>NC_044989.1:37377430-37692202 GCF_008728515.1 Papio anubis
CAGTGAGACCCGTCTCAAAAAAAATCAAAAACCAAACCAAAAAACCCCAAACTTCTCCCTTTTCTAAATGGCAAGAAAAGGTACCCATTTTGGGGTCAAAGAGGTTGGAAACGTTAAGATGGAAATAATACGAAGATGAACTAGGTCTAAAGTCTTTTGGAGCTTTAGAGTGCTCCAAATATTTGTCATGAAAGTATGCCCAGAAATAATTCTCACTTGGAACAGGTCTGCCATTATCTTCATGTTTTCAGAAACTCAGGATTTAAAAAATTTAAAACAAAGATTTTCAGAACTAGGAACTGACTACCTTCCAACACCCATGCTCTTCATCCTTCTAAAGGATTATTCTCTCAGTTTAGTCTTCAGGGGAACTGATGGATTCTTCTCAAACTTTTCTGGCAGCTATCAGACTTCTCTTTTGTACTTCACAAATTGAAATTTGTAGATGAATTAATTTGACCGTGAGTCCCAAAGCAAGTTGAAGAAATGGGTCTGGCACCACATTTCTTGAACCTCAAGGCTAGTGTTTTCTTTACAGCCTCAAATGAAGAGGCTGCATTTCTAAGATTTCTTTTGACTCTAACATCCTATTAATTTAGTTTGGTGTGTGTATAGGAAACCACTTAAAGTTTCTATCTTGAACAGAAAGTTTTCTATCCCTAAAATATTACTTTAAGAAACTGTGGGCCAGGTACAGTGGCTCACGCTTGTAATCCCAGCACTTCGGGAGGCCAAGGCAGGCAGATCACCTGAGGTCAGGAGTTCGAGACCAGCCTGGCCAACATGGTGAAACCCCACCTCTACTAAAAATACAAAAATTAGCTGGGTGTGGTGGCACACGCCTGTAATCCCAGCTACTTGGGAGGCTGAGGCAGGAGAATCACTAGAACCTGGGAGGTAGAGGTTGCAGTGAGCCGAGATCGTGCCTCTGCACTCTAGCCTAGATGACAGAGTGAGACTCTAAATAAATAAATAAATAAATAAGTAAATAAGTAAAATGGTAGAATGCTAGTTTCTATGAAAATCAAAGAGAAACAAACTCCCTGGTTTAAAAATTCAAGAGAATAAAGATTAAAAAAACTCACCTTTCAAATTATCAAAGTGCACCCAGGAAGCAATCTCTGGTTTTTTGGTTTCTATATCACTTTCAGGAACCGTTTCCTCTGTCTCAAGTTTTTTCACCATCTCTGTTTCTTTGTCTGCATCAGTGAATTTTTCCATGTCTTCATCATCATTTGCATCAATAAAATGTTCTTCATCATCAGACTCCTAACAAACACATAGTTTCATAAATCTACATAAATCAACTAGAAGTTGCAATACAGTCTGTGTTCCATTATGTGATGTAGAGTTTTACTTATTGCAACTCTGGTGAAACGTGAAAGTTCTAATAAAGTAAAATGATGGCCATCAGTGGTATTTAAACAAGAGAGGAGAGCACATCTTTATTTCTAAACATAACACAGTTAAGTTTTGAGCTAAGAACCCCTGAGCCCTAGGGACTCTATTACTTGAAAACAATTAGCCCTCAAGTAAATTTCTGACTTGTAAATAACCCTATGAGGTAGCTACTATTATTATTTCCATTTCATAGTTAACGAAGACGACTTAAGAGGTCCACTAAGTTTTATAGTCTTCCAAATCCCATACAATGGTAACTTCTAGTATAGTACAGTTTATTGCAAGTAGAAGAGTTGAGCAACATGCCCACCTAGTAAACTGTACAGCTGGTACTAAAATCTGGGTTTGTCCTATTCCAGAACTCACACTCATATGGTCCAGAGAACTAGGTTATTGTCATGTGAAGCAAAGAAAAACAAAACAAAAACCACCAATATATTTCAGCACCCACTCAATTTAAAAAGCAGTTGAAAAATATACCGGATGATCATCTAGTTGGCTTCTTAAACCTGGTTTTGCTTTAAGGATCTCAGACACAAGATATAAAGCTCCACATATAAATGGTGGCATTTGTTGACAAGTAACTTGAAGTAACCTCTTCACAAAAGCCTTCACCCGGCGCAACACAATGTCAGCTTTCAGAGATTTGTAGACAAGGTTAAGAAACATAGCTTGCTTGGAACACATCATCAACCCTGGATCCAACATCTTCCTGCAAAACAAAACCAAGGTCAAATATTTATGTACAAAACCATCTCCACAACCAACAGTCACATATTAGAAACAGCTACTAACCTCATCTTAGTTAGGGATAACCTTGCTGTTTATATTAGAACAAGAGACCTTGCCCTAAGAGGTAAGATGGAAGTCAATGACCAGAAAAAGATGATGATGGCACCAGGAAAAACCAACAATAACAATGACAACACCACCACCACCCACAGGAATGAAAAAAGAAAAACTCTTTTCGAAGTGTTTTTCTGTTTTCTATATCAACAGGGCACAGCCCTAACAGTATTCATAGAACTCCACCAGAAAAGCTAATCTAAAACCAGGCAGTGAAAACTGACCCATGAAAGCAGAACATTAGAAGATTTGGGTTTTTGTCCTTGTATAACTGCCTACTAGCAGGGTGACCGCCTCTTCATGGTGTTAGTGAAGACCATAGATGAATAGCAGAAAATTAAATTCTAAGGACTTCAGAGAATCTCTAGTCCAATGTACTAGCTGTATAACATCTCTCTCATACACACTATTCTCACTGCCCAGAGTGCTTCTCTCCAACTCTCTGCATGTCCACAGTATCCAAAATTGGTTCTTCTATTAGTCTCTCTCTCAGTTCCAAGTTTGTGTCCTTCATAGTTTCACAAACTGGGTTTCCCTGCCTTTCCCTTTTCTCTCAAGGTCCAGTAAAATAGGGATTATGCCTGTGTTATTCACTGTTATAACCCCATTGCCTGGCAGTTAATACTTTTACAAGACAGTTATCCAAATACTTGAACCTATTTAGCTATTATGTGCTTGTCTCTCCCTACTGTCTGTCTTCTGTAGGCTGCTCTACTCTGACCTCATGATACTTTAAAAATTCTCTATTCTAGATGCTGAATACTACACATGTCCCCAACCAGTCTAGACCTCCAGATATTATGACACCCAGAATTAACACAATCCTCCAGATTAGCTCTACTAACACCTGGAATCATTACTTCCTTTGTTTTAAGTATTCCCATCAATTTTTTCCTACTAATACTGGAAATGAAAAGACTTAAGCTTGTGAAGCGCTTTCCTATTGCTCTGCATACTCTGGGAAATATCACCCTTTTGGTAATATCCTGGGATAGTCTGGATTATTCAATTTTCTCTCTTTACATTTAAATTTTCCAACATTTCCATCCAGTTTGCAACTTATTTTTAGGCGTAAATTCCATTTCACATCAACAGAAACATTTGAGAAGAATTTAGAGGGACATGTCTCTATCATTTCATGAAATATTTTCCTAAAGTTCTGATAAATATTTTTGTAAATCAAATAATGTCATTTCTTTTATCCCTCAATTAACTAGGGGTTTTCTTAATGTGAAGGATTCTTAATAAAACCAAGAGCAAACAAACACTTTAAGAAGGCCTAAAGGCCCGTTAAGAAACTCCATCTGCGAGAGCTCTTGGCAAATAGTGATTTTAAAAACTTAAAAATGTACTCTTCCTCAGAGATGTTAGACTATGATGTTAAATAGAGACAGAAAAATGTTTCCAACACTTTCTAAAAATTAAAAATTCCTATGACCATCAAAAGTTCAAAATAATCAAACCACCCCCCTTCAAAACAAACAAACAAACAAACAAACAAAAAAACAAACAAAAAACTCAAGACCCCGAAACCTCTACATTTTCAGCCTTGGAACTCTTTTCAAATTAATGATGTTAAGTATCTATTACTTCAAAGAGTTGTGGAAAGGCTTCTGAGAGTCTTTTTAGTGGACCAGAGCAATCAGTGCTATGAAATGTCATGAACTCTACAGCAAGTGGACCTGGATTTGCCACCTAACTTGGTCTCTTAATATCTGTGTGACCTTGCACAAATTATTGTACCTCACACACTGGAGAGCTGTTAAGAGGATTAAACTAAAGAAACATGCATGAGTATCAGTAATAAGGATAGCAGCCAACATTTCACATAGCACTATGTGTTAGGCACTGTTAAGCACTTCACATACACACAAAGATTACATGGGTTAACACACATAACCCCCCAACCTTCATTAAAGCCCCAGTTCTGTCATTTACAAGCTGCAGAATCTTGTGCAAGTTTCAAAATCTTCATAATAATCATATGAGATAGGTGCTTTTCTCTCCATCCTACAGACAAATCCACTTAGGCATGATAACATGGGATGAATTATGTCTACCAATAGGTTTTTAGTGGGGATCAAGTAATTTGCCCAAAGTTACACAGAAAACTAATGGCAGGGACTCAAACCTAGGCAGCGTGGCTTAAGTCTAAGATACTAACCACTACTCTACATTTTCTCACAAGATTATCTATGTAAATATATAAAAATGAATTAGAAGGAAATATATTAATTTCTTGAACACAGTTATGTTCTACTGCCTCTTAAACAGCTCCTAACTGTTTACACATTGCTGAAAATATGCCTCAATGAGTGAGTTGCAAAATTCAGTAAAGAAAATCTTAATCTCCATTAAACAAACAAACAAAAACCCTGCACCCCCCAAAACTCCCTACTTAACATACTTTCTTGTTTACCACAGCTCCTCTCTCTGCTGCCTCCCCCAGTATGAACGTGAGTGCCTCCAGGGATGGGATTTCTGTTCGCTGTGCCTCCTGTGCACCTAGAGCATGGCACCATACTGTAGGCATTCAGAAAAGACTTGTTGAATGAGTTACTGTGTGAATGCATTCAACCGTGTGAAAGACAGCAGGGAAAAGACACAGGATTGAGAATGGGAAGATGGAAACTACAATTATATCTGCGATTTTATTTCTTTAATATCCCAAAAGACTTAAAACAAACATAGCAAAATGTTAATTCTGAAATTCTAGCTGGTAGATATGAATGATTCTTTTGGGTATTTTTCTGTATTTTACAACTTCTCAAAATGAAAAATGTATTCAAAGCAGCGAATATAATTTGTGTCCATCAGGGAAACAAAGATTAAGTGACTTACTTGAAGGTGGCGAGCAGCAAGCTGCTAAGGGGGCCTAAAATCCAATTTTCTAACTCTTTCTCTTGCCCCACAGAGGGCACTGCCTGTGCTGTACATCAAGTTATAGTTCACGTCTCATATTGGAATGCTATGTTCTTACCTGTATAATGCGGTGTAATATCGATCCGATATTGTCTGCTGAGAATTCATGACTTGGAAAAGCAACATTAAAGCCTGCACACTGGTATTAAAATTCACCATATGCAACACTTTAAACAGTGTGTCAATTTGCTCCCTCACTTTGTCATCACCAGTCTGGGAATAAGGGTACGCCCTATTAACACCTGTTAAAAGGGCGCTAAGCATTTTTGATTCAATATCTTTTTTTTTTATACAAGTCCGAAAAAAGCAAAAGTAAATAGTTATTAATTTGTTAGCCAGTTCACTTTCTTCATGGGACAGAGCCATTTGATTTAAAAAGCAAATTGCATAATATTGAGCTTTGGAGCTGATATTTGAGCGGAAGAGTAGCCTTTCTACTTCACCACACACAACTCCTTTCATATTGGGATGTTTACAAAGTAATGTCTCTAACAGATGGGAGGCTTTTGTGGCAATTCTGTTCTGAGGATCTCCCAGTTTATTTACCACTTGCACAAGAAGAGCCTTTTCTTCCTCAGGCTTGTTACAAAGCAGCTCATGAGCCACTGCAAGGGCTCGAGTTTTAGTGGTTACTAATGTATCATGACTTAAAGTTTCTAAGACCTGCACAAATTCAGCCACTAAGTGTTTCAGCTGGTGTTCAAAATACCATAATATCAGTCTTCTATCTCTTGAGTCCTTGTTGCCACTGGACAACTGTTCCAGTTTGTCAAAAGGATGCTGGCTGAAAATCCTCAGCTTCCGACTGTCTGGCAAAAGGTCTGTGATAAGCAACTCTTTAAAAGTATCCAAGGCCATGAGGCACTGCTGTTTGCTGCCCTTCTTTTTAACAAGGTTCACAAGAGTTTCTACAAACTGAAGTGTGTGAACGGCATCATCCTGAATAAGAAGAATCATGGCTGCCATCCTGTCACCTAGTGTCCCCGATGACACAATTGCTTTCATCCAGGTAGAAGAGGCTCCCTTTTGACTATTCGTCTTACTTTTGAATAAGTTGATTTCATGCTCATACAGCTTCTGAGCAAGGGTTTTGTAGTTAGATACAACATCCTGAGGCTGAGGTTTCAAAGAATATTCATTGCTATACTCCAGATCATACCATTTGCCTCCAGGCTTGAGTAACAAAGTCTGTCTCTCAAAAAATTCAAAGATGTTCTGTTTATCTTTCTTCACTTTTGGTGTGGTACTGCCGTTCTCATCAGAATGTGGTTTTGGCTTATTCTTATTTTTGACCTTATTAACTGATGTCCTTTGACTTTCTGCTGTATTTTTGTTATTTATTTTAGGTATTTTTACTTCTTTTTTGCTGGAATTTTCTTTTTTAGCTGGTTCATCTTCTTCAATTAAGCAAGCTTTTGTATACTTGGCCAAATTAAGATTTTGAATAAATGCTTCCAATTCACCTTGTTGAAGGTCATCAATTACTCCTTTTTTGCCTCCATCTATCACTTCCTCATTCTCATCCAAAGTAGCCAGCATAAGGTAATCTTGCTGCATTAAAAACATAAGTTAAAAATACATTACAAATGTGAAAAATAAAACCATAAAATAATAGGAAACACCACATAATTTTAAAAATAATTTCAGAACTGGAAAAATTCTTTCAAATTTGACATAAAACTCAGGGTCCACAAAGTAAATGATAAGTAAATCTATCTTTCTCTTTCTTTTACACACACACACACACACGCACACTTTTTATTTCGATATAGGAAAAAATACAAATTATAAACTGGAAAAAAAAATACAAGCAATTCCTATCAAAGTAATTGGGTTTAACACCTTAATATAAAACTTTCTACACATCAGTAAGTGACAACCCAAAAGAAAAATGTGCAAAGGATATGAACAGTTCATAGAAAAAAAAAAAAGGTTCTTTAAAAATATGAAAAGATGCTCAACCTCATTGACATTTAGAGAAATCCACATTAAAACCACAATGATACATCCATCTTTTAATTTATCAGATGAGCAAAGATACATTGCAAGATGAGCAAGATACAATGACAGGTGATGCTGGGGAAGAGGTGGGGGAAATGGCACTTTCATACATGGTTGATGTGAGTGTAAACTGACACAACCTACATGGAGGACAATTTGTCAACTCCAATTACGACTGTTTAATACAAGGCACACATCTGTTGACCCAGCAGCTTCATTTCTAAAAATTAACTAATTGATTGAGACATGGTCTCGCTCTGTTGTCCAGGCTGGAGTGGAGTGACTTGACCATGGTTGAACTGCAGCCTCAACCTCCCAGGCTGAAGTGATCCTCCAATCTCAGCCTGTGGCTGGGACTACACGCCCAGCTATTAAAAAAAAAATTTTTTTTGAGATGAGGTCTCCTTACGTTGTCCAGGCTGGTCTCAAAGTCCTGGACTGAAAGTATCCTCCCACCTCCGACTCCCAAAGTGCTGGGATTATGGGTGTGAGCCCCTGTGCCTGGCTCATTTCTACAAATTTGGACTACATATACACTTACAAAAGTGGGGAAAAAAATATTACGATTAAGGTTATTAACTGTAGTATTATTTAAAATAGTGAAAGACTGGCAATAATTTAAATATCCACAATAAGTGGCTGGTTAGATAAATTAAGACAGACAAAATGATTTATGCAGCCATATCAATAACACAGAACTTCATGCACTGATATAGAAGGATTTCTAAGAGAGAAAAGAAAGCAAAATATAGAGCTAGGTGTATATATATGGTACTATTCATGTAAAAAATAATACACGCGTATTTCATACACATAAATATGTATATGCTTGAAAAGGTATACAGTATCCCTGAAAGATATAAACTACACTTGTAAAAATAATTGCTTCCTATCAAGGCAATTGTTACGGCTGAGATAAAAGTGGAAAAAATTGGACTTTTCACTACGTATCTTTAAAGTTTGTATCACGTGTATCATGTGTATATATTACCTATTCAAAACTTAAATATACACAAGCACAGAGCAAAACTGTGAATCTACTTATCTCTAACCAACTCCTCCACCCTGAAAGTCCAGTCTCCAAACAAAATAATATTAAAAACAAAGTTAATTTCTGTCCCTTATCTGCTTAAAATCTTCCAGTGGTTTTGCATCAAACTCAGAGCAAAAGCCTGCCCTCTTACCCCTTGGACCTCATTTCTTACCATTCTCCCCTTACCTCACTCTGCCTCTGCTACATTGGCATTTTGGCTGCTCATGGAATAGGTCAGGCACTCTTCTGCCTGTCTTTGCATTTTCTGTTCCAACCATAATGGCACATGGCTCACTCCTTCCTCTCCTTTAGGATTCTGCTCAAACATCTCCGTGATGTGTTTGTCGATCATCTCATTTAATACTAACGCGCTCCCACTCCTTATCGTCCTTTCGCATTACCCCGTGTCTGCTGTACTATGTATTTAAAAGTTTGTTTACTGTTTCTGTCCCTTAATTAGGATGTTCCAAAAAAGAGGGCTTCTGGGGCATACAGTGACACGTGCACGTACTCCACGAGAACAGAAATGAAAATTCCAATACCACTGGTGTTCAAAACACTCATACCACAAGGTCGGGACCAAGAAAAGCTACTCTCCGACCTGATGGTGTGATGGTTATACCACGTTAATAAAATGAGAGGATCGCCTACATCCTAAGAAAGGCCAGAGAATACGACGTTCAACTGGAAACTTTTCTTTTGTAAACAGCCCTGGAAACCAGCGTGGGAAGCTCACAGAACACATGCTTCCGAGGCTGGGATCTGGGATCTGGGTCCTGGACGCCCGCGCTCTAGGCAGCGCGGAAGCGGCGGGGCAGTCAGCCTAGCGACATTAGGGACTGCCCACGTCTGACCCCTTTCCCCGGAGCCCGCGGCAGTTACCTTGGTGCCTCCGAGCCGTAACACTTCCTCCAGGGAGAACCCATTCTCGGTTTCATTAGCATCATCCTCGTCGTCCTCATCCGGATCTTCTACTGCCTCCTCGGGGCGCCAAGGCCGCTTGGCATGGAACTCCAAAGGCTCCTTGGCTGCCGCCATGGCTAGCAGAGCATACGCTCTTGGAACTCAGCCTATTTCCGCTCTGCCCGTGACGTAATTCCGGCCGGGGGGTGGGGGCGTCTTCTCCCGGAAATAGCCTAAGCCTCAGCTCCTGGCGGAGAGAGCCGGCCTGCGAATTTCAGCATGACTGTTCTGGTGAGGTCAGGTGTGGGGCCGCTGTGTGCCGTGGCGCGTGCAGGTAAGCGTCAGTCCCCTCGAAGCCCTGTTGCCTTGGAAACCGCGTGGGGTGCCTTCCTCAGCTCTTCAGTTGAGGTACCGGGGAATTAAGGGCTCAGGGGCTCACTTCCACCTTGAAGGTGCCCTGGGCTGGAAACGGGTCCAGCGCAAACGCGATAGGGCTGCGTAGTCGTGGGCGAGTGCGTGCTGTCTCTGCGCCCTGGGGGCGTGCAAAGCACAGTAGCCCGAGGTCTGCGGTAGGGTGAGGTTAAGGGTTTACGAAGCTGCTTTGAAAACGCTCAGGCGGCTTGCGTTCGTGAATGTTAAGATTTATCACGGGGTCTGTTTGATTTGTGTTTTTCACAGCCATTCCTTCTATTTGGAGAGGGAAATACTTCAGCTCCGGGAATGAACCTGCAGAAAACAACCCGGTGACGCCGATGCTGCGGCATCTTATGTACAAAATAAAGTCTACTGGTCCCATCACTGTGGCCGAGTACATGAAGGAGGTGTTGACTAATCCAGCCAAGGTATGGTCGGGTAGCCCGAGGACTAGGCCCTCTCTAGCCGATTTGCGAGGTGCGAGCCAGGAGGGAGAAGCCCGAAGGTCCTCAGCCCAGGCAGTGGGGGTGCCTGCCAGGGGAAGAGCCATTTCTGAGGACCTGGGGACAGATAATCTGTCAGTTGGGCAGGGTTGGCTCACATCAGAGGCAGGGCCAATAAACAGGAGAGGACATGGTCCGAGGGTGTTTAGGAGACAGAATGTAGCTGATTGGATTTATGATGCGGGAAGGATGACTTTCCTACTTGGCTGATGGTAGGTGGTGTGGATTATTGCTCTGGGAGAAGGAATGCAGGAGGAAGGATGGAGAGTTCAGGCTGGTATATGAATCTGAAGTGTTGTAGGACTCTTAGGTGGAAATCTCCAACAGGCATCTGGAAATAGGAATTACTGCCTGGAAAGTTGCCTGTGTTGGAGTGGCCTCAGCTGGCACTGGAGAGATGTGCTGGGTTTTCTCACATGTGCAGTTGAGAATGCAGTCTGGGTCTGCACTGTTCTAGGATTAGGCACAGTCACAGCTTTCTGACCCACGTTTCCTTGTCTGTTCTATAAAGCCATTTGGTGAAAGCCTGTAGTCGTTTATTTTAGAATATTTCACCTTTTGCTGGGTTGAAATATGACCTCTGTGGAATTCTGGGGTTGATTTGGCCATTGCTGTTGGATATGGTGGCGTGACTCCAGTGTCGAGGTTTACCCAAGGCCGGTATCTTCCTTTCAATGCTGGTGGGCAAGGCTGCAAGATAGGTGGCTTAGACTAGTGTGGTGGTACTAGAAATAGAAGAGGGTGGTTTAGAAAAGGACTGACAGGATTTGCCGATGGATTGAGTGATGCAACGGAGGAATCAAGGCTGATTTGTAGTTTTGGCTTGAGCAGTTAGGTGGTGACGGCACCTTTTATTGAGATTAAGACAGACAGGACCAGGTTTGGAGGAGTGCTGGGGAGAGGGCCTACACCAGGAGCTGCATTTTATACGTATTTTGTTAGCAATGACATCCAGGTGGAGATAGAAAGTAGGCAATTGGCTGTAAGAGTCTGGCGTTCAGGGCCGGACATGGTGGCTCACGCCTGTAATTCCAGCATTTTGGGAGGCCAAGGCGGGTGGATCACAAGGTCAGGAGTTTGAGACCAGCCTGACCAACATGGTGAAACCCCGTCTCTACTAAAAATACAAAAATTATTGGGTGTGGTGGCGGGTGCATGTAATCCCAGCTAGTCAGGAGGCAGGAGAATCACTTGAACCCAGGAGGCAGAGGTTGCGGTGAGCCGAGATCGCGCCGTTGCACTCCAGCCTGGGCAACAGAGTGAGACTCTGTCTCAAAAAAAGAAAAAAGAAAAAGAACCTGGCGTTCAGAAGAAAGACTGGGCAGGCGTATATACGTTTACTCATCATCAGCATGTAGGTGATATTTAAAGCCAAGGAACCAGGGAGAATGTACTGAGAGAAAGGAAGGTTTCCCAGCATTGAGACTTGGGGTAACTCTAAAATTTAGAGGCTCTTAACCTAGGAACCCTTTAATAGAAATCAGGGGTTTCATGAACCTGGATGGAAAAAAATTACACCTTTATTTTCACTAACTTTCAACTGAAATTTAGCATTTCTTCAATTATGAACATACGCAGCAACCAGTAGCATTAGCAATACTTGTGAATTTGTCATCTGTGGAAATCATTGGTATTTCCTTATGACAATACAGTGATCACAGGCATCTCAGAATTTCATCATGCTCATCCTTCAAAATTTCGTTAATTATTGGGTCTTTGGCTTGATTATGGGCTTTTTTGTTTGTTTGCTTTTTGAGATAGAGTCTCATTCTGTCACCCAGGCTGGAGTGCAGTAGTGCGATCTCGGCTCACTGCAGCCTCCGCCTACCAGTTTCAAAGGATTCTTGTGCCTCAGCCTCCCGAGTAGCTGGGATTACAGGTGTATGCTTCCATGCCCAGCTAGGTTTTTTGTATTTTCAGTGGAGATGGGGTTTTGCCTTGTTGGCCAGGCTGGTCTTGAACTCCTGGCCTCATGTGATCCGCTTGTCTCGGCCTCGCAAAATGCTGGAATTACAGGTGTGAGCCACTGTGCCCGGCCTGATTATGTTTTTTTAAATACACTAGTAAAGAAGTGTATATATCACATTTTTAAAAACATTTGATACATATTTTTCAGATATTTCTTTGTGGTTCTGTGCGTTTAAAAACACTCTGTGAAGGGGTCTATAGGCTTCACTGGACTACCACAGTGGTTCATAACACAAAAAAGGGCAAATACCCCTATCATGTTTCTTTATGAATGGAACTAGAAAGCCTAGAAGGAGAGATGTTGTATGGAGTGAGAAATTTTTTTTGAAGATGGGAGTGAGTTGATTTATTTTGAATGCTGAAAGGGGAAAGTTGAAGGTGGAAGAGAGAGGGGGATGGCTAAATGGACCCAGGGGAGTTGTATGAGGAATGGCAACCCGGAGCACAGGCGGAGGGATTAGGTTTGGAGAAGGGGAGAAGGGGAAGGTGTTTCATTCTTGAGTCCCCAGAAACAAATGGGATTAGGTGGAGGCCAAGGTGGGGTTGGGAAGCTGAGGCAGTTGTATTCTATAACATTTTAAAATTCTGCAGTGAGACTGGGGCCCATGTCATCTGAAGTAAGGTGGTAGAATAGGAGCTTCAGAAGCATAGGACATTTTTAACACAATTCTTGAGTGTTTCTTGAAGGTTAGGCATCATATTAAAACTTGGGATATGAAGATAGATAAGGCATGTTCTTCTGCAAACAACTAGACTTTGTGGTGAAGAACATAGACAAATAAGCTTAGAAAAGGTGGCACTGGATTTGGTGTTAGGTTGGAGGGCTGGAGGAGGTCAGCTAGGTGGCGTATGAGCAGATTCAGAGGATGAGTATAAGACTGCCAGGGAGAGATGAAAAGGGAGAAGGGTAAGGATTTGCGGTGGCATGGATATCTGGACAAGCAAGGCTAAAAACAAAAACAAAAAAACCTCACCTTTTTCTGGAGATGCAATAGTCATACAGAAAAGTTCATAAATCACAAGTTTACAGCTCCATGAATTTTCCCAAAGCAAATGCTCCCATGTAACCAGCACCCAGGTCAAGAAACAGATCATCACCAGCAGGCAGGGCCCATATGTGAGACGGAAGGTGTTAGAATTCGGAGAGGAGGCTGGAGGAGTAGGCGGGGTCTTGCTGTGTCGGCTGTGGGAGCTGGGAGGGGAGGAAGGGTCTGGCATGCAGAGACGGATGTTACATGACTTCTGCATTTGTGGTCAAGGTGTAATTGTTTTTCTACCAGTTTTGTAAAATGACTGTTACTTTGTAAAATTTGGATAAAGACACCATGTTTCCCTTGCTTGTTTAGAGGAGAGCTTTCTTACTAAATAATTATTTCACTTTTACATTATTTAAGATTTTGGAGGGGTATTTTATAAAGGCTTATTTGAAAATTAATTTTGTTTCTCCATTTTCTCTTTTTACTCAGGGTTATTATGTGTACCGTGACATGCTAGGCGAACAAGGAGATTTCATTACTTCACCTGAAATAAGTCAGATCTTTGGGGAGGTAATGTCCAATGTAAAGTATGAATGAAGCTAATATAAACGTTTGAGAACAGCTCAAATTGTATTGTTCTGTAGTAGTGTTCTACAGCTTCTTTTGTGATTCATCAAAAGTTTTAACTTTATAGTAGTTGATGTACTGAGGGAATAGAGAGGCAGTAGAGGGGAGGAAAATGGTAGAATATTTGAAAAGTTTATACTCCGCTGTAGGAAGGGAAATGGAGAGATAACAGGGACAAAGAGAAAGAGAAGGAAGGGAGGGGGTCATAAAGAGGACAGAAAAGGGAGAATCAGATGAAGTAAGAGAATGGAAGAAGGAAGAGAGACAAAAGGAAAGGCGAGGAAAGAGGTAGAGTGCCCAGGAAGGAAGAGAGAAAAGATAAAAAAGAGCATTGAAGAATCAGTGGAATTAAGATAAGCTCTAAAGCTGCCAGTCGTGATTTTAACCATAGTTACTGTAAAAGTCTTCCTTTGTTTATCTATTTTTTGAGCCAGAGTTTTGCTCTTATTGCCCAGGCTGGAGTGTAATGGTGCGATCTTGGCTCACTGCAACCTCCGCTTCCCGGGTTCAAGCGATTCTCCTGCCTCAGCCTCCTGAGTAGCTGGGATTACAGGCATGTGCCACCACTCCTGGCTAATTTTGTATTTTTAGTAGAGACGGGGTTTCTCCATGTTGGTCAGGCTGGCCTCGAACTCCCGATCTCAGGTGATCCACCCGCCTTGGCCTCCTAAAGTGCTGGGATTACAGGCATGAGCCACCACACCTGGCCAAATCTTCCTTTAATAAACAGAATTCTAGTTAATTTCCACTAAGTACTTTCTATGAATTTAGAAATAGGAAATAGTGTATAAGGGGAAGTAGAATGTGGGTATTGAAAAACATTAGGTTATTATCAGAGTCATGTAATTGTTTAAATCATATGAATATGAAGAAATGGCATAATCACATTTCATCTGTTTATTTGCTTTCAAATAGTAATACTTTTCTGGTAGTGATATCCTGTTATCTATGTCATGGGACCTTTTATAGCAGAGGCTGCCTTTTTTTTTCCTGTTAATCTTCCTAAATGGTATATGTTATAGTCCCAGGAAGTTCCTGTGTGTACATGTATGTATGTATTAAAATACATATGGCTGTACACATTTTGCTTTTTGGCATATAGTGCCTATTTATGTGGAATTTTATATTGTGGTATACTTTTATACTTTATGATACCTTAATATGTGTTTTTTTTTGTTTTCCTTGTCACAGCTACTAGGGATATGGTTCATTAGTGAATGGATGGCCACTGGAAAAAGCACAGCTTTCCAGCTGGTGGAACTGGGCCCAGGTAGGGGAACCCTCGTGGGAGATATTTTGAGGGTAGGTAATAAAAGAATGACTTTAAGTTTCATGTAAGTGAATTTTAGTACTTCTGAGTGTGCAAACTGCATTGATTTCATTGGTTTTCAGTTCCTTAATCTCATATTTCTCAGCTAAAATATAATGTCAGCATAATGTAATCAGTCATTACTGTTGTCTGTAAGCTTAAAAAATGGAGGCGAGGGGGAGAAGAATATGAAAGCTAAAAATAGGAAACATTTAGAAGACATTATGGGAGAGTGTATTTGTTTTTTCAGGAAGCAAAGTTTTTAATTATGTAAAAAGTTTAGGCCAGGTGTGGTGGCTCATGCCTGTAATCCTAGCACTTTAGGAGGCCAAGGCGGGCAGATCAAGAGGTCAGGAGTTTGAGACCAGCCTGACCAACATGGTGAAACCCCATCTCTACTAAAAATACAAAAATTAGCTATGCATGGTGGCGCGCACCTGTAATCCAGCTACTCAGGAGGCTGAGGCGGGAGAATCGCTTGAACCCAGGAAGCAGAGGTTGCAGTGAGCCGAGATCGTGCCATTGCACTCCAGCCTGGCGACAGAGCGAGACTCTGTCTCAAAAAAAAAGAAAAAGTTTAGGATGGGCACAGTGGCTCATGCCTGTAATCCTAGCACTTTGGGAGACCAAGGTGGGAGGATTGCTTGAGGCCAAGAGTTCAAGATCAACCTGGCCAACAAAGCAAGACCTCGTCTCTTTTTATATTTTTTTAAAAAAGAAAAAGCAGAAGACGTAAAGAAAAAGATTAATAATTTCATTTCTTACATTAAAATTAAGAACTTCTTGCTCTACAAATAAACTGGCAACTTTTTGTTCTTCAAAGACCCCATTAAGAGAGTGATTAGGCCGGACGCGGTGGCTCAAGCCTGTAATCCCAGCACTTTGGGAGGCCGAGACGGGCGGATCACGAGGTCAGGAGATCGAGACCATCCTGGCTAACACGGTGAAACCCCGTCTCTACTAAAAAATACAAAAAACTAGCCGGGCGAGGTGGCGGGCGTCTGTAGTCCCAGCTACTTGGGAGGCTGAGGCAGGAGAATGGCGTGAACCCGGGAGGCGGAGCTTGCAGTGAGCTGAGATCCGGCCACTGCACTGCAGCCTGGGCAACAGAGCGAGACTCCGTCTCCAAAAAAAAAAAAAAAAAAAGAGAGAGTGATTAGACAAACCACAGAGTGGGAGAAGTTATTTGTGACATGTAACCAACAGAGAACTAGTAGTTAGAATATTTAAAGAACTCTTCCTTAAGTCAATAAGAAGACAGATAACTTGAGAAAAATCACGCCAAAGATGTGAACAAGTCCATTCATAAAAGAGGAAAATACAAACGACTAAAAAAGCAAAACAAAAATATTAGTCTTACTGGTAGTCAGGGAGATGAAAATTAAAATCACAGCGAGATACCACTGTAACCCTCGCCAGATTAGAAAGAAAGCTAATAGTCTGTCAACACCAAGTATTGTGCAGATGCGGATATGTGGAACAATGGGAACTGTCATATACTGCTTGTAAGAGTATAATTTAGTACATCCTTTTTTTATTTTGTTTGAGATGGAGCCTTGGTTTGTCTCTCAGGCTGGAGTGCAGTGGTACGATCTTGGCTCACTGCAACCTCGGCCTCCCAGGTTCAAGTGATTCTTGTGCCTCAGCCTCCTGAGTAGCTGGAATAATAGACGTGGACCACCACGCCCGGCTAATTTTTGTATTTTAGTAGAGAAGGGGTTTTACCATGCTGGCCAGGCTGATCTTGAACTCTTGGCTTCAAGTGGCCCGCCTGCCTTGGCCTCCCAGAACGCTGGGATTACAGACGTGAGCCACCGCACCTAGCCTTGTACAACCATTTCGAAAAGCTATTGGCCGTTATCTGTTAACATCAAAGTTTCTGATATTGTATGACCTAGCAATTTTACTGCTAGTGATTTACCCTAGAGAAACTAGTGTATATGTGTACCAGGAGACACGTACAAGAAGATAGGAGCATTGAATAAAAGAGCAGAAAACTGAAACAGCACAAATGCCTATCAGGTGGGTAAATGAATCAATTAATTGTGGTACAGTCATACAGTGGAATACGAAGTATTGCAAGAATTCGTGAAATCACAGCGGAATGTAACAGTATTCAACATGAAACAAGATGTGTGAAAGTAGCAGTTTGCGAAAGAGTTCATATTATATGATTGTATTTATATAAAATCCAAAAAATAGTCAACATTAAACAATATATATTTGGTGATAAAAATATATTTAGCAACATTTATAAAGAAAAGTCAGGGTATTATTAACTGAAGATTCAGAATGGTGGCGACTTCCGAGGGTACAGGGAGTCCACAGGGGCTTTAGAGAGAAGGTCATGTCCCATTTCTTTAACCAGATGGTGGCTGTTCTCTCCTGTATCTTTCTTGCTATCAGTCTATGTACTATTTTATAAAACCATTAAAAAGGAGGACAGTTGTTTATAGTGCCTGATAAGTAAGAGTGTTTATTAAACTTTTGTAGTTTCTAGTATTTCAGAACTCAATAGTCTTTTTGAGTGTATTTTTTATGTACCTGGCAATTCAATGTAAAAAACAAACATAGCTGGGTGCAGTGGCCCATGCCTGTAATCCCAGCACTTTGGGAGTCCAAGGCTCCCAAAGTTCACGATCAGCCTGGGTAACAGGGTGAAACTCCATCTCTACAAAAAGTACAAAAATTAGCCAGGCGTGGTAGCACGCGTCTGTGGTCGAAGCGAGTCGGGGGGCTGAGGTGGGAGGATTGCTCGAGCCCAGGAGGTTGAGGCTGCAGTGAGCTGTGATCATGCCTCTGAGTGACAAAGTGGGACCCTGTCTCAAAAAAAAACAAAACAAGAAACACCAACACATAGTCAATATAAATTTAAATTTCTTGATGCTTTATGGTTTTTGCTTTAAATTAGAAATTGAAGGATTTAAAAACTATATAAACATGACAAATGAGAATCTTGGTTATTTGGGTGAAGAAAGAAAACAAAATCATGAATTTAAATGTCCAGGGCTCTATTTTATGTTTTTCAGCAAGGTCATTTGAATATCAAATATTTAATAAGGACCTCAAATCATATTTTCTTGTTCAAGTACTTTAAAAGTCAATTCCAGAGCTCTTAAAATGTATGAAGGATGCTTTTCCAGACTGAGTCATAAGAACTCCTAAAAAGCCAAAGAATTTAAAGGGTTGTAAAGCAAATAGCCAGAGAAGTATCCGACCTGTTTTATTTTCGATGTTACCTTCTGAAGGAATTTCGCCTGTGATGTTTTTCCATTTGTATTTTGATCTCAAAACTAAATTTGGAAAAATCATCTTGTTCATATTATCAGTCTGGATGTGCATATTCATATCTCAAAAGTATTAATTGGAGGCAGATCACCAGTAAAAATTAAATTCAAATGAAAAATAATGTTGATACACTTTATGCTTTTACTATTGAATTTTTAGCCTTAAAAGATTGGTAAAATATTAGTATTTTCATTTTTCCCTTGATGTTTACAACAGTGAAAAAACATATAGCTAAATATAGATTGAACATGTGGCAGACCCCTGAGTTAAGCAGTCGTTTTCAGTACCATTCAGATTTGGTTCTTTGAGGTTAGAGTTATCATCATCTCAAAGATGAGATTATTTCCTAGACCTAGAGACATTATCAAAGCAAGGCTATCCCCCTTTTATTTCCTTGGTCTTTTTTTAGACTCCATAATCTGAATCGTTTTTATCAGATGCCAAATCTTTTATTTTCATTTGTTAATCATAATTTATCAGATGCCAAGTCTTTTATTTTCATTTGTTAATCATAATTTATCATTAGGAAACCAAATTGTGCATTGTTCATTTCTTATTTAAATTATGCTTAATAACTAATAGGTTGTGATTCTTATAGACTGCTGGCGAGTGGCTTGGGTAAGGAACACGTCTCTCTGAAGTATTACTTCTATTGTGACGTGACTAAATCATTGATATAAATGATTAGGAAACTAAACCTACTTAACACATTGTGGTTTTTTTTCTTCTTTTGGTGTTTAGGTGTTCACTCAACTTGGATCTGTGCTGAAAAACTGTGACATTTCAGTACATCTGGTAGAGGTAAGCCAAAAATTAAGTGAGATTCAAGCATTGACACTGACTGAAGAGAAGGTCCCGTTAGAGCGAAATGCTGGATCCCCAGTGTATATGAAAGGTGTCACTAAGTCTGGGATTCCAATTTCCTGGTACCGACATCTGCACGATGTTCCAAAAGGTAATTACCTTTACGTGGATTAATGAAAGAATTTTGATCACAACCCTTACAGTAGTGATGGGACTGTAACTTTTTACAGCAATAGAACAGATTATGAGTTACTGCTACCAAGTCCCTTATCCATAGAGAGTAGCCTACTTTTTTCTAGAAAAGAGCATCATAATAGAAAATAAAGTTGCCTGACTTTAAGTAGTAGTTTATTTCATGTAGTTTTGTAGAACCCAAATAAAATGTAAATCTCCGTTGTACTTTTGAGTATTTCCCTATAGCTAGGATAGTTCCGATGATGGAGCAGCCCAAGGCAGCCGGGGCTGATGGAAGCAGTGTTAGTAGGTGGGTTTAGTTCAGTTATCAAATCTTTTGAAAATCCTTACTTCCTAAAGACAAGCCAGGTGTGGGGGAAAATCCCTGTACTAGTCAGGAATACTGATGAAGCTTGACTCAAAGCTCAAATGGGGGTACGATCTTGGGCAAGGCATCTCAGGCCGTTCCCGGCCTCAGCCTTCTCAGGCTGAGAAACCCGATTTTATGAAAGCAAATTCCCTTCCAGCTAACAAATCTGACTTCTAATTTCCTTGAAGCCTAGTGATGGATAAAAGATTTAACTGCTATTTCAGGTATTTCCATTTTCTGACCCCATTTATATGGAAAGTAAGAGTAGTAGTAAGTGTTCTTTTACGTGTTCTGCAGTGTGAGTTTTCCATGAAGAGGCAGAGAATTCTGTGGTAGTGATGATTATGGAGGAAGTAGGCATTTTCTTTTTTACAGTTAATGTTCAAAAGAATTAATTCCTGTAAAATGTGGAAACATTAATTCTTTTCCTCTTTTTAAATAGGATACAGCTTTTATCTTGCACATGAATTTTTTGATGTTCTTCCTGTGCATAAATTTCAGGTATTGGGTGGGGGGGGGGAAAGTCATGTCTATAATTGAATACAAAAGGCGTTGTGTTGCCAATGTTTATGGTGTTTATTCAGTATACAAATTTTACTCCTTGAGGTTATTTTTAACTATTATTTGGAATTTTGGTACACATAAATAATTGGAAAGCAAAAATGAAATGTTAATGAGAATTTGTAGTTCTCCTGGGATAATTATTAAGAATTCTTAATTCTTCTGATTTGAAGAAGTAAGGGAATGAAAAATGGTAAGATGGTAACTGGCTGTGGTGCAATGAAGGATTTACTTGAGCAAATTTTTTTTTAAAGAGAGAGCATATTGCTATGTTGCCCAGGCTGGTCTTGAACTCCAGGGCTCAAGTGTTCGTCCTGCCTCAGCATCCCAAGGAGCTGGGACTACAGGTGTGTGCCACTGCACCCAGCCAACCTTAGCACATTAAAAAAAAATTATGGATGAACATTTTTGGGGCCAGGCATGCTGGCTTCCACCTGAATCTCAGCACTTTGGAAGGCCGAGGTGGGTGAATCGCTTGAGGTCAGGAATTCAAGGCCAGCCTGGGCAACATGACGAAGCCCTGTGTCTACTATAAATACAAAAATTATCTGGGCTTGGTGGCAGGTGCCTGTACTTCCCAGCTACTCGGGAGGCTGAGACATGAGAATCGCTTGAACCCAGCAGGCAGAGGTTGCAATGAGCTGAGATGCACCACTGCACTCCAGCCTGGGCGACAAAGCGAGACCTTGTCTCAAAAAAAAAAAAAAAATAAATAAAACTTTTCTTCATTCTTTGAGGAGATTTAAGATTTGGTGATAATGTATGTGTCCTGGTAATTTGTATGGAGAAGAGCAGCTCTCATGATTCTGTGGTAATGTGTTAGTGAAGCTTCTGGCTATTGCTCCTGAGTCTATTTCCGTTTTTTGGGTACTTTGCAAGCTGCTGATTTTATCTTCCACAGCCTCATCTCTGTTATTGTTTCTTTTGCATCGATCAGTCTACTCATTGTTCAAAGGCAATGAAATAATGCATTTAAGTAATTTTAAATAGTGAGTGCCCTGTAAATGTTAGTTACTTATGGTAAGAGGAGAAAAAGCTATTTTTGGTAGAAGCAGTGTAGAGAACAAACTTGCAAACATTTGTTTTTATGTGTTATTTTGTGTTTAGAAGACACCACAGGGATGGCGAGAAGTATTCATTGACATTGATCCACAGGTTTCTGATAAACTGAGGTTTGTTTTGGCACCTTCTGCCACCCCAGCAGAAGCCTTCATACAAGTAAGAATATGCTTTTTTAACTTTCTTTTATTGCTCACAGAATCTTCAAAGTCTTATTTTCTGAGTCACTACTTTAGAGTTCCTTTACAGGAAGAGTTGCTAATAGCATAGGAGGTGCTTTTTATTGACAGTGAATGTGCAGAGGAGCTAGAGGCAGGAGCGTGGGTTAAAATCATTTCTTAAATCTGTGACCTTAATGTGATGTAGTAAGAGAAAGTTAGTAACCGCTTACTCAGCCAAATCTCTTACTTTCACTGTTTACCTCAGTTTCATGTCAAATGGCAATGGTATTGTCCACAGGAAAAGTTTACATCTGTGAAAACAATGTAGTACAGACTATAGTAAATTAATTAACAGTAACAGCTAACGTTTGTTGAGTACTTTGTGTTACTCTGTTTTTGCATTTAATTCTCAAAGCCCTGTATTAGGTAGGTTCTATTATTATCTTTCTTTGGGCTAGAGCATGGCTTTTATCCCATGCTTCCACGCAGATCTCAATTTGATTCTGCCAGAATGGTAGAATTACTACTGCTTCCTGTTGATCTCAAGGAATCATCGCAAGAGCCTATCTATCTTGGCTTGTTTAAAGGTACAAAAAATCCCTGTACTTCTCAGGAACGTCCAGGCTTCAGATTGCTTCTTTTTTTTCAGTCCTTTTCCAGCTCAGAAGATGACTTCTACTTCCTGGACCTTAACTGAGAACTTCCTACTTAGAAATTATCAGTTTTAAAAGCACAAGAGCTTTTACACTTAAATATATGAATTAAGTTTTCTTTGTTAAGTATAAATTTAAATGTCAGACGGAACACTTGTGAACAACTGTTTTCTCATACTATGGCAACCTACCTGAATGACACATTCATAAAACCACGAAGAACTAACCTCCTGGTCCTGGGAGTTCATCTAGTTATTGACCTAATTAGTATTCACTTAGGAGGGAGGGAGTGAATTTTCCCTTTTGCTTGAATGAGATGAATGGTAATACATGTCATCTTGAAGAGTAGCCTAGGATAGTAAGAATGTCAGCATGATCAGCATGTCCACTGATGCCTGATGAGGCTGACTTCATGGTTTTTAATAGTTAAGCCACAGTAATTTCATTGCACAATTGGCTCAATGGTTTATTATATTTAATCCTCACAACAAACCTACAATATCTATAAGGAAGAAAGCCGCTCAAAAAGTTTAAGTAACTTGTCTACCAGTAAGCATAGGAAGAGCTGAGATTCAACTCCATCTGACTCTATGCCTGTTACCGTAGGCAGACATCAGGGCAGATCATTACTGCATTTCTATAATGTGTTAGGGAGGAGCACAAGTTAATGTATGTTTTCATAATAAAGGGAAAGAAATACCACATTTTCAATCAGATCAGGAAGTAGTGAAATTTCATATATACTAGTCAGGTTGGCAAGTACTAATACTTAGTGTCATTTCGTTTTTTAAGCTAGTACACACTTATTGTGGCCCCTTAGTTAATAAGTGAACATCTTGGGGTAATAATGGTTTCAATACATTGTCAGTAGTTTATAAGCTGATGTTTCTTGATGTAGGGCATATCATTGGGATACTTTCTGGCACAACAGAGGGCATGATGATATACTTGTCTAATAGGGTCTGCTTTGTGTTATTGGATTTATATGATTTGTTCTTTCAGCACAATATTTTCATTGACTATGTCCTAGGCAGACAAAAATTCCTTTCCCATGCTTTCAACCTAGAGGAATATATTTATATGATTTGTGATATAAAAGTATTTTACATTAAATAAAATGATAATGCTCTAGGCCATCTGGGGGGATTGGGAGGGCATTTACCTTTTTGTAAAAGAGATTTAAATGTCTCCGTAAATCAAGTGGATAGCATCAAAGAACTAAGGAGTTTTGTATAATAAGGGAGTCAGGTGAAAAGTTGAGTGTAGAGAACACTCATATTAAGAAAATTTATTTTTATTAAAACTAAGAAATGCTCATTGAGGAAAAACCTGAAAAACCCTAAGGAAGTAAGTCTTTTGAATGATGCATTTTGACTTTTGTAATGATCCCTTTACCAGCATGATGAAACAAGGGATCATGTTGAAGTGTGTCCTGATGCTGGTGTTATCATTGAGGAACTTTCTCAACGCATTGCATTAACTGGAGGTGCTGCACTGGTTGCTGATTATGGTCATGATGGAACAAAGACAGATACCTTCAGAGTATGTATAATTCAGTAACATGATTTATTAGACTTTCAGTGTTAGATCTGAAACTCATTGAAGAGCTTTGATTTCTACAGTGCCTGGTATTATTGTATTATATTATTTTATAGTTAACATTAATTGATATTATTGTAATTCCCCTTAACCCTAGTTCTTACTCCTAACACTGAGTCTACTGTCCAGCCCTCCTTTAACAGGATCTGAACTGTTTACGTTCTTCCTTAGTTGTAGAACCTATGTTTACAAATCCAAATAATACAAATTTGGAGAATAATACAAATGGAAAGATTTTCTTCACATTCTTAAACCTTTCTATCTGTACCCTCCTTTGTTCAAGAAAAATTTTGGTACTTCTTTGCAGATTTAAACTACCTACTGTAATCATTCTAGCTTTTTCTATTATATTTTCAACATTTTTTCCCTTTCCAGATGTATTCTTTTACACTGTTCCTAAACATCCTTTCTTAATGATCTTTGAATATGATCAATTCTGTTCAATATACTTTAATTGAAAACCATTTAACTAAATGCTCTTAGTCATTTTCTAGGTCTGTGGTTCTTAATTTCTAATTTTATTGTGTCTAAAAATAACCTGGAGAGTTTGTTGAAAATACTCATTCTCTAGCCTCACCTCCAGGATTCTGACTGACCAGGTCTGGTTAGAGTCAGTAATATATTCTCAGGTGATTTTTTTTTTTTTTTAAGTAATTTCAACTTTTATTTTAGATTTAGGGGGTACATGAGGCAGGTTTGTTATTTGTTACGTGGGTATATTGCATTGACTCTGAGGTTTGGGGTACAAGTGAGCCTGTCGCCCAGGTGGCAAGCATAGTACTCAGTAGGTAGATTTTCAGCCCTTGTTCCCCTCCTCCTTTCGCCCCTCTAGTAGCCAGCAGGGTTTGTTCCCATCGGTATGTTCACGTGTACCCAATGTTTAGCTCTTACTGAGAGAAGTGAGATGTACGTGTGGTATTTGGACTTGTCCCTGCATTAATTCACTTAGGATAATGGCCTCCAGCTATATCTATGTTGCTGAAAAGGACATGATCTGATTTTTAATGGTTGTGTAGTAGTTTGTGGTGTATCTCAGGTGATTCTGACACATGGTTGACGCATATACTTCGTAAAACACTGCCTAGGTGTTCCCTGCCTAAGAGAATTAATGAAAGCTCTATTCCATCACCTCAAGCATTAATGTAAATATTAAATAACTTTAATATGATAGCATCTCTTTAATCTTAATAACCATAAAAGGGCAAAAATCTGATTTCTTTATGTTCAAGGGGTTTTGTGGCCACAAGCTTCATGATGTCTTAATTGCCCCAGGAACGGCAGATCTAACAGCTGATGTGGACTTCAGTTATTTACGAAGAATGGCACAGGGAAAAGTAGCCTCTCTGGGCCCAATAAAACAACACACATTTTTAAAAAATATGGGTATTGATGTCCGGCTGAAGGTAAGGTTTATTTTATTTCACTGTTATTAAGTACTTTAATTTCATAGTATTGCAAAAATTAAATAGTATGTTCACCTGGCCTTAATGCTCTTACAGTTAGCCAATCCTTGGTATTCTAGCCTTTTCAGGTAGTATAGGATTTAGTAACTAGTCTGGTAAGTTTCATGCATCTCCATGTGAGGTAGCATTAAGACTTCCAAATAGTGTTTTTGTTAAGAAAACTGTGTTTATGGGTATGAATTTTCTAACTGTTCTTCCGAGGACACCTAAACCTTACTGTAGATCAAACCCCCTGGGGATATTTGTTAAAAATGCAAATCCTTATGTTTCACACCAACCTACATTTTTAATAAGTATGCTGTGATTCTCAGGCAGGTAATCAGAAGTCACATTTTGAGTGGTGCTTTATTGGAATATTTGAGTCATTAGTATTGCTGCACGTAACTAGGAATTCTGTCTTCTGGTTAATTTTGCTAAGAATTTTTTTCCTTTCAGGTTCTTTTAGATAAATCAAATGAGCCATCAGTGAGGCAGCAATTACTTCAAGGATATGATATGTTAATAAATCCAAAGAAGATGGGAGAGAGATTTAACTTTTTTGCCTTGCTACCTCATGAGAGACTTGAAGGTGGAAGACATCAGAGGAATGCACGTCAGTCAAAACCCTTTGCATCCCTTGTAGCTGGGTTTAGTGAACTTGCTTGGCAGTGATATTTCAGCTTGGACATTTTCCCCTTCAGTCGGCCCAAGAAATCAAAATAAAGGAAACACATTTCATACACTGCAGGTAACAAAAGTGAAAGTATTTTATCTTTTCACAGCAAGAACAGTCCATGTTATATATAATACAACCAAAATTATAGAACTTTTAGGGTTGTGACTGGCTTTGGTGCAAATGTCTGCTCAAGCTAATAAGTTATTGTGAGACTGAGTTTCCTTTAACTTATAAAGCTAGTTGCCATATTTCTATTTTATTTTAAAAAGTAAACATGGGGCCGGGCGCAGTGGCTCATGCCTATAATCCCAGCACTTTGGGAGGCTGAGGTGGGCAGATCACCTGAGGTCAGCAGTTTGAGACCAGCCTGACCAAAATGGAGAAACCCCGTCTCTACTAAAAATACAAAACTAGCCGGGCATGGTGGTACATGCTTGTAATCCCAGTTTACTCAGGGAGGCTGAGGCAGGAGAATCACTTGAACCTGGGAGGTGGAGGTTGTGGTGCGCTGAGATGGTGCCACTGCACTCCAGCCTGAGCAACAACAGCGAAACTCCCTCTTAAAAAAAAAAAAAAAAAAGTAAACATGGGCAGTGATTGGTTTAATAAAAACTGGAAACAGACTAAATGGCTATTCATAGGAAACTGATAAAATGTTATTTTTAAAAATGAGCTAAAGCGTATGTTCTGACATAGAAAACTCTAAGATTTAGTAAGTGAAAAAAAGTAGGATGCAAGAGTTTTTATAGTTGATTCCATTTTTGTTGAAGGAGAAAAGCTATTTACAAGTAATTTCATAGAAACTAATAGACTAGTGTACACTGGTTTTCTGTGATATGTACTTGCATACAAAGTTAAGGAATGAATGCACAATTTTCCCAATTTGGAAGTGAGTTTGAGGGGCAGGGAGTGGCTGGGTATTTAAATTTTTTACATTGTGCATCTGTTAATTTTTAAAAAAATTATAAAGGTCACAGCAAGAAATAGTAAACCTTGACATGTAGTTCAAATATGAGTTGGAGACCAGCCTGGCCAACATGGTGAAACCCCGTCTCTACTAAAAATACAAAAATTAGCCTGACGTGGTGGTGGGCGCCTGTAATCCCAGCTACTCAGGAGGCTGAGGCAGGACAATCTCTTGAACCCGGGAGGCAGAGGTTGTAGTGAGCCGAGATTGCTCTGTTGCACTCTAGCCTGGGCAATAGAAAGACACACCCCCCCCCACCCCCACCCCCACCCAGGAGGAATAATTTTCAGACAAATGGCAAGTTTTAGTTCTGTATTATGTGTTTTCATTTTTTGGTTTTTAGCAGCTTTGTGTTAATACTGGAAACATGGACTTAGAGAATTATTAAATTAGCAACACAGATTTACAAGGGAGATTATTAAATTAGCAACACAGATTTACAAGGGAGATTAAAGGAAAAGAATACTTGCCATATGTCTTGAATTTACGGCTTAACTGTATCAGAAGTTCATTGGCGGAGTGATGAACTGTTGCTTTTTATTGCTGCTTCTGCTTAACAGGAGTAGCATTCTATCCACACTACATGGCATGTCATGGAGGCTTTGAATGTGGCCCAACACAAATTTGTAAGCTTTCTTAAAACAGTATGAGATTTTGTTTGGCAATTTTTTTTAAGCTCATTAGCTATCATTAGTGTTGGTGTATTTTATGTTTGGTGCAAGACAGTTCTTCCAATGTGGCTAGATTAGACACCCCTGCACTAAAATAAAGGAAGACGGAGGACTTGCTTTTCAGATGCTGCCCAGCCTTGGGTCACTCCTAGTTGTTCTTATTCTATATTCCTGTATTTGTTTTCTTTTTTCAAAGACTTGGGAGAATTTTTGAAAGATGAAAACATCCATAGTTCGCTCCTCTCAGAGATGTTAAAGTTTTTATAATTAAGGGGCTAGAGTCAGGCAATGCTTTATATCTTCACACCTAGAAAGTTTGATATTAGGTTTTTAACTTTTTAAAGCCTTCTGGTAGTATAACAGTTGGATATTTTGGTGGTAGTTCCTGAAAAAGTTATAGTTACAATTACTCCAAACTTTACAAGAAATGAGACCTTCAGATAATCACCTCAAATTTAGTATAAAATTATAAAATGAGCTTTTTTTTTATTTTTGGCAGGTTAAAAAAAATCAGTGTTTTTAAATATAGCATTAGTTCCATTTACAAATACTGTTTCCAAAATAGTTCTTTTACCAAGGTCTAGTAAAATAACACAACCAGATAAAACTTTTCTTTGGATACTTCTACTAGAAATAGGCTCAGGTTTTCACATGGAAAAGTATGGTGATAGGAAATACATTTTATTATCAAGCTTCCAGTATATTTACAAAAAGTTGGATGTAACCAAAAAAATATAAAAATGTACTGAACAGTCAGTCACTATAGACTACTTTGTACATTATCAAATGTTTCTAGCAATTACTTCTTATACAAACATGACTTAAGGACAAAACGTTATGCAGGTTATACAGTATCCGGAGTAATTATTCACCTCCAGATTCTCTGACGGTGCCTTTACAAAATTTTTAGAAAATTTCTTAGGCATTTAACAACAAATACGAAGAGTGCAATTAATTTCATGGCTTGTAAAGTTTGATTATGTAAGTATAGCAAACAAACATCATTCCAGTTAATTTTCACCTTACGTAGTAAAACCACAGTAGAGTGACTGCCTAGCGACTCAGAATTATTCCATTTTATGTGTGTTGATATAAACAGACTTTGGTGAAACTGGGAAGTCATCCTCTTATCACAGGGAAAATAACATTTCTAAAAATTTTTTTTTTGAAAATTAATTTGGTTTAATCTTTGAAGCTTCTATAGAAGGACAAATGACCAAGAGGGAAATGTGTCCTGGAGGTATTTATGGGTAGAGAGTATAGCATAATGGTTGGGAGGGCTAAGGGTAAGATTAGAGCCATACTACTGGTGTCAAATACATATACTAACTGTTTGAAATTTGGCAGTAGGTTAATCTCCCCTTGCCTCAGTTTTCTTATCTTTAAGATGGAGCTCATAATGACTTAACATTATGGCTGTTGTGAGGGTAAACTAAAACATAAAATAACTTAGAACACAGGAGCACTGCATACTGTTTGCTACTATTCTTTCAAGGGTATTTTTAGTCTAGATAGGAAACTAGCTTCAGGGATCTCGAAAGGCTGCTTCTCAGTCTGTTCATATACAAGAACACTTTTTTTTGCTACCTCAAATTCGGTGGGCAATGATAGTTAACACTGTCCTAGTTTTCAGTTTGACTACATTCATATGTATCTGATCTTCACGACAACACTGTGACAAAGGTAGAGGTAAGAATGATAATATTCATTTTACAGACTGAGGAACTGCAGACAGACCTGCCATCTGTCCAGGCCAACATAACTAACAAGTAGTGGATCCAAGACTTGAGAAAGAGTTTTGCTCTTACTCTTGTTAGAGTGGAGAAGGAAAATAATAATAATAATAAAAAGGTTTACAATGATTACTGAGAAATGAAGAAATAAAAAGCCACTGTTTCTTAGAAGTAGATGGTCCCACATCTCAAACTCTCTTTGGGGAAGACATTTAAAAATAGTTTTTAAATACCTGGCTGCTGGAGCTGAAATGTAAAAACAAGTCTTCATTCTTTAATTTGCTGCGTTGATAATATAGCCCCAGCCTTATAAACTGTTTCATGCCCCACTCCTACCCATCCCCCCAAACTGCTTAAAATAATTGATTTTAAAACACTCCAGATATCCGCAAAGCCCAATAGGCTGGGGGAAGGAGAAAAAAGGATACTGTTTGCTATACAGTAACTGTAGTATTAACTGACCCTGCTAAAAAGCAGAAATTACTGGCTGAACCCTAGGTAAAGATAAATTGTGTAAAGCTGAGATCTGCACCTGCTGAATGCTGGAATCCAGTACTTGCATCCGGATGGTTTCAGAATACATATTTAGCAGCAGAGTGGAGCTATGAAAAGACGTAAAACTCAGCACGTAGACCAGCAGTACTCTTCCCTTTGTAACATCATTAGTCCCTAATTATCTTAGAAGCTGTTGCAACATACAGAAGGTGACAATCCTTATGTTGTACAGAACATATTCAGAGTAGCAGAGCAACTCCAAAAAGGTTAGGAATCACTACTTTGGAGTCTTGATTGACCTAAAAAAGAAAGGTGAAACAGCCCAGTGCTCTTTTTCTAGGCATCTAAGAAAAACCCTTCAATGCCTCTATGCTGGGTTAAACCAATGTTAAAAGTCCTTGTAGTAACATCACATAATGGTAGCCTTACAGTTCTCTCTTAAATACAAGCCTGTTGAGTAACCAGTTTTGTAAGTCTTGTATAAATTTAGCCAAGCTATATAGTGACTGGATGCTAGCTTGACTTGTTTTTGCTTAAAACAAAACATATACATATATATATATATATAAAAAACAGGAAAGGAAAGACAAATTAAGTGGTCCTATTGTATTAAAGTGAAGGATTAAGAAAAAATACAAAACCAGTTATTGCTTAGGCTAAAGAAGTTTATAAAAAGCTTCACCTTGATTCAATTATGACTTCTTATTACTCAGTTTCCTGCCTGTACCTACTCATTATGAACTACAGTACTGGTGTCACTGATTCCTTATCATATTTCCTCGTATCTTTGCATCCCTGCAGATGACAACCTACAAAGAACAAGTTACATAGCAAAGTATCAGTCCATAAAATGAAATCTTTTCTTATTTAGGTTAGCTCAATGATTAAGGATCTTCTTCCATATCATCTGGATTAGGAGCCATAATGAAGTGCTTTGGGTATACAAGGTTATGTGTGTATGCATGTATTTCCCAGCGAGCGTCATCACTTTCATGTGTAATGTAACGTTCTCCAATGCGAGTTTCAAATTCTCTAAGGTCAAGCCAGGTCTGATAGTCCTAGGAGAAAATGAAATTGTAATGATGAAACATAAAAGAAAGAAAATACTGTCAACTTGGTTTTTTTGTTTTGTTTTGGTTTGGTTTAGTGCCCTAGTCAAATAATTGACAGGCCCTACTCATAAATATCTACTATATACTAAGTTCTACTTGTGATATTTTAAATGAGCAATTTAAAGAAATTTTTCAAACACAATCTCCAATGAATGAAAGTAACTAATTTCTGAAGTTTAAAAAAAATTGCTTCAAGCTTCTTAGGTGGCTAAGAATAATCACTAAAACATTTTGTTCTATACAACACGAGGCCTAAACCTTACTCCTCAAAGTAGGGGAAAGTGCTTGGATGCTTATTAGGATAATTTAGTAACTGGTAGACTAGATTACATTTGTTTTAAAGCTAATTCTACCTCTCACTCCCTTTAAAATAGTTCTAAAGCTTCCCTCCTTACTCAGAAGTTTGGAGGGTATCTTTTGATAAATCTATAAAGTAACTTTGGGAGAGTTAAGCCAAATATTTTAAATGGCATTTAAAAAAAATCTCTTCAATGCAAAAATAAACCCTTCAGTGGACATTTAAAATAAATTTGATAAATTAATATGTCATGCTAATCTTACAAAAAGGTGAAATGAACACATAGGTCTATGAAAGGCTAAGTCATTGCTTTCAGTTCATGGGAGTTTAATTGCCTGTCATTACCGATTTGAATGCTGTACGGTTTCCACAGATTCAGCCATAGTACAAATTAATCACTTAAGAGCACTTATATTATTCTGCTGATCTTAGAGTGGTTTCACTAGGTGGGACACATCAGAGTGAACTACTCAAATTAGGATTGCCAAAGAGAGATTATATTTTTTTTACCTGTAGCCAGGGATGACTAAGAGATTTGTCAACACTGTAACGTTTTCTCATCTTCACTTGAAGCAGATTGTTTATCAGATCAATTGCTAAGGGAAAAGACAAAACAAGATACATGAATTTGGGTGCATAGAGCACCCCAAACTTGTGACTGCCTAGAAGGCAGTTCAACCCATGGAAATACAGGGTTGAGGAATTTTTGCTTCTCAAGGACATGGACTTTTAGCTAACATGTAAAATGAATCATACATATTTACTGATTTAAGTGTATCTGTCAAATTTTCATTGCCTTTATAAGGCAGTAGAGAGTACAGGTTAAAAGTATACACTGTGGAACCTGACTGCCTGGGCTGAAGTCTGGTGCTGCCACCTACTAGCTGTGTGATACTGGGCCAGTTACTAAATTGTGCTGTGCCTCAGTTTCCTCATGAAGTTGCTGACATATGTTAAGGGCTTAGAACAGTGCTTAGCCCCTAAGTGCTAAGTATTAACTATTATTATTTGAAGATGAATGAAACAGACTCTCTGATCCTCCCCACCCTGCTCCAATGCTGCTCTCTAGTCCCTGACTTGGTCTGGAAAAGCACTGCCTTGCCTCTGTGTATGGTCACTGAGGTGGTAACTTAACCACCAAAGGTTCACGCTTTTAACAAATAGGTTTCAGGGTGTTTTAGTGTACATGGTGAGTTCTTGGCATATATATTTTATTCACTTATTTGGAGAATGGATCAACTGCAAAACCAAGGCAACCAATAACTATATACTAACTATAGCCCTATATAATGGTACATTTGAAATATTGGTAACAAAAGGCTAGACCCAGACACGAACCAAATGGAAAGACTTGTACCAATCTAATTCTATTTCTTGTCTCTATACTACCAAACTAGCAAAGATTTTCCCTAAGTACTTTATGAATTTCTCTGTGTTCCAAATACTTTAGACCTTTATGCATTGTTCCTTAAAATGTGGCCCACCATGTGCACTAGAATCATTTGGAGTTATTTAAAATGCACATTCCTGAGTCATCATTCCAACTAAAGAATCTCAATCTATGGGGTTTCTCTTCTAATAAACTCATCAAGTGATTCTGATGGAAGAGTTCTACAGAACACACTGCCTCAGGAGGTCTGAGATAACATTGGTTAACATCAAAAAACTCTTCTTATGAGCTTCTTCAGTTAGCTTTATTACCAAGCAAACCTGCTACTGTCTTCACATGTTGTTCCTTAAACTTTTCCCAGTTTAATGGAATATTAGTTAATCCTATGATTAGGCCTACTACTTTTGGAAAAACAAAAAAGATCTACCCATTACATGGGTTGGCTAAATCCAGATGGGGGTATTCCCCAGCATTGGTTCTATTAACTTCTATGGGGCAGTTAGATAATGTTTTAAGTAGTGTACTTGTCCTTCTTGTCAGTATCAGTAGACTAAAGAGGGCCAGCCAAGTTATTCTTGATGGGTACAGAATCAGGAGCTGCAAATTCAAAAGCCCTCACTAGGCAGGAAAAAGATGTATGCAGCTTCCCAGCAGAGGTCCATAGGAGAGAGGAAAACAAACTGCAGTGTGTCTGGTGAATATAAAGTTCATTCTAGGTATAAGGTACTGGAGCTAGGTATTCATTCAAGGAGCTCACAGTCTTCGTTCTGAAGATTAGAAAAGTCGATTATGAAAAGAATGAATACTTAAGAAAAAAATGGGGCTGGGTGCAGTGGCTCATGCCTGTAATTCCAGCACTCTGGGAGGTCAAGTTGTGAAGATCAATTGAGTTCAAGAGTTTGCCTGGGCAACACAGTGGGACCCCATCTCTACCAAAAATTTTAAAATGAGCCAGGCGTGGTGGCCCATAGTACATACCCATCATCCCACCTAGTCAGGAGGCTGAGGTGGGAGGATCACTTGAGCCCAGTAAGTCGAGGCTGCAGTGAGCTGGGTTTGTGCACACTTCAGCCTGGGTGACAGAGGGAGACTCTGTCTCAATAAAAATAAAAAAAAATAATAAAAAAGCCCAAATTTTTTTAGCCTAAGTAAATTTTACAGTTTAGAGGAGGAGAAGTCAGGTAACTTTACAGATGAGCCACAAATTAAGGAGTCCTCAAGTTTTAATAGGAAGGGTTGTAGACAAGGGAAAAAAAAAGTCCTAAGCGAACTGCAGAAAACAGTTCAGAAGAGTAAACACCTAGGTTTGTGTAGAGAGTAGTGGGAGATGAGGCTAGAAGGTAAGCATGGACCGTATCACAGATAACTATGCCTGTAAGGTGGTTAAAGAGAAGTGTTTGGGAAAGTAATGTTTCCTGAAGATGGACTTGGCAGCAGTGACTGGGAAGGACCAGAAGAGTTTAACAGGTAAGACAGTTAAAAAGCTATTTTAGTGGTTTGAGAATGAGGCCACTGGGGCCTATGTCAGTGCTATGCCTGGGAACTATACAGAAGACACAGATAAAAATGTAAAAAGAAGAGTGCTCAAAAACCTGGCAACTAGTTGAATTTGGAAGATGAATGGGAGATTTATTAAAAAGACAAGTTGCAAGAGACAGACTGATTCGGGATCAGAAGGATTTTTAAAAATAAAACACATAGCCAAAACTTAATATTTTTTTTACCTTCACCAGAAATTTCTCTCCATGGATTTGGTGGGTACATAAATGCAGCATTTTGGATTTGGTCATTTATATCTTCATCCTCATTAAAAGGAAATGTGCCACTGAGGCTCACATAGATGATAACTCCCACTGACCACATATCTAGGGAACGGTTGTAACCTTTGCTACGGAGAACTTCAGGGGCTAAGTATGCTGGAGTTCCTACCACAGATCTCCTGAATGACTTTTCACCAATGATGCGTGCAAATCCAAAGTCACACAGCTTCACCTGGAAATTGAAGGATAATTTTGTATTATAGTGTTATATATGTAACTACCTGTCCCTAAATGACACTGTATCATTTCAACATACTGGCCAGCTCTGATTATATTAAACAATCACAGATAGGGAAATTGTAAAATATCCTTTTCTGAAAAGGCAGACACATTTATAGCCCTGTGATCCTGACTGGCATAGTATGAAGAGCTTTCCTAGTGCATATTTCAAAAGTTCTAGCTTCCAGAATACCAAATACCAGACTGATGTTATGTGTGTTCCTATTTCTTATGAAATGGGAGTGTGCTGCTTTCTATCATTTGTTTTGTGAGATCACTCTCCCATCATCTGTGAGCAAGAATTGTTTCATTTCTGAATCCTTAGTGGCCTTAAAGTGCCTGGACACATAAGGTACTCAATGTTTGTTGAATGAAAAATAAGTTACAGTATTAGCCAGGTGTGGTGGCTCACGCCTGTAATCCCAGCACTTTGGGAGGTCGAGGCGGGGGGATCACGAGGTCAGGAGATCGAGACCATCCTGGCTAACACAGTGAAATCCCGTCTCTACTAAAAATATAAAAAAATTAGCCGGGCGTGGTGGCGGGCACCTGTAGTCCCAGCTACTCGGAAGGCAGAGGCAGGAGAATGGCATGAACCCAGGAGACAGAGCTTGCAGTGAGCTGAGATTATGCCACTGCACTCCAGCCTGGGTCACAGAGCGAGACTGTCTCAAAAAAAAGGAAAAAAAAAAAAGTTATACAGTATTTAAAAAAATCCCTTGTTTTGCTTGATCCTAGAATCTCTTTTCTAAGAATGTTATAAATTGGCAAGTAAATAAAACTGAGGTGTATTAAAGGTAACTTTTCCTGTGGACACCAGTGGAGACTGCCCCAGTGAGTAACAGCAACACTTTTCTGTGACTGTGGAACAAATTATTTCTAGTTAGATGTTTAGATTTGAAAAAAGTTATATGTAAAGGTAGCCATAGTCACTACCATGTCTTCTCAAAAGAGAGTTCTAGAAGTTGATGAGCTTGGCAGAACTAGAACACTTATCTTGCTGCCCAGATTTTTCTAGAGGCTTAGATCTGGGGGATTAATGACCGCATCCATGCTGAACAAGCAAATGCCAGGTACTTTCTGGAGGAAATACTCTGACTTAAAAAATGTCTTCAGCAAAAGCATTAATATAAATTGAGAGGAAAGAGATTTAAGCTCTAGAAAACAGTGGTACAAACAGTGCCTAGAAAACAAAGAAGTGAAGTTATCAAATGCTGCTATTTCTGGGGTGTGGACTCTGACACGTTTTTATGAATATTTGCTCAGTGTCATTACTGAATCTGGCTGCTTCTCGATTTCAGTGTCTTTGAAGAGTACGAGTACTGAGCTTGAAGAAATACAAACTATTCTGTTGTTGTTAAATGCCAGATTTTAGCTCACATCTTGGTAAGGTAAAGATGACTTGGAAGTCTGGCAACTGATTAAAGAAGTAGAGCCATGGCTAACACTTGAGCATAAAAAGAATCCCTTTGCTTCTCACTGGAACACTGTTGATCACTAAAGTAGAGGTCAGAAAGTGGGAGTTTTAATGTTACCTCTAAGAGTGTGCATCTTTTGTCTATACTGTTTTGAAGATCAAATAAGATAATATATGGAAGCAGTTTATTTAAAACATTGCACCAACTATTAGGTGACCCTTTCGACCTCACAATGATAGGGAATCACTATCAGGTGACCCTTTCGACCTCACAATGATAGGGAATCACTTTTAACCACATAAACATAAAAGAATATGATTACTACTTTAAAAGCTGAATGATTTGAAAAGACAAATTTGAGTTATATTTACCAAGTGAAAACAGGTATCTGTTGTCCTTAGTCTTGCCATTTGTCTAAATGTACATGTTTCAAATGTATATAAACAATAGTTTGGCAACAGATATTTGAGCTGATGAAAGGAATCATCCTTGCCAATTATGGAAAACGGTTGCAGGGTACCACCACCACCATTTATTTCTCAGGATGGTTGTTTCAGAATTTGGGTTATGATCCATTTGATAGGTCATGAAATAAATTTAGTGGATCAAGATGAACACTTGAAAAAAAAAAACAAAAAACTCAACCGAATTAAGAAAAAAAAGAGTGCTACATGTTGCCAGGACACAGAAGCATGATGCCGTCGTGTGTGTCTGTGGTGATGAGAAATGTTATTCTTACATAGGTTTTGGTGAAAATGTTTGAAATACAATACTCTAAATAGGAAAAGGAGTTGGCTGCCTGCCTCAACCAAAATCTATCTCCCATTTCCAGTAACACCCCATTTGTTTTATTTATGAGGAATTCATCCTAAGTACCAAGCACTAACCAAGGTTGATACTTGCTCACTTCCTTCCCAGCCCCCGGGGAGAGGTGAGTTGCAGAATCTATGTGCAGTTATTCTTTTAGATGTGGTGAAATCTAAAAAGTCTTGAATATAAACAGTGTAACTAATAACATCTGAATTCATTTAGTTATTAATCCTCACTGACAGTTACAGGCTAAAAACTATTTCTGTAAGACGGTATGCATTTTTAACCAACAGTACTTAGTACACTGCCTTTTTATTATGTGGGTACTTTGAAAATGTTGCCAGAATCATTTAAAAGGTTCTGGAGAATATCTCACCTGAGGAAATGGCTCTGCTGATGCAAGCAGCACATTTTCTGGCTTTAAATCACAGTGCACAATATTCTTAAAATGCAGATTCCTCAAAGCAACAAGTATCTGTTATGAAAAAAGATTTTCTTTTCAGTGTCTGGAAAATCACAAATAAACCTCAATGTGACTCCCTGAAAGATTTAATTTGAAAACTCCACCATAGTTCATCAAGACTTAGCTAAAAGGGTGTTATTCTGCTCCTCAAGGTTAACAATTCCCACAATCACCCAACATGTAAAAGCACTGCTATTTAATTATTTTAGTGTTTAGCTGGGTGCAGTGGCTCATGCCTGTAATCCTACCACTTTGGCAGTCATAGGCAGGTGGATCACTTGAGGTCAGGAGTTCGAGACCAGCCTGGCCAACATGGTAAAACCCCATCTCTACTAAAAATACAAAAATTAGCCAGGCGTGGTGGCATGCATCTGCAATCCTAGATACCTGGGAGGCTGAGGCACGAGAATCACTTGAATCCAGGAGGCAGAGGTTACAGTGAGACAGACTGCACCACTGTACTCCAGCCCAGGCGACAGAGTAAGACTCTCGTCCCAAAAAAAAAAAAAAAAAAAAAAAATATATATATATATATATATAATATAAGTTTTTAATCGCTAGTTAAAAAAAAAAAGGAGTTAAAATACCTGTGTGACCATGAATTTAGTAATTCGTTCTGGAAGCCGACTTTTCTCACTGGATAGAATCATTTCCAACATATCTCCATGCAGCTTTTCCATTACTACAAAGACTCGTTCTGGGGTTTCAAACATACATTCCAGATTTACAATCCCAGGATGGTGCAAATTCTGAAGAGAGGTTGCAAGATGTTTATGTGACCAACTTAAGCAGAGAAACAGTTTTACTAAGTAAATATCTAGATGTGCTATGATTGTCTGAAATAAATGGCACAGAAAGAAAAAAGCCTAGAGAAGTAAACAAAGCAAACAAAATAAAAATTACAATCAATGAAAAGGATCTTAGGTTTTGATTCTCCAAGTTGTGTACTGGAGAGTAGCCACACTGAGGGGATAGAATCTTCTCCTAACTTGATTATATAATCACTCTTGTCCATTACTACTACTTTTCCTTCCTTCTCACTTGAAAAATCTGACACTGCTCTAATTTCATGCTTTCCCTGAATAGGCACCAACTGCCCGTAAATTTTTAGTCAATTACACAGAAACCTTTGGCCTTTGGGGGCTGTATTTGTGACGGTATTTGCTTAAGAGTTTTATTTCTAAGGTAGTCATTTAAGTCTTGATTCTCATAATATTATAATGATAATTCCCTCTTTTTAGGCTCAACATCTCTACCTACATTATCACGTTTCTTGATCATAACTAGGTGACAAGGGTTGGAGATACATAAAGATGAATGCCATACTGTTTATGCTTATAAAAAAGCAATTTATCTTGTGTTGTACTGCAGAAAATCCTTCATCAAAAATTCAGGAAGTCAGCCTTGCTCAAACACCTTCAATGGCTCTTTATTTCTGGACATAAATCTAAATTCCTTTGTCTACATTTTGAGATCTTCAATAACCTGGTTTCAGTCTTCCAATTTAATCTTAAATATGTTCTACTGAATAACCAAGTGCTTAAACAATTTTTATTCCTTATTAATAAAAATACAGGCTGAGTGTGGTGGCTCACACCTGTAATCCCAGCACTTGGGGAAGCCGAGGCAGGTGGATCGTTTGAGGTCAGGTGTTCGAGACCAGCCTGGCAAACATGGTGAAACCCATCTCTACTGAAAATACAAAACTTAACCAGGTGTGGTGGCAGGCACCTGTAATCCCAGCTACTCGGGAGGCTGAGGCAGGAGAATCACTTGAACCTGGGAGGTGGAGGCTGCAGTTAGCTGAGATCACGCCATAGCACTCCAGCCTGGGAGACAGAGTGAGACTTTGTCTCAAAAAAAAAAAAAAAAAAAAAAAAAAAAGGCCGGGTGCGGTGGCTCACACCTGTAATCCCAATACTTTGGGAGGCCAAGGCAGGCAGATCACCTGAGGTCAGGAGTTCGAGACCAGGTTGACCAACATGGAGAAACCTAGTCTCTACTAAAAATGCAAAATTAGCTGAGTGTGGTGGCGCATGCCAGTAATCCCAGCTACTCAGGAGGCTGAGGCAGGAGAATTGCTTGCACCTGGGAGGCGATGGTTGCAGTGAGCCGAGATCGCGCCATTGCACTCCAGCCTGGGCAACAAGAGCGAAACTCCATCTCGAAAACAAACAAACCAAAAAAAAGCAAAAAAATAACCAGACGGTCCCCAACTTACAATGGTTCAACTTACAATTTTTCAACTTTACAGTGGTACAAAAGTGGTATGCATTCATTCAGTATAAACCATATTCTGAATACCAGAAAAAAATTCCGTTTTTTTTTGAGTATTCACAAATTACATAAGATATTCAACACATTAGTGTAAAATAGGCTTTATGTTAGATGATTTTGCCCAACTGTGGGCTAATGTGATTGTGCTTAAGGTAGGCTATGCGGGGCTAAGCTGTGTTCAGTAGGTATTTTTATCTACTTATTTTCAAACTTAAGATGGGTTTATGGAAATATGACCCCGTCGCAAAATGAGGAGCATCTGTACATTTTTCTTTAGCTTTTTTCCTTAATATGGCTAGCTGATTATGCTAGGGGGACTAACATGTTTTTGGTCTACGTAAGGCTGAGTTCCATGTCTAAGATGTTTTTTGAAGCCTTAATTTTAGCCCACATTTTCTCTCTTTGGGACTACCGCAGTAGTTTCCACTGTATTGTATATATGCAGCAGTACTTATTCCACTGTATTGTAATAATGTGTACATTTTACTCCATTGTTTAATGAACTCCCTGAGGCACAGATTGTTTCAGTTATTTTAGCTCAGTATCTGCATCATGGTAGGTGTTTTCAAAAATGTTTAGAAAGTGAAAGAATAAGAAATGCAAAATAGGTTTGCTAATCATTATAAACCAATTTTATGAGATCATTTTCCAAGTAGCAAAATACAAAATGACAACATTTTATAGTAGATAAATGAAACTTAAAATACCCCATCGTGGTGGGGTGTGACACTGGCAGTAAGCAGTGTAAGATTCAGAATATTATAACTTTTATCAACAGAGGTAGAAATGTGACTGGCTATTCCACAGTTGTCTGTCTCTGTTTTTTCCCCCCGCCCTCCTTTAAAAACATGTGGACACACAAAAATAGAAGTATGCTATAACATTATTCTCTCCCTTAACAACTTCCTCTATTGGTTTAAATTTTCTGTTTCCTCTGGAGTATGTCTTAGTGAGTTATACTTTCACTGAGAATTACCCATTTTCTCCAAGTTTCCAAATTTATCTGATAGAGATGAGCAAAGTATCATAAGATTCCTTTCCCCCCGCCGTATTTGTGGTTATCTCCCTAAGATCATATTGTATTTTCTTAGGCTGGCCATTTTATTTTTACATACCTCCTCCCTTCCCCCGCACAGCGAACCAGCTTTTGGCTTATTTCTTTTCTGTATTTATTAATTTTCATTTTTGATCTGTTAATCCTTTCTGCTTTCTTTAGGTTTATTTTATTGTTCATTCTTCAACTCCTTGAGTTGGATTCTTATTTATTTTCATTCTTTCTTGCTTAACATTTGAGGTTATAAAGCTTTTTCTGAAAGACAGTACAAAGGTGCTGATATATATATATATATATATGGTATTTTCATGGTTTTCTAAATATTCTGAAATTTTGATTTCGCTCTTTGATTCAAAAATTAATAAAGTTTTCATGAAGAAGCTTGTTGTTTTCTGATTTTGTAATTTATTTTTGCTTTAATGCATTAAGATCAAAGGATACTGTTTATACTACTGCTTTTTTGAATTAATGAGGCACTCTTTGTTTTTAGGGTACAGAGTTCAGTATAATCTGCTTAGATCTACCTTACTCTGTTTAGACCTTGTACGTTCTTAATTATTTCTGTCTACTCCATTTCTCATGGACTACTGATGTGTTTGTCTGTTTCTCCTTGTTTTTAGTTTTTCTTTATAAATGTTTATGGTGTTATTTGGTGTAGTATGATTTTCACTCTTCCACTGTTAAAGTGGTCTTTCATTTCATATAATGTGTTTTCCCTTGAGTTAAATCTTCTGAGATCATGACCCTCAAATGGGTTTTTGTTTGGAGAAGGGACCTCTGGAGGACATCAGGGCTGTAGATCTCAGAATCAGCAAAAACAGTTCTGTGTTCTCTCTTCCTGAAGAGGCATGCACCTCTGCTTCAGAATTTCACTGTCATTGGAAATATACATTATTTTATAGTTCTGAATTCTCATCTATTTTTGTTAAAGTATGCTCACTTCTGTTAATCATTTTTCTTACAGCTTTGGGGTTACTTCCAAGATGAGAATGGGAAAATGCTGAATTTACACCACAATGTTCAAACCAGAAATTTCCCTCTAGGTTTTTGATAACATCTTCCAATTACATAGGTACCTACGAAAACACCACACCTTTTCTCCCACTACTCTACTACCCTCTTCAGGCAATATAGCAAAAGAAACATTTTACATTACCATATAATCTAGAAAACAAAAGGAACCTCCCTTCCCCAATATTTTTCCTGCTTTGCAACATCCTCCCTAGATGTGGCCAGGTTGACAGTTTATGTAGGCATGGCTCTTTTTCTGTATATTAACTGTATATAGACATATATAATGTACACATTACTTTAAAAAGTTAAAGGGAGTCATTCCAAACTTTCTTTTCAATCTAACAATGTGTTGTAATTTCCCACATAAAACATTTATTCATTAAATATTAAGTAAGACTTTGCCATGTACCCAGTACTACGTAGGTATTCTGGATTCATTATTAAATAAAAATTAACAAAGATCCCTCTTCTCATGGAGCTTATAAACTGTAGCAAGGTTAGACAGACAATGGGAAATAAAATAGTAAATTACCTAGTATGAAGGTGATAAGTGCCATGGAGAAAAGAAAAAGAGTTAAGGTAGGGGAGTAAGGTGGGAGGGTGGGTTTAATGCTGAATAGAATGTGGAGGCTTCATTGAGGAAATGGTATTTGGGCAAAATCCTGAAGGAGACAAGGGAGTATGTCATGCAGATATTTGAGGGAGAAAGCATTCCAGGCAGAGGAAACAGCTAATGCAAAGCCTCTTGAGACAGAAGCATGTCTGGCATATTTGAGAAATAGCAAGAAAGTCAACATGGCTATTTTTTGGGGGAAAAAAGACTCAATTTGTTGTGTATATTGTCTGTAGTGGAATCTTTTTCAAGTGATTTTGATTCCGGTTCATAAAGAATAATCACAGGTATCTAAAAGTGGGATGTGCTCATTTCTATTAAACAGAATTACAAAGCCTGTCACCAAGAGCTCAAAAGAGGTTGGATGCTCCTGGATAAACTGTAAGGTCACTTCTAAATCAATGATCCTGTGATTTTTCCTCCTTGCCACTGGAAAGGCCAAAGCTGTAGTCTTAATAATAATATGCTCAATCTTTACCCCATCTTTTCTCTAAATATGTGGGCATGGGAAAGAAAAGCTATGGATGCCTCTAGGGATGCAGGTAAAAGTATCAGCACCAGGATGAACTACAGGAGTACAGACAGCCTTTCAGGTTTGTGTGATGAAGAACTACAGATAAGAATGACATGGGGCAAAGATGGAAAAGGAAAGATGATACAGTTGGATGGGGAAGAGGAGAGCCAAAAGGTGGTGTGAGTGCATGTAACAATGTAGTAGGTTACTTCCAACCAATGTGAAAAAGATTAGCTGTGATGCTCACATAACTAAATCTTTTGAAACTAATTTCAGTAAATGAGGTATGATTTTTTCAAGTTTCCTTTTAAGAAGTGTATTTCCTATCTGTACAATTCAGATTGTACTAATAGAATATAGAATATTCTAGAATATCAATATTCTATATGAATATTCATATACAGTTAGCTCAATTTCACCTTTATACTACACACACACACACACACACACACAGGGTCAGTCCAATGATGTAAAGTTGAAAGTACAGGTGGTTTGCAGACAGACTTAGATTCAAACTCTGAACCTGCCTTCCTGCTGGGTGATGTTGAGAAAAAGTACTTAAGTATAAATGCTGACACAAGGAAAGCCAAATATAAAAGTATAAATATCTTACATAAACAATTTGAAGAGAATCTATAACAAAGATAATCTTGTATTAAAGTTAGTATGAAAACAGCATAGAGACATCCTCCAATCTATTCCCAGTTTGGGCAATATTGATGAAAATAACCAAAATGATACAAATAATGAAGATTTTCACACTGTGCATTACCTAGTTATTCCTAAATTTAGTTGTTATGATCCATAGCTGATAACAGAAGAAAAAAACTTCAGTGCTTATTCAGAGCTGTTTGTGATCAAGAAGAAATCATTCCATAGGAATATATCCTTAACTTTTATTGTTTTGCATACTAGTTGGACAATGAGGGTTCCAAAATTAGATACGTAAAAAATACCTGACAACATATTCATACTCTTCATATTCAACAGAGTATGAATGCTATTAATATTCTATTTAAAGGTAGCTTTATAGGAGGAGACAGCCTTGATGTGACCACAGGTACCAACCTGACCACCAGCTTTTTGATTATCATGCCTCTGAAAAAGTGAGGCAAATGTTACTACTAGCAACAAGTAACATAATAAATGTAAAATGAATCACTTAAGTTTCTTACCTTCTTCAAGGAAACTTAAGTTCAGAAGGAGGTTGTGTCTTCTTGAATTTCACCCAAAGCAAATGGGGCTCTGACAGCATTAACCATGTTTGTTTTTTTTTTTTTGAGACAGAGTTTCCCTCTTGTTGCCCAGGCTGGAGTGCAACGGCGGGATCTCAGCTCACTGCAACCTTCGCCTCCCAGGTACGAGTGATTCTCCTGTCTCAGCCTCCCAAGTAGCTCGGATTACAGGCATGTGCCACCACACCCGGCTTTTTTTTTTTTTTTTGAGATGGAGTTTCGCTGTTGTTGCCCAGGCTGGAGTGCAATGGCACAATCTCGGCTTACTGCAATCTCCGCCTCCCAGGTTCAAGCGATTCTCCTGCCTCAGCCTCCTGAATAGCTGGGTTTATGGGCATGCACCACCATGCCCGGCCTGTTTTTGTATTTAGTAGAGATGGGGGTCTCCCCATGTTAGGCTGGTCTCGAACTCCTGACCTCAGGTGATCCACCAGCCTTGGCTTCCCAAAGTGCTGGGATTACAGGCGTGCGCCACCTCACCTGGCCAGCATGAACTATTATACGACCATGATTTCTTTAATAATATGCAAAAGCTATATAACTAAGACATTTGTGTATTATAAATTATTTATATGATATTCGGAAAATGATCCAAGGATCAAGCTAAATTTTATTCTTCTAGATGACCCCCCAAGGGGTAAAAATGCTAGATGAAAAACACATAGGAATTTATGGAATTGAAATCATTGCCAATATATCTTTAAAATATGCCCCAATCGACTAAGCCATTACAAAAGTAAATAGAGTTTTAAATTAATGAAATAAATGCTGTTAAAAGGTACATAATTTTAAAGCAATCTTTATTTGCACAGTAATTGCTATGACAATCAAGCATGTCACCCGTGAAAACTGAATGGGTATAACAGTAACCTCCTAACAACATGTGTCGAAGTATCCTAAGTATTTTGAGCTCCTGGAATGAATTAAGAATGAAATTTTACTTTTTTAAAAAAGATTTTACTCACAAAAATGTGTTCTAAAACTACTACCATAAAGCAAGATATTGGCAGTCCCTATAATGCCTATATTACCATAATCTAATTTTGCCTTCTTAAAAAAACAAGAGAAGCAGTTAAATCAGATTCTTACCAGCCTCTTTAATAAACCACTTTTTTACTTTATTTTATTTTTTACCTGTAAAATAGCCACTTCATTACGGAGTTGACTTTCTTGTTTTGTGGGGAATCTCATCTTATCAATTACTTTAATAGCCACATCCCTCCCAGTCTTTCTATGTTTTCCTATTAAGAAAAAAAGAATAGGAAAGAATGAAGCAAACTGACAGCTTTATTAGGGAGTTGTCCACAGATTGAAATTTATATGTATTTACTCTTGAATTTTCTTTTTGGCTTATTTTTGTTCTTTCTCCACACTCCTTCACTCACCTTTAATTTAGGAAAAAATTGTTTTCCCCTCCATACATAACATTTGCCCCTAATAAAGTCAGCTGCATTATCTAAACAGGAAAAAATCTGAATGAACTTGTTGCTGAAAAGTAATCTACCTTGTTAAATAAATGATAGTTAATTACCCTGACCTAGTCCTTCAGAGACACTGTCAAGATGGAAATACTGTATGAATGAATCAATTTTATTCTAGATTCAGTGAAGTCAGCACAGAGTGATTTAACCATGTACCCACAAACTCTGGGTGTCTCTATATTCTAGAATCTAGATATAAAAAATTTGTATTTGTCTCTATGTTCTAGAATCTAGATATTTTAAAAAGATAGAAGACTATTATAATAAACAGTCATTCCCTCATTTATTAATTCATATTAACTAGTTATACCTATTATATACGAGGTATGCCTTTAGATGCTACAGATTAAGCAGTGAAAATGACAGGTATATTTTTGGTATTTGTTCTTCGAATGTGTATGTGACTTGCTCTTCTCTACATAGCTATTTATTTTAGATTAACTCATTTGTCTCAATGGCACAATCGTAAGTCTACTTGAAAAGACTGAACAAATGTGTGCAATTTTGGTAAGAAGCCAAAGGTACCTCAGACAGTTCTTTGTTCCTTTGATGACGGGAAGTCCTCCAGAGATGTAACTACTCTTAAACCTGACAAATCTGAAGTTGCAAACCATAGATACTGTATATGCATGCAGAGTCAACACATTTTCTGGGCAACTGTTTTATGTCACAACACTAGGTGCTAGGAATACAAAGAAAATCCAGACATCTCACAGCCAACCCTCCAATAAAGTTCAGTGGGAAGACAATAATATAAACCCAAAGGGTAATAGATATTGTGATAGAAGTATGTATGTTAGGTAGCAGGAGTACTAAAGGGGAACAATGTTTTTATTTGATGAGAGAGAGGCATGGTGACAAGAAATTTCCACAGAGGAAACCCTTTAGTTGACCCCTGAAGTATGAAAAAATGTTCACTAGACAGACAAAGGGGTGGAGAAGGAGCAGAGAGGCAAAGGGTATGGAAGCATGTAAATAGGACTGAAAGATAGAAAGCAAAGAGGAAGTTGCAATTAGAACTGAGGCTAGAGAAGCAGGGAGATACACAGCAGCCTTGAAATCCTCTGCTAAGGAAACTGGCTATGAATCTGTAGATGACTGTGAACCACTTAAGGGTTCTATGTGAGGTAATACTAATATCAGATGTGAATTTTCTGAAATATTCACTCCAAGAGTTGTATGAAAAGGTAAGAATGGAGGCAGAACAGCCAACTAAGAAACTACTGTACCAAATCTTAACAAGGGGTAACAAGGGTTTAACATTTCTTCTGTATCTTAGTACCTTTACATACACTAAGTTTAATTAATATTTAAGCCCTATGAGCTACACAGGTCAGGTTTTATTAGCTCCATTAAACAGCTGAAGATGCTAATGCACAGTGAGGTTAAATGACTTCATCAATATCCTAAATCGCAGAGTTGGATTTCAGGTTCAGGTTTTCAGACTTGATAGAACAATCATGCCAACAGTAGACAAATGGTGCCATTTGTGTTGGAATACTAGTAGGAAATATACTTCAATGAATAAGCCCACTCAGCCCAACATAAACTTCAAACCATCTCCCCGTTGCCTCCGACAAACATCTGTATGTGTGAGCTACAAGAAGAGAAAAAATACTGTAAAATTTTCTGATTCTGTTACTTTTTAAAGTTTGCAATGAAATTAAGGAATGAATACTCAAATTACAGTAAGAAGGATTTAGCTGAAAGATACAAGTCAGCCTTTGAAAAAAAGGCCACTGGACAAAACTATGAGATGACAAAACAGCTGGCAGATGTTTCACATTTTCCAGTTTTTAATGTGTACAATATGCAAATGGCTGTAGTTGCTTACCTCCATAAACGATGCCAAACTGGCCTGAACCAAGCACCTCATCTGCAAAGATCTGGTAAACAGTACTGATATCCTGGTAGGATAAAGTAAGCAGTTAGTATTATTTATTTCTATAATACAATGTTAACATCTCTGACTTTCTTCATTCAAATACTTAAATACATTTTTATGTTAGAAGCAACTAATTTCCATAAAGTGCAAACTATTTTATGAAAACATAGGCTTTCTATGTTCTATAAGAGGTTAAGCCCAAATTTTATGTGCAAGTATAATGTATTGTGTAAGACTTTCAGGAAAAAAATGCTTTGAATTTTAAAAATCTTATATTTAGGCCTGGCGTGTTGGCTCACTCCTATAATCCCACCACTGTAGGAGGCTGAGGCAGGCGGATCACCTGAGGTTGTGAGTTCAAGACCAGCCTGACCAACAAGGAGAAACCCCGTCTCTACTAAAAATACAAGATTAGCCAGGTGAGGTGGCGCATGCCTGTAATCCTAGCTACTTGGGAGGCTGAGGCAGGAGAATCGCGGGAACCCAGGAGGCGGAGGTTGAGGTGAGCCAAGATCATGACATTGCACTCCAGCCTAGGCAACAGGAGCGAGACTCCATCTCAAGAAGAAAAAAAATCTTGTATTTATTAAGTAGTGATCTCTATAAGTAAATTTACCTAAAAAAATTAGAAATGAAATTTTACCTATTTTACCTCTAAAGAGATTTGCTCTCTTTGGTTTTTGAAAGAAAAACTTAAAAGTTCATATTACTGGGATTAGCCTGACTTTGAGACTGAATAAAAGAATACGTATGAGAGAAAGTCTGTAACTCAAATCCATTCCTCTATCTTTCCTCACTGCTCTTTGCCTTTCCCTTTTTTTTTCTTTTTTGTAGTATTTGTTGCTGTGAGAACAGACAAAACTAATATACTAATTTGGGATGTTTAGTGTCAAAATTGCATTACAGGTGTGACTGATGAAAAAAAAAGTGGAACTTCACTTAGCAGACCCACACTTATAAAGACAAAGCCTCAGCCCTGCAACAAAAGCCAGTGAATATGCATGTATATGTGTTAAGTTGTAATTAAAATTTTAAGGTCTGTAAGAACCATTTTTATAAGCCTCCCAACTTTAATCAACTTTTTGTTTAACCAAATTTTGGTTCTAATCAGATTAGGAGGCATCCAATGTATATATAATAACTGCTAGGAAAGTGTGTGTGTATGTATGTGTATATACAATTGTTAAACAAAAGCCAATTCTGAATCCTTTTTCCCCTATGACATGGATGGATATATCCTCAGTTCCCATGGGATTATTCAAAATTTGAGCTCTCATGTTTTTTTATATTCCTCCATCTCTCCCCAAGAATATGGTGTCTATTCTACCTCCCAACAGGATAAGAGACTCACAGATTATATCTCTGAAATTCTCTATCTCCAATAACATTACTAGAGTCCAATCTTCATTGCAATCTTAGAAATCTTAAACATTTATATGTTAAAGAACTGTAACAGCTAAGTGCCCCAAGTAGAAAAGAGAGATTTTAATCTGAGAAATTATATATAACAAACAATTGACTTCCTTTTCTAGCCTGTTTTCCCTCTAGTCCAGGGGTTAGCAAACTCCGGCTTGTAGGCAAAATTTGGCCTGCTGCTTCTTTTTGTATGGACCGTGATCTAAAAATGGTCTTTAAATGACTGGACAAATCAAAATAATATTCTGTGACATGTAAATATTAAATGAAATTCAATTTCAGGGTCCATAAATAAAGTTTTATTGGAACATAGTCATGCCCATTCACTTATGTATTGCCTATAGCTGCTTTCTTGCCACAACCGCATAGTTGCATAGTTGTGTATGACCTACAACAGGGGTTCCCAAGCCCTAGGCCACAGACTGGTAACTGTCTGTGGCCTGTTAGGAACTGGGCTGCACAGCAGAAGGTGAGCAGCAGGCGAGCAAGCATTACTTACTGCCCGAGCTCCGCCTCCTGCCGTATCAGCAGAGGCATTAGATTCTCAGAGGAGCGCAAACCCTACAGTGAACTGTGCATGCGAGGGATCTCAATTGTGCATTCCTTATGAGAATCTGATGATCGACATGGTTCATTCCGAAACCAGCTCCCAACCCCGACCTCCATGGAAAAACTATTCCACAAAACCAGTCCCTGGTGCCAAAAAGATTAGGGACTGCTGGTCTACAAAGCCTAAGATATTTACTAAAAAGTTTATGGAAAAAGTCGCTGACCTGTTGTAAAACCCTAAACATACCTATATACACCAGCCAAACTTAATTTATTCATCATTTCTTGAGTCCATTTCCTGCTTCCCTGTTTGTTCATCCTGGTGCTCCCTGTACTTGCATGAAAGGTTGTTCCCCAACCCTCATCCCTTCAGCACTTCCGTCAGTAATCCATTCCATCCTTTCAGGTATAGCTCAAATTGCACTTCCTTTAGGAAGCTTCCCCTGCTGACCCCACAAGAAGTAATGTTTGCCTTCTCTTTGAACCGGTCTTATCATTTTGTAATATTCTAATGTAACTTTTTCTAGTGAAAAAGTTAGCTTTATTTTTAATTTAAAAAATCTGCCTTAGTTTCCTCTATAAAGCAGAACTCCTTAGGGAAGTTATCAACCGTAAAGTCTAGCCTAGTACTTTGGGCGATGAACCAATTTCTCTAATAAAGATTTTCACCTTTTATTTTCCTTATTTTAATCACCCAGTTTACACGTTAGCTGTAACGATTACTTACCACATTCTCCTGAATCTGACAATTAGATACAGAGATACTTGTAGACAAATCTTCTGTAAAATATAAAAAAGATAGTTGAGAAAAGGACAAAATTTAGTATATGAAAATAATATTAATCTTTACTGACATGTGAATACTCATGGTATATCAAACTTTAAAAAGTTTAACACATAGTTAATACAATTATGTACATTAAAAAAACCTACACATACAACCCATCAATAGGAAACTAGATGATACATCCATACAAAAGAATACTATCTCAACATTTAATCGATGATGTAGGGCTATAAATACTGAATCAGAAAGTCAGAAAGCTAGTCATGATTATTACTGAGTTAAAAAGGGAAGTTGCACTGTAATCCCAGTGCATTAGGAGGCTGAGGCAGGAGAATCACTTGAGCCCAGGAGTTTGAGACCACCTGGGCTACATGATACCCTATCTCTACAAAAAATTTTAAAAATTAGCCAGGCACAGTGGTGTGCACTTGTAGTCCTAGCTACTCAGGAAGCTGAGACAGGAGGATCCTTTGAGCCCTGGAGTTTGAGGTTGCACTGCACTCTCACCTGGGCAACATAGCAAGACCCTGTCTCTTGGTGGGGACGGGGGGAAGCAGAGTCCAGGGAATTGCAGGGTAGCAGTGCTTAAATTAAAAACAAAAGTCTATGATTACTTCTGGTGAGTGGAAGAGGTGGGGTTGGGGAACAAAGAGTTTTTATACACTTCTAAATTGCTTGCATTTTTATAATTTTATAATATTGCATTTTTTTGGTATTTTAATACATTTATTACCTGAAATAAATCACTTCATTTATCTTTTAAAAAGTGTCTAAGTGCCTGTATTATTTTCTGAGGAAACAGTCTTAGTTTTAATTAGAATAACATAGAGTTCTGTCTAAAAACCTCCAAAACTTAAGAACCACTGTGAAACACCCATCTACCTACACCCATTCCAACCCAAAATCAGTACTGAACACCAAACATGTACACAGTCATGATCCTCATCACACGTGTCTCAACTAAATAATGTTATCCCTCCATCACTCCCATTCAGCTCTGCCTACTGTATTCCTACCTGAGGTTCAAATCAGGTTCTTCTATGAAGTCTTGTTTACTCTTCCTATCTGCATCTGAGTTTTTTAAGTAATGTATTCCTCACTTTTGCACTGTACTGCTTTATGCTACCATCTAATACCTTTATATATCCCATCTCTCCCTAAAGAGCTTTTATGATTTCTGTATTTATTTTGTATTTTAGTTCAGGGCCTATCACGACAGTTGTACAAAATAATACAGCTAAACTAAAATAAACTACATTTGGAAAGTTGTTGATACGTATTTCAATTTGAGTATATTTCTCAAATGAATGAGTTATGTGTCCCCGTAAGCAACACAATGTTAATGAGGGAGAAGTGGCATTATAGTGACCTTTCGATTGTTAACTGTTTACTTTTGAACCTTTATCCAATTTAGGTTTAATTACATAAATTTTGTTGGTGCAAAACATGTTTCAATGATTTTTAAATATTTCTGTATGCTTTAGTACAGCATTTCTGACTTCACAGATTTCATGAGTGTGATGTGAACCGTAATACTTTATTGCCTGTTTATATCCCACTATAAAGCAAAATATTAATACCAGTAGTAGGCATAATCCAATGAGACTTTACAGATGCCAAGCACTGTTCTGTATCTTACAGGTTCTCTTTCATTTAATACTGACAACCCTACGAAGTACTTACTACTACAGTGAGGTAAAGTAACTTGCCTGATCATATAACAGATGGTATAGCCAGGATTTTCATGTAGGAAAACTGACTCTGGAGCCTAGCACTGGGCATTGTATGTACATATATATACTATAACCAATACAATTTTATAAAAGAATTAACTGGCCGGGTGTGGTGGCTCACACCTGTAATCCCAGCACTTTAGGAGGCCAAGGCGGGTGGATCACAAGGTCAGGAGATCGAGACCATCCTGGCTAACACGGTGAAACCCCGTCTCTACTAAAAATACAAAAAAGAGCCGGGCGTAGTGGCGGGCGCCTGTAGTCCCAGCTACTTGGGAGGCTGAGGCAGGAGAATGGCATGAACCCGAGAGGCAGAGCCTGCAGTGAGCCGAGATGGCGCCAATGTACTCCAGCCTGGGCGAGAGTGAGAGTCCGTCTCAAAAAAAAAAAAAAAAAAAAAAAAAAAGGAATTAACTAATGGTATTGGTTACTAAAGACAAAGCTTAGGATGAACATGAAAAGGAACAAAGGAACACAACCATACCCACAAAATGCTTAAGAACTAAAGAGGAGAAAAAGCCATCAAGAAGTTTATTGCTTACTGTGATCTTTCCCTTGCCCTGGAGAAGTACAAACACTTGCTTGAGGAGTAACAGGCATGAGGGCTTGGCGAATTGCTTTTTCCCAGCTTTGTGCTACATCAAGTCCAACTCCAGTGGCAGCAAGAACAGGATTATGAGAGCTGTCCCCATTGTTCTCACCAACAAAGTATACCATAGTATCAGTAATGATTTCAAAACAGTGTGGATTGCTGCCTTGTGAAATGTTTGTGAAATCTCGTGGTGAAGATATGCGGAGAATTTCTGAAAGTGGAATTTCCTGAAGTAAAAAATTAAGCATTGAAAAATAAGAATACATCTTTGTTTTTACTTTTAAATAAACTAAAGAACCAGAGATAGGCATTTCAATGAATGCCATTCAGACAGACACAAGTATGCAACATGTAACACACAGTTGAGTCTTATGACATAGCCTGTCTTGAATGAGCTGCAATGTCCAGCAATGCCAGAGGCAGAGCATGGACTATGATAACTAAGCCAGTAGCAGATCATTAGGATGCAAGGAAGGAGAAGATTTAGGAGAGTAATCTGCCACTATTTCCAACACTTCTAACTTCCAACCGTCATTAATTCAACTTCACAACTACTTATCTAGTGGCTGCAGGCTACAAGATATAGAAGTAAGAAAGAAGAAAGAAGCAGAAAGTAAGTAAGCAGCAGAAATAATGGCAGAAAAAGCAGAATCTTGGTCAGTTGTTTAAGCCACTCCATTCTGGTTCTGTCCACCAGGGTAAACTGTAGCAATCATTATGTTTTTAGTCCACTTCCTAAGGCAAAAAAACTTATTAAAAAAACAAAAAAAACCACGTGCTCAAAGCAAGCCATTAGTTCCCATTCTCTCTTACTGACCTAACTGCTTGGTTATAATCTTGCTTGCTGTCAGTTCATGATGTGGCAAAACGTGGAGTAAGCCAAGCAAGGAAGACTGTAAAAAGGAGATTAAGAGCCAAAACAAGCAATTGGGAACTGGAACCCAAGGCAAGGGTGGAAGGTGGGAGAAATACTAAATACCTCACTGACCTCTTCTGGACAGGCAATGATGATGGGACTTTCTAAGCAGTCTAATCTAAATCATAGTATCCAGAAGGAAAGCAGCAGCAACCTGACAGGCAAGTCAGAAATAAATAAATACACAACAACAACAAACAGTCTGGTAGGAGAGCTGCTGTGGGGGAGTGATATTTGGTATGGGAAATAGTTGCTTCAACAAGGAACCTAACAGTGACTTCTATAAATCATACTAGCTAGAGTCATTATATATATTCAAATATAACAGTTAATGAATATTATCTGGAAAAAACCCACTATTTTAACGCTTATATTTTTTAAAATGTAAAATCCTTACCTTATAATACTTTGAACCAGATTCATTCTGAAATAATGTTAGACATTTGCTGTCAAGTCTCCAATAATGCCTCTTTCTCTATAAAATAAAGATTGGAAAACTGTGAGGTTCAAAAATGATTCCTCCCAAGTGCCTGTACCTAACTTTTCCCTTCATTTACATTCATAAATTTGTATTTTTGAATAAGATTAATGAGGTTCAAAATTCTCAAAATATAAAAAGGATGTATAGTGAAAAGCAGCACTCCCACCATCACTCATCCCCACTCCTCACCCTTACTCCAGGCAAAACATGTTATCAGGTTTCTGGGAATCCTTTTAGAGAATTTTATATATGCACACATGAATACATATATATTACACACATACACATAAAAATATGTAATTTACCTATAGGCTATATTTCTAGAAGTTGATTTGCTGGGTCAACAGACATGTGCACATGTAATTTTGCCTGATAGTGTTATATTATTTTACACAAGATTTGACCCAATTTATAGTCTCTTCAGCAACATGAAAGTCCCTAGTTACTCACACCCTCACTAATGCAGTATGTTAACTTTTTGATCTTTGCTATACTGAAAAATAAAAACTGATATTTCAGTGAAAGGTTAAAGTGATATTTCTTTTATTATAAATGAAATCAAGTTCTTTTGTGTAAAAGTCATTTGTATTTCCTCTGAAACTCTCTATTCATATTCTTTGTTCATTTTCCTATTGTGTTGTGGTCTTTTTCTTATCAATTTGTGGCATTCTTCACATCTTATGGAATTAACCCTTGTTTAGAATGAACTGAAAATACTTTTTCCAGTTTCTCATTTGTCTTTGCTTTTGGATTTTGCCACATATGATTTTTTAATGAGATTGAATTTATTGATCTTTTATTCTTTATTATTGAGTTTGTAAAATAATTCTCCCAAAGTTTCTTCTGTTAAATTTCTTTACATTCAAATCTCTGATACATTTAGATTTATTATGTATAAAGTATGAGACAGAGAGATATATATATATAACTTTATCTTTTTCAAAATGATACATGGTTGTCCCAACACCATTTACTGAATTAACTATCTTTCCCCGTTAATTTGATTAATAGCACCTTTGATATACCATTAAATTTGCAAATGTAGGCACACCACTTCAAGTTACATTCGCAAGGATATAAACTATAAATAAAACACACACTGCAGTCTATACTGTTGTCATCACACAAAACTTTACACCAGCTAAATGTATTGGGTACTTCATTTTATTCTTAAAAGGTTTATTAGAAAGCTTGTTTCAATAATCTACTCAGCAAACTTTAAAAATAAAATACTAGCTACTAACATTTATTGGGTGCTTCCTGTATGCCAGACACTGTTCCAAGATCTTCTCATATATTAACTGATTTGGATTTATTAGGTGGTTACCATTATTATGCCAGTTTTACACAAGGAAATGAAAGCATAAAGAAACTAAGTAACTTTCCCAAGTTCATACAGTTTTATAGTAAGTTACAGAGACTTAGGCAATCTAGCTCCAAAGTCTATGTTCTTAGCTATTATACTACGCTGATTCTTCAAATCTATTGTCTACTAGAATGTCATCATTCCTTGTCTTTGCTGGATCTAAAAAACAACTTGCATATTTACACCAAGTTAAAGTCTACATAAAACCAAACGTGCTTCCCTCCTATCTCTGGTAATAAATTGACTTTTTAGATGAAGTCTTAGTTCCTTCTATCTCTATTTTGTGACTCCATTGTGTTTCAAGTTAATTATTTTTTATTGTGGAACAATCCCAGATCCTTTTTGAATACTGACTGCTTGTCAATTTTTTTTTTTTGAATATTGACTGTTTGTAAAGACAATACATTAAATATTCTGCCTGTTAAAAATTCCTTACAAATTTAACTATAATTCCAGTGCATCTTTTACAAATTGCGGCAGTGTATATAATGTCTTAATATACATCTCATCATCATTTTGATTTAAAAAATGCACAAAATGAAACTCATAACAAAGTCTTACTAACATATTAAACGTTTTTGATTACTGACCAGGTTATCCCTGCTGGTGTAATGGACCATCCACCCTTCCTTCACCATTGTGCTGCTCTTCCTCTTTGTGTGCTTGATGGACTGTACAACCCTCATTAGCGGAATATTATTGCTTGTGGATGGACTAAAAAATATTTAAAATTTATAAGTTTGTGTAGATTTTTAAAAAGTCATAAATACTGTAGGAACATGAAGCCTTCTGAAAGATAATTAAGCTAAAAATTTTCAAAATATCTTAGTAAAATAAACAATGGCTTAAGAAAAATTAATCCTGTTATGATGATACATAATTGATTCTATTTTAAACTAGTATTTTAAATCCTATTTACTTGTCATGAATGTTTTCTGGAGGATCACAAAAAAAAAATAATAAAAAAAAAAACAACAATGAGCAGAGCAGAAAGCACCCTCCCAAACTGAAATATTTGGAGCCCAGGAGAGGATCTCATTTGGGCTTCTGTTGAAGAGTTTTCCTGCGTTAGGCAGCATGATGGACTAACAAATCCATAACAAGGCAAAATGCAAATATATAACTCGAATTCACATGGCTCAAATGTCAAATCCAGTTAATCATGTTGTTAGCAAAATGTACCTCTACTAGAAGTTATTTAAAGGAAAATGATTTACAGATACTAATTAAGAAAATGTAATGAGTCAAATCAGGCAGCACTGAAACATGGCTCAATAACTAAAATTTGGGATGTATGTACAAAATACACTGTTTTGAAATGTGGGCCTCAAACAGTTAAATACTTTCTTTTTTAAACTATGAAGTATTCATGATTAAGAAACTAGCTAGGTTCACCGGGCACCGTGGCTCACACCTGTAATCCCACCACTTTGGGAAACCAAGGCGGACAGATCACAAGGTCAAGAGATCGAGACCATCCTGGCCAACATGGTGAAATCCCATCTCTGCTAAAAATACAAAAATTAGCCGGGTGTGGTGATGCACGCCTGTAGTCCCAGCTGCTTGGAAGGCTGAGGCAGGAGAATCGCTTGAACCCTGGAGGCAGAGGTTGCTGTGATCGGAGATCGCGCCACTGCACTCCAGCCTGGCGACAGGGCGAGACTCCGTCTCCAAAAAAAAAAAAAAAAAAAAAAAAAAAAAACCCCAACTAGCTACGTTCTGGAATAGTCTCCAAAATGGGTAAACAAAATTTTCGTTAATAATGCTAATGATACTAATAACTGTTCTTTAATGATAAGCCAAACTGAATAAATGACAACGCAGCCATCTGAGATTGTAATAAATGACTCATTTTAAGTAACTCTTCGTTTCCAATGAAAAACAAAACCTGCCAAAATGGGGACATTTTGCTACAAGGTAGTATATCCTTTAGGCTACAAAAACTGAATTTCTATGAGCACAGTGGCATATTTAGAATGGTTTTACAGTCTAATAGTATTTTTACAAAATGCTAATAGTCAGATTAACTGTGGCAATATGAAAACTGCCCTCAACTTCATCACCATTATCTTTGTGCAACATTTTCATGAGTATATTCTTTATTGCCGTTTCTGCTACCACTTAAAGCTGCCTGTGTGAAAAACAGGTTGCTTTAACTGAAAGTTCAATACTGACACCTTGCAGTGACTGTTCTACAACTAGGTTTTATATCTAGAACATACATAAGGCATTTTTCTTTAAAACAAAACAAAACAGAAAAACAAAAACAAGGATTCTCATACCTCCCCATCTTGAGTGGATAGCAAGGGTGATATAATTTATTTCAGAAATACTACATTGCATGTAAAAGAATTAGCCACAATTTATTTAGATTTTAAGTTACTTTTAAGGTCCCTCTTAAAGAGACATGGCTTTTTCTTAATGAGATCCTGAACTGACCTTGCATCTGGAAGTAGCTTGTAATATGTATATACGTTACCTGATTGTTTTAATGGCTTCTTCATCTCTTTCTACATCGAGATCAGATGGATCCAAGAAGAACATCTTATCTTCTGGGGGAGATGACTCTTCTGTGTCATCCAAGCCCCGACTACTATCACTATTTATGTCATTATTGTCAATGTCCATTGGTATATCTGTATCTGTTCCCAGACTGGAAGGTTCTGGTAAAATTTTAAATGAATTTCAGATTTTTGTATTAATAGAGGAAGTCTATTAAATGTGAAAAAAGTCTTGAGTCTTAAAATGTAAGAAAATATCTTTATGAGTTAAGTAAAGTATTTCTCTTTTTTTTTTTTTTTTGAGATAGAGTTTCACTCTTGTCGCCCAGGCTGGAGTGCAATGGTGTGATCTCGGCTCACTGCAACCTCCACCCTCCGGGTTCAAGCTGTTCTCCAGCCTTAGCCTCCCGAGTATAGCTGGGATTACAGGCGCCCACCACCATGCCCAGCTAATTTTTGTATCTTTAGTAGAGATGGGGTTTCGCCATGTTGGCCAGGCTGGTCTCGAACTCCTGACCTCAGGGGATCCACCCACTTCGGCCTCCCAAAGTGCTAGGATTACAGGCATGAGCCACTGCGCCCAGCCCAAGATAAAGTATTTCTTAAAGAAGATACAAAATACACAAACCATAAGGCACAAAGTTAATTAATTTGATTACATTAGAATTTTAAATTTCCACATGACAAAAGATACTATAAACGAAGATAAGCCACCACCATTATGGTCAACTGATTTTTGACAAGAGTGTCAAGAAAATTCAATGGGCAAGAAATAGTCTTTTAAGTAAATGGTGCTAGGATAACTGTATATCTACGTGCAAAAGAATGAAGATGTAAATCATATATAAAAATTAACTCAAAGTGGACCACATAAAATGTAAGAGCTGAAACTATAAAACTCATAGGAGAAAGCATGAGAGTAGATCTTTGTGACCTTGGTTAGGCAAAGCTTTCTTAATACACCAAAACGATAAGTGACAACATAAATAAATAAATAAATTGGATTTCATGAAAATACAAAACTTCTGTGCTACAAACAATACCTTACAAAGTGAAAGGAAAGCCCATAGAATGGGAGAAAATATATGCAAATCATATACCAGATAAGGGACTAGTATCCAGGGTATTTAAAAATTCTTACAACTCAATGAAAAATAAACAGATAAATAACTTAAATGGGCAAAGGATCTGAATAGGTGTGTTTTTCAAATAATATATAAAAATGGCAAATGAACACATGAAGATGCTCAATATTATTAGCCATCATGGAAGTGTAAATGAAAACTACAATGAGATACCACTTCGCACTACCTAGGATGGTTGTAATCAAAAAGATAAACAATAAGTGGTGGTAGGGATGTAGAGAAATCAGAATCCTCATACACTGCTAATGTAAAATGGTACATTTCTTTGATTACTAGTGAGTGTGAGCATCTCACTAGTAATCAAATGCACATTAAGATAAAACTGTATTTCGTATCCATTTGTTAAAAGGTAGAAAAGCACGAAAACACAAATAAATGAAGTATAAATTTTTTAAAGTCTTTAGTCATAGACAAACTATACTAATTCAGATTAACCGAAAGAGAAAACCAATCATGCTCTGTCAAGGTGTTATCAGTGCTATGGTCTGAATGTTTGTTCCCCTTAAAAATCTTAACTGCCAAGGCAAGGGTATTAGTTGGTGGTGGGTCTTTGGAAGGTGGAGTCTTTGGGATGGGTACCCTTATTAAATATGCCCACAGGAGCTCCTTCTCCCATTCCACCATGTGAGAATGCAACTACAAGGTGCCATCGACCAGGAAAATGGGACCCCCCTCACCAGACACAGAATCTGCCAGTGCCCTGGACTTCCTAGTCTCCAGAACTATGAAAAATAAACTTCTGTTGTTTATATGCTACACAGCCTATGGTATTTTGTTATAGTAGCACAAACAGACTAAGACAACCAACAACCATAGAAAACATGCCACAAGAGAAAATGTTAATTAAACTCTGCCAAAGAGAATTTTCATTCCTTTTATGCTTTTCCTTTTACAGAACTACTTACATGAAATTTTTACCAGTCATGTAAATTGTTAAAGGAAAATTATGCTGAAAGGTTAGAGTCCTTACCGCTTCCTTCCAAAAAAAGGTACCTGCCTTGCTTAGTATTATCTTGAAAAGAAAAAAAAAAAGGCCCCAAAGGGAAAATGCATGATGATTATTTGACAGAGAAAGGGACAGTGAGGCAGTATAGTGTGTTCAAATCACTAGGGACTAAGGAACCAGATCATGTGGGTCTGGTTAACTTCCAGCTCTGCCACCTATTGCCTATATTTCTGGGGCAAGTTACCTCATGTATTTGTGCCTCAGTTTATTCATCTCTTAGTACCTACCTCAAAGGGTTGTTCTTAGGTTGAAATGTCAATATATTTAAAGAGTTTAGAACAGTGCCTGGTATAGCAAGCAGTTAGTACATATTAGAACTATGAAAGAATAGAGACAAGAACAGGGTTTTAAAACAAGTTCTTTTATGTCTAAAAATGAAAGACGATATGCAGTACCACTGGCTATATTAGACTACAAAGTAACAGGTGGCCAGAGGAAAGACGGGAAGGCATGATTACTAACAAATGTATACTGTCAGTGGTCTCTGTATTTTGCTTGATTATTCAATCAGAAGAAAATCTTTAAGAAACAAATTAGGAAAACAGAACCTTATCCAAAGATAATACACCAAAGAATCATGGCCTTTTCTGATCTTTCACAGAAATTAAGAAAAAGAATTTTACCTCCATTGAAAGTAACCTCTCCAAGGCAGTCTCTTGGTACTTTTGATGCACAGCGTTTATGGCAGTTGAATTTGCAATCTAAAATGAAAATATTCAGCGTATTAATTTATGTAAAAGTCAAGCAGTATCAGATATGGTTAGACTTTCTTTAAATCACTCATGAACAGAATATTATTAGTAATGATGATATTAAAATAATAACCACCTACAAGTCACTTTAGCACCCTCTGCAACCCCCCATCATTTTCTTCATTTGTATAATAAGGCTAATACCATGTGTACAACACTGCTGAAATGTATTGGCAGCTCCATATTTCCTTCTCTTATCTCATATTCATCTTTCCACACCTCCCATGAGAGTTTCTAAAGCTGACTAAATTCCCATCCAACTTATGTCAGATACATACTTTCAATTCCTAAGTATCAGGGCCTAATGTATATGCAGGAAAGAGACTGAGATCCAACAAACATTTATGAGGAACCAATAAGGACTTTCACATACAACCCTGTGAGGAAGGACTGAGTTTCTCCAGCACAAGGCCTCCCACTTGTACATAATGATTCTCTTCAGCCTAAAACAAACCTCAGAGTTGACAGCACTGCAGATCAGTGTTAGGTACAATCTGTCCAAAATTACTGTATAACACAGTTGTTTTCAAACTGTGGTCCCAGATCAGCTTCATTAGGAAACTTGTTAGAAATGCAAATTCTTGCACCCTACCCCAGACCTACTACATCAGCAACTCTTACGGGGTGGGAGGGTAGGGCTGAGCTCTGTAAGTTATACTAAAGTTGAGACCCACTGGTCTATGTCTAATACCACCTTTGAAATGCATCTATGAGTAATAACTGGGTGAAAATAACTTTAATATCTGACTTAGAATGTTTTTGTAACCCTTGGGAGTCAAGAAAATCCTGGGTATCATGCCAACAGCACAGGCTAAAGATCATTATATGACATAAACCCCATGAAATGTATAATTTGTTAGATAACAACATTTACATTATTTAAAACACTATCCTTGTTAAGACAGGCCCTCGGGAAAATTCATGTGATATTACCTTACACTATCTCAAACAACAGATTTGTGTTTTATCTCATGAACTTTGCAAATTGTGAAAACAACAAGGTTTCCATTTTCCCTCTGAAAACTCAGGCCGGGCGCAATGGCTTACACCTGTAATTCCAGCACTTTGGGAGGCCGAGGCAGGTGGATCACTTGAAGCCAGGAGTTTGACACCAGCCTGATCAACATATCAAAACTCTGTGTCTACAAAAAAATACAAAAATAAGCTGGGTGTGGCTGCACCACTGCACTCCAGCCTGGGCGACAGAGCAAGACTCCATCTCAAAAAAAAAAAAAAAAAAAAAAAATTCAGAGCCGAATTTGTGGGCTACCTGCAGCAAGTACGTAGGTTTGAATGACAGGAAGGCAGTTTTAGTTCTATGTCCTTACCCATGTTTTTATTAATTTGCTTATGCTCTTTCATATTTTACATATGCCTTTAAGCTACCTTGAAGTTTTTATACATCAAAGTAGAAAATAAAGACAAATAGATGAATGAATTCTTGGAATTGTGCATTTTCTCAAATGATCCAGTATAATGGTTTTATCTTAATGAAATCATTTTTCTTTCGTAGACTGACAAATGAAAATACTTTTATGTTTTAAGTATCTTAATTCATACTATTAAAATAGGGAAATCACTGAATTATAATTATTTTATTAATAAATGAAGTAGCTTAACTATACTGAAATAAAACCTACCATTTTCTGAACCAATATAAGCATAGAAGATTCTTCGTCTAGAACCCTAAAACGTTGAATAACCCAGTAGCAGAATTAACGGGTTTATGTAAAAATTCATTCATATTTATTTTAGTTGCACTACAAAATACTGTACTTTTCTGCATATGGTTTAAGAATGTTTCTGTTCTGCTAAGCAGAACAGCAATATTAACTACCTTCATTAAGATTATTTGTTGGCTAGAATTTGTACATCTGTTACTAATGTTCTTTCCCAAAACATTTTTCAGTGGCTGCTTGCCAATACATTTTTATGTTGATATTTTAAAGTATTAATTTATGTAGTAACTCATAGTCAAAGCAAGTCGTTGAAATAAAATTTCATCATGTTATAATGCCTAATAGTTATAAAATACCTGACAACAAATGTATAACCTATTCCCCATTTGATGTTCTCGTGTGCTGTCATACACTGTCAAGGAAAGCTTTATTTTCTTATATGCTTAAGCTTATATACAATTATCTTACTCTGTCTTGTAAGCAAGAATTTCTTGTTACAAAACCCTCAACCCTAATGTTTTATTTAGATCACTTGATAATTCAATTCCACAAATACTTCTACTATATAAAAAGTACAATACCAAGAACTGCTAATTACATTAAAAAAGTATACAAGATTATACTTAGACTACTTACATCCTATCCTGGCTCAGTCTAATAATCTAAGACATTTACATTCTATTTTAGTTTTCACTCTACTGTGAAAACATAGTTTCTACTGTACAGCATTGCTGGGAAGATATGAGATAAAAAGATAAAATCATCTTTAAAAAGCATAAAAGCATTATATAATTATAAGCAAATAATTATTCCAGTATGCTATTAAAAACCTGTTTCATTAAGAGATGTTTCGAGAATACTATAATAGTGTGCTGGGTTAGTATCCAAATAAGGGTGGTCCCTATCATAATTTCAGTAGCTTCTATTACGTCCTACCTATTTCAGTGTGATTATTCTCGGGAATGACAGTTTTTGTACAATTCTCCTAACTACATACTTAAAAACAAAAAACCACAAAACTCTTGCAGTATGCTTGTGTGTGTATAATAAATATTTAATGAAAAGAGGAAAGCGTTATTTTTATTTTGTTTATTGTCTGGCTCTGGAATCAAAAAGACATAAAACCTCAAGGATCAGCTTTGCTGCCTACTAGCTATTCTATATTGGCAAGTGATAAGCATACAGGTGAAGAAGCCATTCTCAGAGGTCCACATTGTAGTTTTTCTGTTTACTAGCTACATGATCTTAAGCAAGTTACCTAATCTATGTCAATAAAATGAAAAATGACTCCTATTTTTACTAACTCCTATTACTACTACTCCTATTACTATTAATAGTTAATAGTAATAGTAACTCCTATTAGTAACATCTATTACTACTGGAATACTAACAAAAGCATAATTCACATATAATTGCTTTGAAGACTGAGTATGTAAAGTTTTGTTTACTGTTTTACTATAGTGCCTGGCACATAATAATACACACTGCAGATAGTAGTAGTAGTAGTTTACACACACATTTCTATTTTGTTCACATTTCTCTTTCCTTTATATAAGTTAACAATTATGACAATAATTTCTTTGGCTAATGCTTCTGAAATATAAATATTTTAAACCCATATTTAATAACAAAAACAGACATAAATTTTACTTAGGGAAAACACCGAATCCTACCTTTACACTGCATTCCTTGGCGAAACAGGCCTTTCAATAACCGCTTGCAGTACTGACATATCGTGGGACGGGTATAAGAGTGAACAGCAAATGTGTGTGGAACTTTCACTCTGCACATTACCATCTTTTCCATCCAGATTGGGCGACCACTCCAAGAAGGAATTCTCTTACTTGGTTCCTGGTGGACATGTGACTATAACATAAGTAATTTTCATAAGTGTAAGTCAGTATTAAAAACAAAGTAGTGGGAGCAGAGCTTAACCACAAGAATCATTTATTTCAAACACTAAAGCCAAAAAACTCTAAAAATGTTGTTCTCAGCAGTTTCCTTTGCAATGTTTAATTTACCAATCTTTGAATGAGAAAAACGCAGATTCTTTTTGCTAATATTTATGCTTAAAAAAAATCTAAGATACGTTAATTCTCAGGTACATATTCGCTGATTATTATTTGCCAGGCACATTTCAGCACTTTACAATAAAATCCACAAACTTTAAAACAAATAAATTCAGAAAGTATTATTGTTGCTCATTTTGCATTACTGAATGACATCTGAATATATTTTGAAACACATTTTAGATTTTCAAATTTATCTTAATACTAAAATATGTGCATACATTTTAAGTTTAATTAATAATGATAAACAATGGCAGATACAAAACTAATTAAAACAATAGTTTCAGTAACTCAGCTTTAAGAAGTTCCTTTATTTTCCAATTGTTTGGGTTTTTCTACCAGATGAACGAAAAGCAAAATTAAAGAAGGCATGAATTAAAAATTTTTGTAACCTGAGGGGTAAGTAGATTTTGGTAACTATGACCCTTTCTATATGAAGGGAATAATCAAACTAAATTATACATCACCCAGTTCAATGTGGCTCATTCCATTCATTCAACACACATTCACTGATTATTATATGCCAGGCCCTATTATATACTAGGGACACAAAATTGAATAAAACATAATCCAAATTCACAAGCACAAAATCCTAATACTCAACTACCATCTAGCTATATTAACAGATTTTGCTGTACCTGCTTGCATCCTCACTGCCAGAACTGAGGTCCTGAGATCTTTCAGATGCCTTCTATAACTGGTAATGTTTGTAAGTCAGAGAAGTTGGGCAATTCTACATTAACATGTTCAACCAAGGGAAGGAAAAGAAGTCAGAAAAAACCAAGAGACAGGGAAGTGCAAGGGAGAAGTAAGGAGAGGAGAAAAAATAAAAAAAAAGGGGGGACGAAAAGGAAAAGGACAAAACAACTGGTTGGAGAAGAGCACTATAAAATGCCTCAGACTGATAGTATAGGAACTATTTTGTTTTTCTTTTTGAGACGGAGTTTCGCTCTTGATGCCCAGGCTGGAGTGCAATGGCATGATCTCGGCTTACTGCAACCTCCACCTCTTGGGTTCAAGCGATTCTCCTGTCTCAGCCTCCCAAGTAGCTGGGATTACAGGCATGTGCCACCACACCTGGCTAATTCTGTATTTTTAGTAGAGACGGGTTTCACCATGTTGGCCAGGCTGGTCTCGAACTCCTGACCTCAGGTGATGCGTTCGCCTCGGCCTCCCAAAGTGCTGGGATTACAGGGATGAGCCACTGCACCCGGCCCCTTTTTCCCATTTTAATTTATCTCTGCATAATGCAATCCCATCAGTAACAGTGGATTGCCACACTATTGGGTGAGGATGGCAAGAAAGGTATGGCAGACTTAATTAGAATTTGGATGGAGGAGGATGTTGGTATAGTTACGTAGAAAATTTGGTTAAAATGAGACTACTGAAATCAGTAACTAGAACTGAGTGGAAGTTCTTTCTTGTTTTAATGTCCCCTATATACAAATTAGTGCTTAGCTTCAACTATTATTTCTTATTAATGTACAACCAGTAATTTTCTAAAAGTAATCTGATTATTTCCACAGCTTAAGTTAACATTTGCCAAAGTAATTGCTCACAAAAACGTTGTAACAATATGGTCAACTCTCAATTATATATAAAATAAAAGGAATAAAAACACATTTTTAAAATGGGTAATTCCTCAATTATGTATATTTAATCAGCTTTGGTGTATTAGTGAAATTCTCCATTTTTATCTTTTTTTTTTTTTTGAGATGGATTTTCACTATTTTTGCCCAGGCTGGAGTGCAATGGCACAATCTCGGCTCACTGCAACCTCTGCCTCCTGGGTTCAAGCGATTCTCCTGCCTCAGCCTCCCAAGTAGCTGGGATTACAGGAGCATGCCACCACGCCCAGCTAAGTTTGTATTTTTAGTAGAGATGGGGTTTCACCATGTTGGCCAGGCTGGTCTTGAACTCCCGACTTCGGGTGATCCTCCCGCCCCCAAAAGTGCTGGGATTACAGGCGCGTGCCACTGCGCCCGGCAATTCTCCAGTTTTACACACACTCAGATTCAACATTTTCTTTCTAGATTGATTCTAGCCTCCCTAACCCCTAAGGAATTCTCCCAAATGTGCTCCAGGGAATACTGTCTGTTTTACCTTCAAACAGGCAGCATTCAATTCTGGTTTCTTGAATCTCAGTGGTCCCATTTTAACCAAATTCAATGAACAATCTTCTTCTATTCTTCCATCTTTTTACTGGATTCCCTTTAGACTAAACCTGTTCAACCTGCAGCCACAGGCAGCCCAAGACAGCTCTGAACGAAGCCCAAGACAAATTTGTAAACTTTCTTAAAACGTTATGAGATTTTTTTTTTTTTTTTTTAATTTTAGTGCATCAGCTATCATTAGTGTTAGTATATGTGTGGCCCAAGACAATTCTTCTTCCAGTGTAGCCCAGGTAAGCCAAAAGACTGGACACCTCTGCTTTAGACCGACATTATAACAGACATAACAGAAACTGACTTCTTACACATAAACAAAAACAACCTTAGAGTCAGATTCAAAAGTTTCTACTCCTGGCCAGGCGCAGTGGCTCATGCCTGTAATCCTAGCACTTTGGGAGGCCATGGCAGGCAGAACACCTGAGGAGTTCGAGGCTAGCCTGGTCCAACATGGTGAAATCCCCTCTCTACTAACAATACGAAAATTAATCAGGCATGGTGGCAGGCGCCTGGAATCCCAGGAATTCAAGAGGCTGAGGCAGGAGAATCGCTTGAACCTGGGAGTTGGAGGCTGCAGTGAGCCGAGATGACACCACTGCACTACAGCCTGGGTGACAGAGTGAAACAGACAAGTATTTCCTTTAGCACATTTCTTTTTCCACCTCAAAAATAAATAAATAAATAAATAAAAAGATAAAAAGTTTCTACTCCTAACTTGCCCATTTTCAAGCTTATCTTACTATTTAGTGAAGTTTAATATCTTGACTCCTTAGAAACCCATTTCTTACCCATTTCTCCTAACTATAAAATCAGGATAGCCCCTATACCTCTTAGGACTGTGATGAGGGTTATATGACAAAAGGAAAGTACCTAGCATAAAGCCTGGCACATGATACCTTATGAGGCTCTTAATGGGCAGCCACTCTGAGTTAGTTCTTCTCTAACCTTGGTTGAGCTTCAGGGGTTCTTTCTTCCTAATTGGTATCTCCTCCATTCCTTCCCACTCCACTCATCCTTTCTTCTAATTTCCCCCCACAGACTCTTCTCTTACTCTGCCTTCTTTTTTTTGAGACTATGCTTGAACTGACTAAAGTAAACCTTGAAAGCCCTTCCATGCTATAAGTTCTATTTGTTTAAAAATACTCTGAACAATCTAACCAATTCAGACATGTAACTGCACTTCTTATACTTCCCTAAGGAGTTTTCATGTTCAAGATAAAATATAAACTAATGAAAAATGTAATACCTTATCCACTTGCTCTGTCCTTCTGCTATTTCCTAATCTAGTAATACTCAACGGGGCATAGGTGGCATACCAGCATCATTTGTGGGGCTCTTAACATACCTCTATTCTACTGTCCTCATTCCTAGGTAAGTCCTCTGTGCAGTTCAGTGTATAAGATGCACTAACTTTTTCCTACTAATCTTTTTCAGGCTCTTCTGTAGGTTTATACCAACCCCTCATTTTCAGTCCGTTGTGCCACAGCACTCTTTTTATCCTTTAAAAATCTCACACTAGGGGTAAATAATAGGAGAAGATGGAATTTTTGTGAAAGGATTTCAAAAGCTTTTACTCTGGTGTCTCAACTTAGCAAAATATAATGACCATAGTACCAAGACAAGGCCTTGATTTTGCCATTAATTTACAGAAGATCAGAGAAGTTACAGAAACAACTAAATAATAAGATTACAACCTATGGATAGAAGTCATTTCAAATACTATCAAATGTACAAGGGAGTTATTTCTTTTTTCCTGGATCTACTGCCTTTGCCCTTGAGAGGTACACTGTATTAGGAAAAAAATCACTGACTTATTAATAATGAGATCTGGGTTTAATTCCACTGTCTTACTAATTTGCTCTCTGACTTCACACAAGTCACTTAACTGGTCTGTCTCAACTGTCTCATCTGTATACAGATCTGCAGATAGTAGTGGCTCATGCCTGTAATCCCAGAACTTTGGGAGGCTGAGGCGGGCCGATCACAAGGTCAGGAGCTCAAGACCAGCCTGGCCAACACGGTGAAACCCTGTCTCTACTAAAAATAAAAAATTAGCTGGGTGTGGTGGCACGCATCTGTAATCCCAGCTACTCGGGAGGCTGAGGTAGAAGAATCGCTTGAACCCATGAGGTGGAGGTTGCAGTGAGCAGAGACCGTGCCACTGCACTCCAGCCTGGGCAATAGAGCAAGACTCCATCTCAAAAAAACAAAAAAATTAAAAAAAATTAAAAAAAAAAAAAAAGATGAAGTATGGAGACCAGGAGCCAGGATACTGGCTGGAAGGTTAAAGCAGTGGTACAAGTCATAATAACATCCCAAAGTGTACAAAAAGGAATTCATTACTACTTGTAAGTCCTATCTCCATTACTACATTTTATGTTTCTTAAGTGCAGCAATATTACCATTCTTTAGCGTACAAATTATGTTCCAGAATGATGTCATACACCCTGTAGAAACATAGAGAATAACTAGTAAAACGTCTATTACCTTAGAATACGTACCTCTTCACTGGGAAGGGCTACATATTCAGGCTGTAGGGGTCTTGGAACTGAGAGGCCGGGTCCCGGTAAAGATACATTTGACAGACGTCTCTTTCTTACTCCACTACAGTTATTTGGAATCTTGAAGGCACATCGTTTATGGTAATTTAATCCACAGCCTAAACATATTTTACAAGGTAAAATATAAGATTAAAAAAAAAACTTTACTATTTAAGTGTGATACATAAAAACCACTGCTTCTTTTATTTAACATATTTTCTGTTAGCCATACCTACCCTAATTAAGAACCCTGATGGCAGGCTAAGTGGAAGCTAATGAATTCAAGAAGAAAAGGAAATGTGTAAAAAGGATAAGTCAGCTACAGCAGTGATTCTTGAAGTGTGGTCCCTAAGGCGACCACCTGGAAATTTGTTAGAAATGTAAATTACAAGGCTCCACCCCAGATCTACTGAGTTAGAAACTACGGGGATGAGACCCAGCAAAGTGTGTTTTAGGATGCACAATACGGTTTGAGAACCACTGGCTTAAAGCACTGGTTAGCAAACTATGGCCTCTGTACCAAATTCCTCCTGTGACATGAAAATTTTATGAAACTCAAATTTTGATGTTCCTAAATAAAGTTTTATTGGAACACAGCCATATCTATTTGTTTACATATCGTCTATGACTGGTTTCACAATGTAATAGCAAAGTTAAATCATGACAGAGACCATATGGCCAACAAAGTCTAAAACATTTACTCCCTGTCCCTCTACAGAAAAAGTTTATTGACCCTCCACCTTAGAAGACTGTTTCTTCATCAGAAATGTGCACCTGTGTCCTACTCCTAGCAATTCTAATTCAGAACAAATTTGACAATTTAGCTGAATGTAGGAGACAACTTTTTTTTTTCTTTCACCCAGGCTGGAGTGCAATGGTGCAATCTCGGCTCACTGCAACCTCCGCCTCCCAGGGTCAAGCGATTCTCCTGCCCCAGCCTCCCGAGTAGCTGGGATTACAGACGTAGGCCACCACGCCCGGCTAATTTTTTGTATTTTTAGTAAAGACAGGGTTTTGCCATGTTGGCCAGGCTGGTCTTAAACTTCTGACTTCAAGTGATCCACCCGCCTTGGCATCCCAAAGTGCTAGGATTACAGGCGTGAGCCACCGTGCCTGGCCAAGAAAACTGTTTTAAAACAAAAAACAACATGAATATTTATGGAGCCATTACACTGTACTAAATATTTAATCCTATTACCCGATTTAACCATTTACTCTTTACAAAACCAGTAGGGCAGAATGTATTTTACAGAGAAATTAATCTTAAGAGGTTTAGTAATTTGCCCAATAATATGAAGGAGTAGGTGGCAGAGACAGAATGAGTCCTGATCTCTCCAATCTAAATCCTTGTTACCACCCTAGTCAACAGCTCATCATCTTTTCACTAATAAAAAATGCAAATGTGGAATCTTATTTCAAATGACCACAAAAATTTTAGAACACATACCTTCACATTTCAGTCCCTGACGTACCAATCCCCAGAGCATCTCACCACAGTAATCACAGAAAGTAGGAGCTTTGTAAGAATGTACATAGAGAGTATGTGGACGAATCTGGAAATCTTCTACTGTGGCTAAAGCTTTAAAAAAGAAAAGCATTAAAATACACCTTATATTTGTAACTACGATGAGATTAAGAATGCTCACATATTCATTTATGTCAAAGTACACAGAATCATTTTTTCTCTGAAAGTTTCACTGGACCATAAAAGTAAATTATTTTCAGCATTTAATATTTTGATTTCAAACTCTAGGAAGTCCATTTGCTGCTAATCATTTGAGCTCCAGAAGCAGGTAGTAGGTTAGTTATTTGGAACTCCAACAGCATTTTCTCATAATGACAAGATTACAAATAGATGTTAGGTCTACTTTAGCCAATTAAAAACTGCTTAACTTACACAGTGGGATATAGAACACTAAAGTAAAAAGTAGTATGGAACTTAACTTCTATTTACAGAAATGTTTCTGTGGAAAAAGATACTGAATCCTAACTTAGGATCCCAGGATATACTTGTTGGTCTGTTCTCCACAGTCCTAGTGGGTAAGAGAAAGAAACTCCCTTCCCCTTAGTGAACACTGGACAGTAGACCCAAGGAACTTCCTCTCACCTCAACCTGCAAGTCATTAGTGGATACACTGTAGTCTGATGGGGTCCAGAGTAGAGAAGGAAGAGATGTGAGCAGGACTTCCAGGTGAGACAGGGAGCGAAACTCGTCAGGAGTGAAGAGGAAGGCAAGGATTGGGAAATACAGAGATGGTTTGGGGTTGCTGTATAGAAGATGAATGGTCAGTGTAGCAGGGAGTGAGATGAATGACAGAATCAGAAACATAAGATGAGAGGAGTGGGGACTAATAAGGAGAGAGAGGACCTCAAGAAAAGGCTCAAAGGTGAATTTGAGAAAAGGGAACTTGGTAGCAGGGTTCTGACACATAGCTGGCCAGCTTGCTTCCTTTCTTCCATCAGTTCTCCTCCTTGCCAAACAAAAAGTACTGCAGACCTACTATGTGTATTATTATGGCATTCTTTCTTCCTTTTCACTCCTTATTATCTTGCCCACATTGCTGCTGGATGAGATGGCAAACAGTGGGAATTAAAAAACAATGTATGGCAAGAATGGGTGAGGTAGAAAAAGAGAAAGGTGGAAAAAAGCCCAGTGGGACAAAAAGGGAAAGAGCATTTTTTATTTTAAAGCCACAGAAATAACCAGCATTGTAATTTCCTCTTCCATATCTTCATTACTTTTTTCCTGATTCTCTTTTCTAAACCCCAATTTTCTTCTTTTATGCTCTTTACAGAAATGAGGGTGGGGGAAGGGAAAAAACAATTTCAGTGTAACTGTTTTATTTATTTGACTCAGAGAAGAGTGTATTTCTTTCAGACCAAATAATTTCCTTAGCTTAGTAACGTTCCAGTAATTCAGTTTATCTTCCTATCCTGATTTTTTCCTTTTTTTTTTTTGAGACAGAATCTTGCTCTGTTGCCCAGGCTGGAGTGCAGTGGCGCGATCTCAGCTCGCTGCAAGCTACGCCTCCCAGGTTCACACCATTCTCCTGCCTCAGCCTCCCAAGTAGCTGGGACTAGGCGCCCACCACCACGCCTGGCCAATTTTTTTTTTTTGTATTTTTAGTAGAGAGGGGGTTTCACCGTGTTAGCCAGGATGGTCTCGATCTCCTGACTTCGTGATCCGCCTGCCTCGCCTCCGAAAGTGCTGGGATTACAGGCGTGAGCCACCGCGCCTGGCCTTTCCTTTTTTTTTTTTTAAAGAGACAAGTCTTCCTCTGTTGTCCAGGAGGAAGTGCAGTGGTGTGACCATGGCCCACTGTAGCCTCAATCACCCAGGATCAGACAATCCTCCCACCTTATCCTCCCAAGTAGCTAAGACTACAGTTGCATGTGACCATGCCTGGCTTTTTTTTTTTTTTTTTTTTAATTTTTAGTAGAGATGAGGTATGCTGCTCAGGCTGGTCTCAAACTCCTGAGATAAGCAATCCTCCTGCCTCAGCCTCCCAAAGTGCTGGGCTTACAGGTGTGAGCCACGGTTGCCAGCTATTTTTCTTTTTTTTTCTTTCTTTTTTTTTTGAGTCTCGCTCTGTCCCCAGGCTAGAGTGCAGTGGCGCCATCTCAGCTCACTGCAAGCTCCGCCTCCCGGGTTCACGCCATTCTCCTGCCTCAGTCTCCCGAGCAGCTGGGACTACAGGCGCCTGTCACCACGACTGGCTAATTTTTTGCATTTTTTAGTAGAGACGGGGTTTCACAGTGTTAGCCAGGATGGTCTCGATCTCCTGACCTCGTGATCTGCCCGCCTCGGCCTCCCAAAGTGCTGGGATTACAGGCGTGAGCCACCGTGCCCGGCCTATTTTTCTTTCTTAATGGTGATATAACATTCCTGAAAGGAAAAATCATATGGTGACCATTATTAGAGATGAAAGAAATTAAGTAACAATAGTACAAAGACCAAATATAATTGAATTGCAGCATTTAGTAGAGAAAATTAGGCTCTTTGGGGGGAAAAAGGCAGTAACATTTAAAAAGCCACTTACTTACCTGAAAGAACCACTTCTACTAGGTCTCCTTCACGTATTTCATCTGCTGAGGTAATCAGCTGCAAAATATTTTCTGAGTTCATGTCATGGCGAAAGAGAAGAATTTTGTCATACATGCCAAAGAATCCACACTCTGGAAACTGAGGGATAATAGTCCTATATCAGTATAACCACAGCTTTCTATTTTTATAAGTAAATATTTCAATTTTATCAAATAATTTAAAACATAGTGTTTTAACCTAACACTATTTGCTAACCACTCTATTGATACCTAAATGGTGATCCACATACTCAAGCATCCTGGTTAATTTTAAAGTTCAAGAAAAATAGAAAAGTAAATTTACAAATAAATAATCATTGATGATTTTAAAATACTTGTCTCTTACAAATACAGGATTTCTATATTCGGTTAGTGATGGAGAATATAATCTTAAACCTATTGCTACTGTATTCTTAGCCTGAAAGATAAGCAGTCTTTCCAGCGCCTTGAGACATGCTGCTCTCGATATTTCAAAATTCTTCAGTAGATCTCAGAATTATAAATGCTCACTGACTTATCTGGGTTCCTCATAAAATATCCTTTAATAAATGACACCATGTCATCTGCCTGCATCAAATGGTCTGATATGAATCAGTCTCACTAAACTAAATGCATTTGTCACAGAGATGTTGCTGAAGATATCATTTACCTATTTCATATTGTAGCCCTTCTCTGTGAAGACCCACCCATAAAATAACTTAATCTGGTTGATTTTATAACATGAACAATTTGCTCATGTAAGTTAACATGTTTTCCTGTTTACTTTGCCCAACGGAAAAAGCACAATCAAATTTGTAGCCCAATTTTACCATCGGTCTTGGATCTTACGGAATGTGTTTTAGGTGCAAACACTAACCTAGCTTCATCTCATTTTCTGGCCTTAATTTTCTCATTAGAAAACTCCTGTATATACTTCTGAAGAGTTCTCAAAACTTTTTTTTGAGACAGGGTCTTGTTCTGTTGCTCAGGATGAGTACAGTGATGTGATCACAGTTCATCACTGCAGCCTCAAACTCCGAGGCTCAAGTGATCCTCCCACCTCAGCCTCCCAAGTAGCTGGGACCACAGATGCATGCCACCACTGCCAGCTAATTTTTTATGTTTTGTAGAGACAGGGGTCTCCCTGTGTTGCCCAGGCTGGTGTTGAACTTCTAGACTCAAGTTTGATTCCCCCACCTCAGCCTCCCAAAGTGCTGGGATTAGAGGCATGAGCCACCACAACTGGCCTCTCAAATCTATTTTTTAAAGTTAAATTTAAAAAAAAATTAAAAACAATGATTAATTAGAAAGTTACAAGTTTATAGTTTTTTTAACCAGGGTAAATAATGGAAAAGTACAGAAATATTTAGAATTTTTGTAATACTAATTCTCCTTTTGAGTCACCAACAGTATTTGTAAAACCTCATAGTATGCTTTAACATGTATCTAACAGTGTAAGAATTCTCAATTAAAAAGATACAAGTGAAAATACAAAACCAAAAAAATAAATTTTCATTTTAATTTTAAAATTAAAATTTTACTAAATTTTATCAAATTATTAACTTGGAGAATAAAATATCTTCATAACTTAGTTACAACAATTTGTAAGGACAAAGGACTCCACATTCCATCCTCATTAAAACTCTAAGGCCAGATGTGGTGGCTCACGCCTGTAATCCCGGCACTTTAGGAGGCCAAGGCAGGCAGATCATCTGAGGTCAGGAGTTCGAGACCAGCCTGGACAACATGGTGAAACCCTGTCTCTAATAAAAATACAAAAATTAGCCAGGTGTGGTGGTGCATGTCTGTAGTCCCAGCTACTTGGGAGGCTGAGGCAAGAGAATCACTTGAATCTGGGAGATGGGAGGTTGCTGTGAGCCAAGATTGCACAACTGCACTCCAGCCTGGGTGACAGAATGAGACTCCGTCACAAACAAACTCACTCACTCTACTATTTGTATAAATAATACTGATTTCAAAAAGGCAGACTTATTGCATGTCTGGTAAGTGCAAGATACTGGCCCCACGATTTGTAAAGACAGAACAGTCCTTATCTTCCAGGAACTTACAATCTAGTAGGAAGACAGAAACAAACACAAATATATATAGTATAAGGCAAATAACAAAATTAAAATAAAAAAATTATAGAAGGAGGAGGAATAAAAAACATTAACTGGGAAGGTGAAGTAGAGGGATTCAGTATGCTATTTGAGCAGAACAAAAAAAGAGAAGCAGAGTTTCCACAGGTTGAAAGTGTAAGTGTCATCAATGAGAAGTTACAAGGTAAATGGAAGAAGGTAAGTGAAGCCTTGAGACTAAAGAATGAGATGGGAGAAAGTTGGGTATAAAGAGGGCAGAAAAGCACAGGGAACTCCACTGGCGCCACACTAACAGAGAAACCTGTTACTATGTTCAAACTTTGTCACCTACTAACTATAGCACCTATAGCACCTTTTCTAAGGTGCTTAGGTTGCTTAACTTCCCTAAATCAGTTGTTTATAAAATGGAGGATAATAGGAGTTATAGGCTGGCTTTACAAGGTTCTTATCAAAATTAAATTACTTGATGGCTGTAAAAGTCTCAGCACTGTGATCCATAAATACCAGTGGTTTATATTACTAAGGAATACCTAAGAGGGAGAAGAGACATAGGATTTCAGAGCAAGGCAGGAACATGATTAAATCTGTATTTTAAAAAGATAATGCTGACAGCATTGTGTAGAGGAACAGGAACAGAAAGAGACCAGAGAGCAAGATGCTGAAGAAAGGGTGACACTATCAGTCAGAAAAGTATCAGTCTGAATTATACAGCAAGTAAATGGAAAGAGACAGGACATTTCTCTCCAGAAACTATAGCAAGTAAATGGAAAAAGACAAGGGAATTTCTCTCCAGAAACTATCTTCGATAAATCATATGGCTCATCAATATTGTTTTGACCAAACCAGAAGTCCTGAATAACGGTAACTGAAGACCTAAATAATAAACACACCGAGAAGGAAAACAACATTAAAATAATTAATGTATGATTGGAAAAAATAAATATAACCTTCTTAATAAACACATGGCCTAATGAAAAATAATATCAACATGAAGTTGGTATTAAGAGACTTAAAAGCATGTAAAGAAATTACAGTGAGATATTACAAAATATTTAAAATAGACATGTATATTAGAGGCTAGAAAGCTGTTGGTAATGATAAAGAATAAAGTCATTTCAACATGTTTTCATACTATACTCATCTATACGACAGACAGATTATAATAACCAGCCTGTGAAAAAGATTTCTGCTATTCGTGACTATGATTTATAGGTATGTTTGGCAGGGTATTTAGAAATTATGTAAGAGTCCGAAATAAAAACATGAGAAGTCTTGAGACATGTGTATATTAAAGATATACACCTAAAAAGAAATACACCATGAGCACACATTCATTATGAAGAATTTTACAGAACAAACAAAAACCAAACTGTTAATGAATTGAATATACAAGGATTTACTGTTCCTGATTTTGAAAAATTCAGAAAATAGGTTTTTAAGCAGGAGTGGATCTCTAAACAATGTCTTATTTCTGGCCACACCTCAGAACCACCTGTGGAGCTTAAAACAAAGGATGCTTAGGCTATCATTTCAGGTTTATGGTTAAGCTCCTGGAGAATAGGCGGTGAACACCTGAATTTTAAATTTACTTTTAAAATATTCAATGTATATATTATATATACTCTTTAAAAAATCTACTTTTAAAAACAGTTTAAAATTTATAGAAAATGTAGACAATAGTACAGAGTTCCTGTATACTACCCCATACCCAGTTTCCCTTATTATTAACATTTTACATTAGTTACATGTTATATTTATTATAATTAATAACCCAATAGCCATACATTATCAATAACTAAGGCTCATACTTTATTCAGATTTCCTTAGTTTTTACCTAATATCCTTTTTCTGTTTAAGAATCCCATCCATACCATATCACCTTTAACTGTTATGTCCCCATAGGCCCCTTTTGGGCTGTGTTAGTTTCTCAGACTTTGCTGGATTTTGACAATCTTGGCTGTTTTGAGAAGTACTGGTCAGGTATATTGTTGGATGCCTCTCTACTGGAATTTGTCTGATGTTCTTCTCATTATTACTGGGGTAATGGGTTTTGGGGAGGCAGACCACAGAGGTAAAGTGCCATTCTCACTACATTCTGCCAAGGGCACCTACTATCAACACGACATCACCGCTGATGTTGGTTGAGGCAGTGTTTGTCAGGATTCTCCACTGCAAAGCTACTTTCCCCCAACCTTTTCTATACATACTCTTTGGAAGTAAGTCACTATGAGCAGAGCACTTAAGAAGTGGAAAGGTTTGTCTGTTTCCTTTCCTTGAAGGTGGAGTATCTACACAAATTATTTGAAATTCTTCTAAATGGGAGATTTATCTATTTTCCCCCACTTATTTATTCATCCAATCATTTACATATATATCAATATAGACTCATGGATATTTACTTTATACTTTCAGATACAATATATACTCTTTTAAAATACAATTTTATTTATTTTTGAATAGGCAATTATTCAAAGTTCAAAAGGCAAAAAAGAGTAGATGGCACACCTACGCCCTAGCTGCCTCATTAACTGTACCGTAGTCAGCAGTATTGCCAGTTTTCTCAGAATCCTTCTGAAAATACTTTACATATCAAATAAACATGAATATACCTTTCCTTCATTTTACACAAATGGCAGCACGCTATAAACACTGTTCTGCAGCTTGCTTTTTTTTCACTTAGCAATATATTTTAGACATCATTCCATTAACAAAGTTCTTATTCTTTTTTTTTTTTTTTTAAACAGATGTATAGTTTTCTTTTACCAGTCCCTACTAATGGATTATGGGGTAAGGAATAAAACTAATGCCAAACTGCCTTTGTTAAAATAATCATCCATCTCACTATATAATCTTAACCAAGTTACTTAACCTCAGTTTTTCCATCTGTAAAATAGTGACTACTTCATAAAATTATCATGACAATACGTTTATATATATATATATACACACACACACACAAAGAACTTAGTGTCCTTTTCAATTTTTTTCATCAATGTTTTACACTTTTCATTGTAGAGATCTTTCACTTCTTTGGTTAAGCTTATTCCTAGGTATTTTATTTATAGCTATTGTAAATGGGATAATTTTCGTGGTTTCTATTTCAGATTGTTCACTGTTGGCATACAGAAATGCTACTGATTTCTGTATGTTGATTTTGTATCCTACATCTTAATTCATTTATCAGTTCTAATGGTTTGTTGGCAGAGTCTTTAGGTTTTTCTAAATATAAGATCATATCGTCTGCAAAAAAAGATAATCTGACGTCTTCCTTTCCAATTTGGATACCGTCTATTTCTTTCTCTTGTCTAATTGCTCTAGTTAAGAATACCAGTATTATGTTGAATCAAAGTTGTGAAAGTGGGCATCCTTGTCTTGTTTCAGATCTTAGAGGAGAGGCCTTCAGTTTTTCCGCATTCAGTATGCCAGCTGCATGTTTGTCATATATGGCCCTTACTGTCTTGAGGTATGTTCCTTCTATACCCAGTTTGTTGACAGTTTTTATTATGAAGTTTTCATTGTGTTGAATTTTACTGAATTTTTTTTTTGGCATCTATTGAGATGACCATATGGGTTTTGGTCTTCATTCTGTTGATGTGACATATCATGTTTGATGATTTGTGTATGCTGAACCATCCTTATATTATAGAAGAAAACAATGGGTAAACACTCCAGGACATTAGTCTGGGCAAAGATTCCTTGAGTAAGACCTGAAAAGCACAGCTAGGCAAAACAAAAATGGACAAACGTGATCACATCAAGCTAAAAGGTTGGGCACAGTGGCTCACTGGTAATTCCAGCACTCTGGGAGGCTGAGGCGGTGGAGGCCGAGCTCAGGAGTTCAAGACCAGCCTGGTCAACATGGTGAAACCCATCTCTACTAAAACACACACACACACACACGCTTCTGCAAGGAAATAATTAACAAGTGAAGTGACAACCTACACAATGGGAGAAAGTATCTGCAAACTATTCAACTGACAAGTGGTTAATAAACAGAATATATAAGGAGCTCAAATGATTCAACGACAACAAAAAAAGAAAATCCAATTTAAAAAAAAGCAAAAGATCTAAATAATATATTTCTCAAAAGAAGACATACAAATGCCAAATTGGTACATGAAAAAATACTCAACATTCACTAATCATCAGAGAAATGCAAATCCAAACCACAATGAGATATCATCTCATCTCAAAACAGCTTTTATCAAAAAGAGAAAAAATTAAAGATATTGGTGAGGATGCAAAAAAAGGGGAATACTCATACACTATTGGTGGGAATGTAAATTAGTACAGTCACTATGAAAAAACAGAATGGAGGTTGCTAAAAATAAAACTACCATAGGATCCAGCAATCTCGCTGGTAGGTATCTACCCAAAAGAAAATAAATAAAAATATCAGAAAGATACCTGCACTCCCATGATTACCGCAGCAAAATTCACAATAGCCACAATAGGGAATCAACCTAAGTGTCCATCAATGGATAAATGCATACAGAAAACGTGATACACATACATGGTGGAATATTATTCAGTAATAAAAAGAATGAAATCCTGTAATTTGCAACAACATGGACAGAAGTGGGGAACAACATTTCAGTTGGTGAAATAAGCCAGGCACAGAAAGACAAGTATTGCATGTTCTCACTCGTATGTGAAAAATTTAAAAAAATTTGACCTCGTGGAGACAGAGAGTAGAATGAAGACTACCGGAGGCTCTGAAGGGTAGTGGCTGGGGTGAATAAAGGGGTTGGTTAATGATTATAAAACTACAGTTAGATAGAAAAAATAAGATCTAGTGTTTGGTAGCATGATAGGAAGACTATAGTTAACAACAATTTATTGTATATTTCAAAATAACTAGAAGAGTAGAACTGGAATGTTCCTAACACAAAGAAATGATAAATATTTAAGGTGATAGATATCCCAATTACCCTCATTTGATCATTATGCATTGTATGCTTGTATCAAAATATCACATGTACCTCATAAATATGTACAACTATTATTTATCCAGAAAAACAGAAATAAAAGAGATTAGAACTCCTGATAAGCTAAATACACCTTAGTTATTACAATCTCTTGTGAGTATGCTCAATACCCAATGAGTAATCCTATGTACATATCTTTTCCCACTTTTTGAGTATGAATATGAGATAACTTTCTAGGAGATTTGCTGGCTCAAAGACAGTGCATATTTGAAATTTGTAGATACTGACAAATTGCTCTTTATGGAGGTCAAACCAATGTATACTTCTGCAAGTAATATACTGAGTATGTACTTGTTTTGCCATGTTTTTATAGTGTATTATCAAACTTGTTGACTTTAGATGAAAAAATGGTATTTTTGTAGTTTTAATTTGCATTTCTTTTATTACAAGAAGTTGAACATTTTTCATATGCTTAAGTGAATCTGTATTTCCTTTTCTGTAAATTAGGAATTCATATCTTTGCTTATTTTTAATGGATTGATCATCTTTAAAACTCTAAATCCAATTATTCCTCAGAATGATTTTATTATGTGGAGACCTTAGTAAGTCCTGAACAACATTTCAAAAACCATAAACAAAAATACTTTATATTCCAAAGTATGTACGTTGAATTTCTCAAAATGATTTGACACCAGTGAAACCTAAGAGAGCTTTTAAGATAATAGCTTCTTGTTCTAAATCAGACTTCAGTAGAACAAAGAACAAAGGAGAAGAGCATTTTTTTTTCTTTCAGTTGTATAATTTGAAAAGGAGAAAATATTTTGGCAAACTAATTAAAACCAATTCTTGATTACATTTTTTGAGTGGGGGTCTCCCTCTGTCGCCCACAATGTAGTGGCTTGATCACGGCTCACTGCAACCTCAAACTCGTGTGCTCAAGCAGTCCTTTAGCCTCAGCCTCCCAAAGTGTTGAGATTACAGGCATAAGTCACCTTTCCTGGCCCTTAATTACATTTGTGACTCTGCTATATCACTAATAGAGTCAAAAGGGGTGGGGGCAGAAACCTATACTAATGATGTTGTCTCTGTATTCTTCAAAATACAATTCTTGCCCAATAAAATGGTGTGTATTCTATTCTCCTGAGAGGGAAGAAGTTTGGAAAAGCAGCAGAGGTGATGACGTGTTTAAGTAATTGTCACTGGTTATTATTTAGTTTAGTCCTCTAGGGCAATGATCCTCAGCTGGGATGATTTTGCGCCCAGAAGCTATATGACAATGTCCTGAGACAATTTTGGTTTTCATAACTTGAGCTACTGGCATTCAGTGGGTAGAGCACTGTAGAACACACAGGGCAGCCTCCACAAGAATTATCCCACCCAAAACGTCAAGAGTGCTGAAGTTGAGAAATCCTGTTTTAGGGAATAAAAGAGTCAAGAGAATAGAGAGGCTGGGAAATGTAGAAGTAGTTGGCAACCTTTTGAAAACTAGACAAGTCCATAATTCCTTACCTAGCCTACCTCATCCTTGATTAAAAGAAAGAGGAAATTAAAGAAACAGCTAAAGAAACAGCATGGTAGAAGCAAAATAGGCCTTGAATTTGGCCTCTTTCCAACTGCTCCCCCATCCCTCCAGATTTTCTGGATTTGCTTACTACAAACTGTGCCAATGACCCCTCTTGACTGTGCAAAATGAAGTATTTTCCCAGCCCATATGGGAATGTAAGAGAGTTTCATCACAGTTATTAAATTTTCACCCTCATGCACTCTGCTCACTTCAGATTCTTTGCTTTTGCATTAAAGATTACTTCAATAATTTAAAAAAATAATCTTATCTTTCTGTAACCATTTTAGATGTTACTTTTTACAGCATTAACTTAACATTTTTAAGTAAAAGGTTCCAACAGTTGCAAACAAAATTATTTTAAGCAACACTTATTTTGAAAGTAATTTAAGGTGAACCATTTCAAGTTCATGTCGTTAAAATGTTGTCAGTAAAATTTTGGCAAGGTAGGAAGCTTCCAAGTTATTTCACTTGGTCAAACATAATTTTTGCACTTTAACAATGGCTTCAGAATTTCACACTATCTGAATGAATAATTTATCACTATGCCCTTTTAAATTTTTTTTTTTTTAGAGACACGGTCTCACCATATTGCCCAGGCTGGTCTCCTCCTGGACTCAAGCAATCATTCTGCCTCAAGCCTCCCAAAGTGCTGATGATAAGAGACAGAAGGCAGAGAAATACTAGGCAGACAGGGGTGGGTCCCGATGAAACCCCACCTTCAAGATGAAAAGCCTGAAACCCGTGGCCCAAAGTGAGAACTTCTATCTCTGTTTGCCTGCTCTCTCCTGACTGGTTCTTTCTGAATGTCTTTTTACCAACTGAATGTTGCCTTTTCCAAAACTAGCTACGGCCTGCCCCCCGGCCCAACCCCCGTCCTGTGCCTATAAAGACCCCAGACTCAGTGAGTAGAGAGAGAGAGAAGCAGCTTGACTGGAGAGTGGTGACTTGACATTGGTGGGACAGCTGGACTTCAGGGAGATGGCCTGACTACGGGGAGGAGCAGTTGGACCTCAGGGGAAGATTACCTGCCTGTCCCGTCCCCTCTTCCACGTCCTACTCTGCTGAGTGCCATTTCCCATCACTTACAGCTTTCACCATCCTTCAAGTGTCTGGGGGACCTCATTGTTCTTAGATGCCAGACAAGCGCTGGAGACCCAACAAGTGCCGGTACCCAAAAAAAAAGGCTGTCATATAGGCCCTTGCTGGTGGAGGGCAGCCACCCCACACGATGAGGCAAGGGGCCCACTGAGCTGGTAACACACTGCTGTCCACAGATGGCAGAGCTAAGAGACTATTATATCTTCTGGGGCCTCTGGGGGGTTTGCAGGCACCCCCACCTGGGTGCCGCTGTGGGGCCTGCACAAAGTCTGCTCCTGCCATCGCTCAAGGCGACTAGTCAGATCCTGCACTCGTTTGCTCACATGTTCCCTCCCAAAGGAGGTTGAGTGTGGCGACTGAGTAAACAGGGCAACCCGTCCCAAGTCCGATGAAGAGGTCGAGAAAAATCCTACATCACTGAGATTACAGGTCTGAGCTGCTGCGCCCAGCCAGTATGTACTTTTTTAAAAAGAAGAATGAAGGTTTTATTCTAAATGCAATGGGAAACGATTGAAGTTTAACATACATTTACTTTTAAAGTGTACTTGATATATAAGTGCACTAATCTTACTTAGAAGCTTGATAGCTTTATAAGCATACACACACCCCACATAACCACCACTCAGGTCAAGATATAGAATATTATCAGCATCCCAAGTTTCTTCGAATGCATTTAAGACATTGAATACCAACATCATTTTAAAAATCAGCATCACAAGTTTCTTCAAATGCATCTGAGACACTGAATAGCAACGTCATTTTAAAACTTGATGCCGGCCGGGCGCGGTGGCTCAAGCCTGTAATCCCAGCACTTTGGGAGGCCGAGGTGGGTGGATCACGAGGTCAGGAGATCAAGACTATCCTGGCTAACATGGTGAAACCCCGTCTCTACTAAAAATACAAAAAACTAGCCGGGCGTGGTGGTGGGCGCCTGTAGTCTCAGCTACTTGGGAGGCTGAGGTGGGAGAATGGCGTGAACCCGGGAGGTGGAGCTTGCAGTGAGCCAAGATCACGCCACTGCACTCCAGCCTGGGAGCACAGCGAGACTCCGTCTCAAAAAAAAAAACAAAAAAAAAACAAAAAAAAAAAAACAACTTGATGCCAAATAAATCTTCACAAGTCTTTTTAAACATAAACTCAATCATAGTAAATAAGCTCCATGAAGAAAAGGATATTCTCTTTTCAGGTTCCTCCTGAATCCCCAAGCACTTTGTACTTAACAGGTACTTACGGGGGGGGGGGGGGGGGGGGGGGGGGAAGCGCTGACTATTGAGCAACTAATTTAGCACTAATAAATTACACAGAAACAAATCTAATATTAACATCAATTTTAGGAAAATACTTAATTGGAGAGAAGCAGCTCAATGATTCTGTTTCTAAATACAGACATAAGGACTACAGATGAGTCAATCAGAAACTTACTCAACATGGACTTGAATTTATTAATGTTCATCATTAACCTCAACCCAGAATTTTTTGGATATGAAATATCATAAGAGGCCAGGCGTGGTGGCTCACGCCTGTAATCCCAGCACTTTGGGAGGCTGTGGCAGGTGGATCACCTGAGGACAGGATTTTGAGACCAGCCTGGCCAACATTTTGAAACCCTGTCTCTAATAAAGATACAAAAAAATTAGCTAGGTGTGGTGGCGGGTGCCTGTAATCCCAGCTACTTGGGAGGTTGGGGCAGGAGAATCACTTGAACCTGGGAGGTGGAGGTTACAGTGAGCCGAAATTGCACCACTGTACTCCAGCCTGGGTGAAACAGCAAAACTCCGTCTCAAAAAAAAAAAAAGAAAAGAAAAAAAAAATACCAGACGAGTTGCTTCATTTAACACCTGCCTTTCTGATACCAACTAAAGCAATCTTTTTTCATTTTGATTTTTTCTTGTTTTGTTGTTAGTTCTGATTATCTTTAATTCAAACTTTCCGAATTAAAGATCTAGGACCTTCTATTCTAGCCAAGGTCTCATGATGAATAGTGGAATTTAAAAAATTTTTCTTCTTCCAGTTTGAGCCTTCAGATTAGTAATGGCTGCCTGACATTGATTTTGCCCAGACAAAAAAAGTACGGGTAGAATAAAGAGCAAGGGTAGAATACAGCTGCAACACAGCTATAGTAGAAAGAATGGATAGAAAAAAAAAACACACACACACAGAATGACGACTGGGTTTTTTTTGACAACAAAAGATACAGCTGGGGTTTTCAGTCTACTTTTGCATAACCTGAAAATTATACCCAATCTGTATCTACAGAGGCAATGCAGTTAAAGAACAGACCAAAATAACTCCTAAATTAGGCTACATAAGCAAACAACCTTCAGGTCTAGTGTCACGTAAATCGTCAAAACTAAAACCAAATGTTTTAAATCAGCTAAAAGCAGGCAACTTGCTTTTGTAAGAATAATTCCAATTTCTGTAAACAGCATTATAACTTAAAATGAATTGCTGTCTGCCAATTCCTTTCTCACTCCAATTATATTTACTATGTTCATTCAACAAATTAACACAGTAGCAGGAGCGTTATAGTGGTATCTTCCAAGCTTCTTAGCAATACGAAAGCAAGGTGGAGAAGCACTATTGAGTGCAGTCAATATGCATCAGAAATTGTGCAAAGCACTTGCTACAGACTCTTAATTTCCTCAAAACTCTTAAAACAAGTAATCCACGCCCTTTAATGAGATAAACACTTTATCTCTATTTTTTATAGTTTTTTTTTTTTTTTTATATGTTAAATGCTAAAATCAAAAGGCAAGAGCAAAGCAATGTAAGCATGTTGGCAGGCTACCTAATGGGAGGCTTTGGGACTTCAAGACCACTACAAAACCAGTGATTTTTCCATATGTAAACAGATTTTGAAATCATGAGTATTAATTACTTTTGAGCCCTAAGTATGTGCCAGACACTACTGAGGCTTTACATTTAACCACCATTCTTCTTCTATGGAGGTGGACTTTATGACACTAGTTTCACACCTGAGAAAACTGAGGGTCAGAAGTAACTTGAAAAGGGCCTATCATCAGTAGCGGAATAGCAACTACAACCCAGGTGCCTCTCCTTGATTCCAAAACTCTGCTATGGCATAATATACTCTTGTTATCTCTTCCTTGGATTCTTTTTTTTTTTTTTAAACATATTACACCAGTAACAGAGTTAATGTAATTTCAAAGTTGAAAATCCAAGCATGAACAATCACTGTAAGATGGGCAAGGCTTCTGGCCTACTCCCTCAGTATCAATTTTCTCCCTTGTAATCATGGTAAGTGGCCTCCCAGCTGTGATCTGATCAGGAAATTTCTGTTTGGCTCAATTCCAGTTCTACCTGCTGCTCAGATTTGTCTGCCTTCTGCATTCTCCTGATTCCCAGTCCCATTAGTTCTTCGGGTTTAATCAGTAAAAACACATTCCCTTAAGCTTATAAACCTCTAGAAGGCAGAGATCCTGTTTGTTGTTAATTTTGCTTTATAAAACAATATGAACATATAGGAACTTTATATATATATAGGTTAAAAATTCACATTAACTATATCCATACTCACAATAAAAACTATGCACTGTTAAACAAAAATGGGTTGGGTGTGGTGGCCCACACATGTAATCCCAGCACTCTGGGAAGCCAAGGTGGAGGGATCGCTTGAGTCGAGAGTTCGAGACCAGCCTGGGCAACATGGTGAAACCCCATCTCTACAAAAAATAAAAAAAATTAGCCGATTGTGGTGGCCGGAGTCTGTGGTCCAGCTACTTAGGGAGGGTGAGGTGGGAGGATCAATAGAGCCCAGGTTAATGCTGTAGTGAGCCGTGATCATGCCATTGCACCCCAGCCTGGGTGACAGAGCAAGATCGTGTCTCAAAAAACAAAAACAAAAATGCCCAGGCAAAACTAGAAATCCTGTTTAAGACCTCAAGCTGCAATTCACATTTGTAAGATTTTAATCCAGGAGATAGTCATATTCCCTATTTTACTAAGCCTCTACAATAGTACTAAAAGACAGAGACATTGTAGATTTCTCCAAACTTCAGAAATGCTATTACTCCATCAGTTTAACTCAGGGGTTTTCAACCTCAGCATTATTAACATTTGGGGCCAGATAATGCTTTGTTGTATGGGGCTCTCGATGTGCATCATAGCAACTTCCTTGCCTTCTATCCACTAGATGCTGGAAGCCCCCCTGCTCCAGTTGTGACATCCAAAAACGTCTCCAGACATTGCCAAATGTCCCCGGGGGGGTGAAAATCTCGTCAGTTCAAAACCATTTAACTTGATCTTATATATTAAAATCAAATACTGAGACTATAACATTTGCCAGTAGAACAGTCCAAAGTCCTAATCCACATTCTTCTGTGGAATAAGGAAAAAGTTCATTGGTGTCCTCAGGAAATAAATAACTTCAAAAATTTCAGAGCATTCTAGAATAACCCCTGGCCTTTTGCACAATCCTAGGAAAAACAAGCTCTACAAACTATCTAACAATCTACGCTAGTGGGATCAGCTTGGGCACAACTAAGGCACTGGATACATGAAACAAGATGGGAAAGAATACTGATGCTTATCTGCTCATTCCTATCTCTTTTCAGCTCTAATAACTATAAATCATCTCATCACTAAAACTGTATTTCCAGTATGTTTTTAGAAGAGCAGGTATGTGTTCTTTACCAAATGTCTACTAAATGTAAGACATCTCTGAGGATAAAAGATGAATAAGACAGCATTAATCAATGTATCATAAATGTTGTAAGGGTTTCAAAGCTGTGAAAAAAGGAAGCTAAGTTTTGGCTATGCTAACAACGATGACAACAATAAAAGAAACTCTACCCTATTTCACCCTTGGGGTGTATAATGAAATTGGATGAAATTCAAAGAGGGAACCTTTTGGTCATATCCAAGTTTTAAGCAAAGCTCAACTATAAATGATCTGATAGAGATATTTTCTTGGGAGAAAAACCTCAGTGTATATGTTTTATGATATTCTTGTTAACATTTAATCTAGTTTTTAAATTATAAGCCTTGAATCATTGATTGTTCTCTATTTCCATGAAATTTTACCATACTCTCCCCTACACTGGGAATGCCAATTTCATTTTTCCCCAACTTAACACAATACCTAAACTATATTTTAAAACTGTTTTGAACATCTTCCTGCATGCTTGTTTATTAATTTAATCTTTTTGTAAAATATACTCTCATATCATTTGACCAACTGTTGAGATTACAGTTTTTCTTACCAATACATGAGCTCTATGTAGAAAGAAGACATGAACCTATATAATACTTGCGGTAACATTTTCCCAATTTTGTTGCTTTTACTTTCACATATGTATAATTATAATTTTTAATAAAATCTCTAAACTGATCTTTTCGTGTTTTCTTTTACTGATCTGAAAGTGAGCTGCCTGCTGTTCAGAGGTTTGATAGTCAATTCCATTATATACAAATTTTCTTTTGAGTTTCCACATTTAACCTTTAATCACTGAAATTTACCTTGGTGTCATATTTTTCTTTTGAGACGGAGTTTTGCTCTTTCCCCCAGGCTGGAGTGAAGTGGTGCAATCTCAGCTCACTGCAACCTTGGCCACCACCCACCCCCACCTTCTCGCTCCCCACCCCGAGTTCAAGAGATTCTCCTGCCTCAGCCTCCCGAGTAGCTGGGATTATAGGCACCTCCCCCCACACCTGGCTAATTTTTGTATTTTTAGTAGAGACAGGCTTTTGCCATGTTGGCCAGCTGGTCTCGAACTCCTGACCTCAGGTGATCCACCCGCCTCAGCCTCCCAAAGTGCTAGGATCACAGGCATGAGCCACCACGACCAGCTGGTGTCAGGTATTAAGTGAAGGGCTATGTTAATGTTCCTTCAACTGCTTAAAACTAGTTTTCTAAGCTCTATTTTTTTTTTTTTTTTGAAAAATGATTCCTTTTAATTTCTCATGACTTCTTTGGCATACCTAAAAGTACCTTGTGCTTATCTACTTCTGTTCAGATAGTATATAACTTCAGTTATTGTAGGTTTATTTTTCTCCTCTTTCTTATTTTTCAGATTTTTAAATTAATGCTCTTGACTATTTTTCCTCCAGATAAACTGTAACACTATCAGAGTAAAAAGAATACCAATAAAAATCTTTAATGGAAAGAAATTTAATTGCAGAAATAAAAATTACATACTATCAGTCTTCCTTTTTCAGGAACATAATAAGACACATTCATTTTACAAGGTCTTTAAAAAAATTACAAAAATTTAAATTTTATTTATATTTGGACTTACCCCTTTTTAAAGATAATTATTGCTAACTATTTTAAATCATTTTTTCCTAATGGAGATATTTACGCACTCTTGGTTAGTTTTCCTGTACCTCTTGTGATATCAAAAGAGCTTATACAATTTCATTTACCTGTTCCTATCCCTTTAGAGTTGACTCTATAGGCTCTTTCTAGCAGTTTAATTCTTGGACATGTGTATACAATGCAGGAATATCTCAAATAACAGCCTAAGGGCACAGAAATACAGAAAAGCATGCTTACTTACTCACTGCTCAACAATGGTAATTAACTGACTAGTTAAATCAGCTGACCTCAAAATTATAAGATTCTTAAGTCACATATGCAATCACCATTAATCTAAAGAAGCCAAGCGTGGTGGCGCACACCTGTAATCCCAGCACTTTGGGAGGCCAAGGCTAGCGGATCATGAGGTCAGGAGATCAAGACCACCCTGGCCAACATGGTGAAACCCTGTCTCTACTAAAAATACAAAAATTAGCTGGGCGTGTTGGTGCATGCCTGTAATCCCAGCTACTCGGGAGGCTGAAGCAGGAGAATCCCTTGAACCAGGGAGTTGGAGGTTGCAGTGAGCCGAGATCGCGCCACTGCATTCCAGCGTGGCGACAGAGCAAGACTCCAACTAAAAAAAAAAAAAAAGGCAGCACATTATGCCCTGAGGATTATACCAAAATATTCTAATATAGAAATCACAGGTTTTCACATGCAGCCCAAGAACAGAAGATAAAATAAATCACATAATTGATACACCACTAACCTCTAATTTTCTGTACCAATAAAAGGAGAATTAGTAAAGCTAACAGAAAACTGTGAGTACCCATTCAGATCAAGGAAGGAATCAGCTGTCTTCTACAGAGTAGAAAATAGGTTTTGACATATCTGTATATTCTATAAAGCACAATTCCAAAAATTAACATAAACTTAGTTGATAACAGTTTTCAGTCATTTCTAGATCACCACTGGCTAATTCCAACAAATTTTCAAGAGAGAGGGACCTCAAAGTGTAATAGTTCAAGTTTTCTTTTGAGTTTGGAAACCACTAAGATCAGATTAATACATAATAATATTGATAAGTTAGCATATACTGTGTGATTACTATTTGCTAAGTATTGGGCTAAGCATTTTAGAAACATTATTTAATATACATACACAATGGTGAGAGATGAGTGCTATTTTTAACCTCATTTTTCAGATAAGTAATCAAGATTACACAACTAATAAGTGGTAGAAATGAACTCCGGTTTAATCCCAAAACTCGTGGTTTTAACTATAACACTATACTGCTTCATATTAATTCCTTCCTTTATTTATTCAGCCAAAGAATATTCATTGAGCACCTACTGTGGCCATGATACCTGGCATCATAAAGCTTAGTTTTGTAGTGGATACAGTCAAGAAAAGGGACAATTACAATGAGCATTATGAATGTTAAAATACAATGTGTTGGATAGGATGCCAACATCTATACAGAAAAAAAACTGCTGGAGGTCTAAGCAGAGCATGTGGCAACGAAAGGGTGTTCAAGGCTAGTTAAAAGCTAGAACATGGCATGTCTGAAGCTTAGGAAAGGAATCTGGACCACAGATCAGAGATTCATCAGCATTATTTTGTAAGTAATCTTGCAATAATACCTTACATAAGCAATCACATATTTCTGTCACCTGTTCATTGCTGGCAACTACGAATGTCTGCCCAGTTAACTGGTGTAGAGTGAAGAGGGCAGAGATTATCACGAATTTCTTGAATAACTAGTTCTAACACAAATAAAATTTAGAGCACCACTAGGAAGCAGAATCGCAAAACTCTTTTCATTTGACCATGCAAAAGAAAGCAGACTCTATATGTGCATAAAGAGACTAGTATCTGCTGTCTCACAGACTAGTGAGGATGTTAAAGGTATCTTGCTTTATCCTTCAACAAGCTATCAGAAAGTAGTAGCAAGGAATTGTACCAGCAAAAGCTTATTTCTCCAGGTGAAGTACTACAGTTGGTGATGGCAAGCAAAAAGTAGGATTGAAAACATGCTTTCATAGTTCCAACAAGGTGATAGTTCTCTTTCCTGAGTCATTTTATCATATTGTACCTTTATTTCAGGACTTACATCTACCTTATATTAGGGCAATTTGCCATTTGCTCATCATCTTTTCTAGAGCATAAATCACAGGGGCAGGGAATTTGTGTTTCATCTTGGGAGCTTCCACAGTTATCTAGCACTGTGACTGAGGAGTAGTGCACCATAAATATTTGTTCAACTGAAGCAAAGCCATAACAGATAATGGCACCCAGGTGTAGGAAAATGTATAACACTATTTAGCTCTCTGCAAACTGCCACCAGGGAGAATGAAAATCTATCTAGAATTTGCAATTATCGCATTAGTCTATAATCAGCTGCAGACCTCTCTGAAATTTTTAATTATAAGATTTTTTTAAAAGTATATTTTCAGTATATGGAAAATGAGATGGCACTCATAGGACAAAACATACTATTTCAATATTTGAAAAAAATGTATCTTCAGATTGTTACTTATCTGGTCCTTAGGCTTATTAAATTTCCATTAGACTAGAGGTTCTAGACTGTGGCTCTCATTAGAATCATAGAACTCTTAAACAGATGCTCCACTCCCAAAGGACCTGATTTAATTGGTCTAGGAAGGACCAGTTTAACCTCCTAGTTACTCTCTAGTGCAGCCTGGGTTGAAAATCACTGTTACAAATCAAGTCCACATTTAAAACGCATATAACCTTGCAACCACATGCATGGAGTTTATAAACATCCTGATACTTGTAACATGTGGCCTATGGTGAAAGATTTTTTAAAACTAGGTTGTTTTTTTTTTTCGTAAATATGACAAAACAAGCTTTGAACCTTTTGCCTACAATTTTTAAAAAAGCTAACCAGAAAATGCTCAATGATAATCAGAAAATCTTGTGGACTGTTCAAAAGCAGACTGGATTAAGATTTTGTGGGGAAAAAATGGACACAAACACAGAAATAAAGCCTGCATTTGTCAAAATATATGTTATGAGTTTGTTCATTTGATTATAACCAACTTACTATTTCAACAAAAATTACTGAATCATGGAAATATTTGACAAGGAGCTTGGTTCAGTAGGCTGGGAGTGAAAAAAATTTAAAACAATGTATTATTTCAGATGTTGTCATGGCACAGCTCAGAGGCAAATACAGCTTTTCTATCATACTACATCAAGTGAAAGTCTTGTTTTAGCTCTGCCTTCTTGCTTCAGCTCTTATAGTGTAAATAAGAGTCCTTTTCACAGTCTATTTAGTGCCATGTTTTCTGCATTTTTTTCATCTTTTGTTAGTGAGTCTTCTGTTTAAAACAGCGCCGAAGCACTGTCTAGCGTTCTCAAGTGCAAAAAGTTTATGATGTCCCTTACGGGGACAGTAAGTTTCATTCAGGTATGAGTAATAGCGCTGTTAGCTGTGAGTGCAATGTTAATGAATCAACTATATATATTAAATGAAGTGTCTTCAAATAGAAACCCATAAAACAAGGTTATGTATTTATTGGTTGACGAAAATGTTGTGACCAGAGGCTTGCAGGAACCTATCCTTCCACTAGGAACAAAGGTTCCACTAGGTCCTACTAGGAGCAATGGTTCACTATTAGCTAATTTGGTGTTCCCAGTGACTTTACAGAATATAACTACTATGAATAACAAAAATAGACTGCATGTAGAAATAAAATATAAAAATGACAGGAAGAAAACAGAAATATACTGTTCTAAGGTATATATTACATTATAAAGTGGTATGATATTGTTTGAAGATACTCTGATAAGATGCATATTATATAAACTAGAGCAGGGATTTGCAAACATTTTCTGCAAAAGGACAAACAGTAGTATTTTAGGCTTGGTGGGCCATATGGTCTCTGTCACAGCTACTCACCTCTGCTGCTGCAGAATGAAAGCAGCCACAGACAAGATACAAAGGATTGAGCACCTTGGGTTCCAATAAAACTCTACTGACAACAGGTGGTGGGCCAGATTTGGACTATGGATATAGATTGCTGACCCTTGACCCCTGCATTGGAGGAACTGATGGAAAAAAAAAAACAAACACTGTAAAGAGTATAATTAATCAGCAGTGGAGGTACTATGGAATTATATAACGTAATTCAAAAGGCAGAAAAGGACCTAAGACAGAAGGGACAAATAGAAAACAGCCAAACAATCTATTTAAACACGTTTTCTATATGGATAACAGTATTAAATAGAAATGGTCTAAACACTTAAAAAGCAGAAGTTGACAGAGTGAATCTAAAAAGCATACCCAACTATTAATACATACAAGCTACAAAAATCCTACTTTACATAGGAAAACAGAGGTCATAGGTAAAGCATGTGAAAAGATACCACAATGCAAATACTAATTTTTTATGAAAAGAATGATTAACACCAAGTATTAGTCCCTCACTTAAGATGATTTGACGTACAAGTTTTCGACTTTACAATGGTGCAAAATGGATACACGTGCAGGGAGCTCCTCAACTTACAATGGGATAAACTCACAGCAGATTGAAAATATCATAAATCAGAATACACTTTCAACTTAATATTTTCAACTTGCCATGGGTTTATCAGGACATAACCCCATTGTAAGCCAAGGAGCATCTGTAAGCTTCAGAGCAAGATCTTGAAAAATTATATTGAAAAAGGGATCAATATATCAAAGGCTGTAAAAGTCCCAAATGTGTTTGCAAATAAGAGAGCTTCAAAAAATCCAAGAAAAAAACTGATAAAACTGAAAGGAGAAACAGACATATCTACAATTATAGTTGGGAGATTTCAACAGTCCTTTCTCAAGAAAAGATAGAGAAAGTAGAAAGAAGCCAATAAAGATACAGAAGATTTGAACACTATCGACTAATTGACCCAACTGACATTTATAGAAAACTGCACTCAACAAGACTGGAAGACACGAGAGAATGGGGAGAGTTCCTCTTGAGGAAAAATGATTCCCCTGCCAAGAGTCATTGGAAAATTCAGTTTACTGCAATAAAATTCAGTTTACTATATCGATTTTATGCTGCTATATCCACAATCAATAACTATTTTATATTTGTAAAAAATTTACACTGAATTATCCTTTTTAAGCTATATCCTATTTCCTTGACGTCACGCTAGTTACTCACAGATCAAGATTTTTAAGCTAGTTCTCCAAGAATTTCACCCACTGACCCTCTCTTCACATTTATATTAATGAAGTAACACTGATTCTAGAATAATCCTGCAGAAAATTGGTAAGCCTCTGTAGAAGTAAATCAATTAGCTCAATTTAGCCATTACACCACATATACATATTTCAAAATAACATATTGTATTTAATAAATATATACAATTTTTTCTCAATTAAAAAACTGTGCGAAAAATCAGTAAATGAAATTTCCAAAGATTGAAAACTACATCATAGAGACTCATCAAAACACTGGTTATGAGTTTCTATGGTTTCAAATAAAAAGGGAACATTATATTTAAATTACAAATATGTATTTAAGTTTAAATATTATCTTTAAATAAAAAAATTACAATCTAGTTGCAAAAGTATTTGAAAAAAACTCTTTAAACGATAATGAAAGGGAAACTAAAAGCAAAGATACGGAAGGATACAAGGTTCTACAGGTCTACAGAAGTAAAGTTATTCTTACTTAGGAATAACTTAAGCCACATTTACAAGTCATTGTTAAAACAAAGGCAGCATAGGTCATTTTCACAAACTGTATAAAATTTTTGGGATTGGTGACTACTTTACATCAGAAGATAATGAATGATAGACTATAAAAAGCATAAAGAATTGAAACAAAAGATGAAGAGCCTCAATTCCCAGAGAGAGATGATTTTTGCAAATAGAAAGTTTACAATTTGTTTGAAACAAATCTGAAACATGCTTGAAAATCCAGTAAAATCTACTAAAAATAAAATATAACCAATTCATACAACCCATATGAACTGTTTTGATAACACAGAAAACATACTAACCTCATCCATCAAATCGAGATTATTAAAGATATTTAGCTAAAGTTCCTTAAGAAAATGGCACAGTACAGGGAAGGAGGGCGAATGAGAAAAAACATAAAACCACCCTGAATTTTCAAATATTTTGTCGTATATTCAAAATTAATTTACCTATTTTTTAAAAAGACAGAGAGCGAGCATGGTCCTATATTAAATGGCAGTTTAGGAAGATTCTGAACGTCCTGAAAAATAATCAAGATCTAAAGAGAAGGAAATGGATAAAAAAAGAGAGAGGCCAGAACACACGGTACCTAGAGATAACAAGGTATGGACATGGGACTCAGCAGCTAGCTACTGAGTCCCAGGGGGCCTTGTACCCTCTACCTCCTGTTTTCTCTGAAAACAAATGAGATTTCTTATGCCGCCTTGACTCTATACAGATTTTCCTGCTCTTAAGAGACAAACAGAAGAGTGATACTTCAAAGCTAGAATAAATGTATTTTATTTTATGTTTTCAGACAGAGTCTCACTCTGTTGCCGTGCCAGGCTGGAGTGCAGTGGCACTATCTCAGCTCACTGCAACCTCCGCCGCCCGCCCCACTCGCCACGATTCTCCCGTCTCAGCCTCATGAGTAGCTGGGATTACAGGTGCCTGCCACCACCTGTAAAGACCGGGTTTAGTAGAGACGGGGTTTCAACATGGTGGCCAGGTTGGTCTCGAACTCCTGACCTCAGGTGATCTGCCTGCCTCAGCCTCCCAATGTGCTGGGATTACAGGCATGAGCCACTGCATCCAGCCAAATAAACGTATTTGAAATCTGGGATATATGTTCCAATTAGCTAGACTCTGAAATTTCAGACTTTAGCCTCAGAGGCCATTAGAACTCTTCCAAAAATGCACAGAATAAACTATTCATGGATCAGTATTTCTTAACTCACTGGTACATGTATAATTTACAGAAAAGCATCAGTAACAATATTATTTACTACTGACAACAGCATGTACAGTACCTTTTGATAAACAATGGAGCACACAAGATCCTTGACAGCAGACAAAGACAGTTCCTGGGCTTCAATGGTAACACTCTCCCGTGTGAGGCCAATCTGCAGTAGAAATGAAACTGTATGCACTGAGCCTCTGGAGTTGGTGAGTGATGGTGCACTGAAGCTTCCATTAGAGAGTCGGGCAGAGAGTCCTGTCTTAGGACTTGAACACGGAGAAGCAGTTGGAAGCACAGCAGGAATAGCTGCAGGTAAGACAGACTTCTGGGCTGATGGAGGGGAATTATTTGCAGACATCTGCCTTTCTTTAATCTTTTAAAATAGTTGTCAATTCTTATAGTTGTCGATTCTTTTTCAATGGTTATGAAGAAGTGTTTAAAATAACAGCAGTAAAGAAAATGACTGCACTTTTGGATTTAGTTGAAAACTTCTTTATTTCCTCTTTTAAGCCACTCAGGCCAATACTTATAAGTTTTATCAAGGAGTTGAATGCCCAACAGGTCCTATTTCTCTAAATATCAGTCCCATCAAAAAACAGTCTTGTCTGTAGGAAGACAACCAGGGATTTGCATAGGATTTAACATCACTGAGCTATCCTCAGCAGGATAGAGCTGACGTAGCTTATTTACGAATCTATTTTCCTTTCAGTCTGTTCTTGTCTCTTTAATTTCAGGAAATACATATTGAATAAAAGTTTTTCTGTCAAGATGAAATCCTCTTCGTTTAAAAAACAGTAAGTGTTTTGGATTAATCTATTCAGTAATTTTCCTTTGGTTTACTAATTTGATAGGACACCTTCTCAAATGTCCACACCTTAAATCACCTTCTCAAATGTCCACACCTTAAATCACCTTCTCAAATGTCCTCATTTTCATCTGGGGGTATGAACTTTTCTATGATGAAGTACAAAGCTTTTTAAAATAGTATAGGCATATTTCATTAGATGAATGGGTCCATCGAGAAAAGTTGATGCTTTCTGATATACAGTCAGCCTGGAAGGAAATTTTTTAAAGGTTTTTAACACTTTATATTCATTTGACATTAATTTAAAAATAAGAATATGACTTTTTTAAATGACAATTTTTGGTCATATGCTTATAATTCACTAATAAATCCTAATGGGTAGCAATTTTTAGCTAGTTAGCAAAGACTTTTTTTTACTACAGGTATAATTTCAGGGAGAGGCTCAAAAAAATATCCTTGGCACTCTACACTGATACCTAAAACTTAAACATTAAACATTTTTTTAAATCTACTTTGTTTTTAATCAATGAAGACCACTTTTATTTTACAATTACATGACTGAGTTATATCAAAAACAGAAGTGACAAAAAAGAGTAAAACTGACATTTTCATAGACATACAATACATACCACCCCACCACACAAAAGATGTACAATACTTTCCTAATATAAGAGTATTCTTTTTTATATTTAAATACTAATTCTGCCAAAATATGACTCTTGACTTCCTTTGTTGAAAAATTCCTTTCAGAAGACTAAGGAAGCAGGAGGGGAGATACTGAACAGTTAAATGATCAACAAGTGTGAAAGCTGACATACTTATCACAGGAACATAAGAGAAAGAGATCTCACCATAAAAGATTTCTCCTATCCAGGTCCTAACTAGGCCCAACAATGCTTAGCTTACAAGATCAGACAAGATCAGGCACATCTGGGGTGGTGTGGCTGTAGACCACAAAGCATTTCTAACAGTAAGAAAGAGAACAGTACGTATAGTTAAATATTTATCATAATTTTTAGGAAAGCACAGGTCAAAAAGTTAAAAAAAAAAAAAGGTATGATTCCCCCCCCCCCCACATGTCTTAGGCATGAAACAGCTCATAATTGATGGCTCCTTCTAAGTTCCATTTATATACCCATAAATAATTTCAATGAAGAAAAACAGTAAAGCATCCAGTGTGGCTGCAGAGTAACTCTCTGCCGAGTAGTTAATGGGTTAAATTAGGACGAATATGACAGAAGGACAAAAGCACACAACTATAGTATTAGGAATGGGAAAGCTCAGGAAAAAACTGAGACTTAAAAAAAAAAAAACTGAAGACAAAAACTTTTATAGCTACTTTCAAGTAAATTATTATTCCATCTTATACAATGTACAACACTTGATAGTTTATAAATGTTTCACATACTTTACCTCATAACTCTTTGAAAGTTGACAGGGTAAAAATCATTTTTGTAGACAAGAAAATTGAAGCACAAGGCGATAATGCAACTTGCCCAGCAGCACATGGCTATTAATAAATAGGTGGAGCAGGAATTAGAAGCCAGGTTTCATACTTTCTTACCCAGTGCTGTCTCCACAGTAACACACTATTTCTCAAAAAGAACAAGGAACTAAGAATCACTGCTCAGAGGATGTTGCTAAGGTTGAGAAATCACACAGAAAGACAGACTGCTCAACTTGTATTTTGCTTATCTTCTCCACAGTTTTAAACTAAAACGGCAGAAAGGCACTGAGAACTGAAACCTGAGACAAATAACTAAGACTATAACAACTTTACGTGAATTTGAGTCTCTAGGTCCAGATGCAATCCATTCCATACTACTAAAGCAATTCACAAATGTAATCACAAAGCTGACTCCTATAATCTTGGAGAAAGAGCTCAAAAAGACAGATATAATCATGGCCTGGAGATTTGCAGAGAGGTTTCAAGTTCTGGTGGCTGGAGAAGCAGGAAAGCAAATTTCAGAAATTACAAATATAAAAAATAATGAAGCAAATGGTTTGTGAATAACTGGAGAAGAATATAATGATCACTAGAAGTCAACCACATATACATCTTGGAAAATAATGACTATTAGTCTTCTTAGCTGGAAAAAAATAATAGCTTACATTTATTAAGCTCTTACTATCTGTCAGACTGTTCTAAGCACTTTACACATATTACCTCATTTATTCCTCACAGCAACCCATTACATGGTTGAGAAAACAGAGATTTAAAGTACTTGCCCAAGACCACACAATTAGCAAAGCCAGAAAAAAAAGATAGTTTATTCTGACAAAAATAGTATCCAAGATGATTGTCCATGCTATCTTTGTAAGTATGTTACTGGACTGTGGGCTGGACATTAGTGCAGTTAAGTTTGTTGCTCTATGTCAGCTTAGATGAGGAAAGTCTTTATGGCACTGCCTTGAAACGCTGTCCTCAGCCTTATATATTTACGAGATAATAAAGGCATAAAGCATATGCTCATAAAATCCTCAGGTTGAAGAAATCTGGGAGAAATAAACTAAAATTAAACTGAAATTTAAAGGTAAGTATAAAGCTTTGCATTTAGTTTCCCCAAAATGTGCAATACAGAAATGGGGAAATGCTTACTTGGAAGCAGTTTACATGAGAGGTGTTTATCAATGCAAAAGATTAATTCAAACTGCTAATGGGTGACTAAAAGAGCTAATGCAAAGCTAATGCCCTAGGTCACTGAGAACACATCAGCATCCTTCTGTATACTCCTTGTTACTTAGCCTACATCACTATTACGTTTATATCTATGGTCAACATTTTCAGAGCCATGCTGATTTTTTTTTTTAAAAAATCATGCATGTAAAGGTAAAAAGAATGTCATGTGTTAAAAATGTGCTTAACAAAACCAAATAGAATAAGTGGTTTTCAAATACTTGAATAAGTGTTAATAGGAGAATTGATTTTATTCAGTATCACTGCAGAGGGCAGACGAAAAAGGAAGATGACAGCACTTCTTACTTAACCTCACAGGTTGTAAGGATTGAGCTACAGGGTACAAACTGTCTGTAACAACACCTGGCTAACAGTAAGCGCTCAGTAAGTTTTAGTAATTTTCATAGCAATTAGTTGAAGGAATTAACAACTAAGCCTTTACTTTATGCTAAACACATAAAGTGAGATATGACACTTCATTAAATCCTTGCAACAACTCTAGGAGATTTAACTCTATTTTCCAGAAAAGAAACCAGAATTTTAGAGAAGTTGTTGCTTGCCTGTAACTATATAGCTAGTAAGCGATAGAAATGAGATTCAGACTAGTTTCCCTGACTCCAAAGCCCAAGTTCTTTCTACTACTTTATTCCATATCCGACAACCTAACAATGGAACAGGTTGTCTCATGAGGTAATGAGCTCCATAACATATCTGACTTAAGGAGTTTTTATAAGCTGAACTATCACAATAGAGTAGTAAAATATCTATGAATAAAACTATATGCAAGTTAATGACTTTTTTTTTTTTTTGGAGACACAGACTTGTTCTGCTGCCTAGGCTGGAGTACCATCTTGACACTGACTGCAGTCTCCGCCTCCCAGGTTCAAGCAATTCTTGTGCCTCAGCCACCCCAGAAGCTGGGATTACAGGTGCACACCACCATACCTGGCTCATTTTTGGATTTTTAGTAAAGACGGGGTTTCATCATGTTGGCCAGGCTGGTCTCGAACTCCTGACCTCAAGTGATCTGCCCATCTCAGCCTCCCAAAGTGTTGGGATTACAGGCATGAGCCACTCACCCGGCCCAAATTAACTACTACTACTTTGATGAAATGTCTTCCCACTAAATATCATTTTATTATACCTAGTAATATTAGCCAAATAACAGTGTTTAATACAACTAATTTATCAGAACTAATTATAACTATTCATAATAAACACTACATATAAAAATGATTTTTAAAAGTCTCAGCATTAACACAAATAGAAGAAACCTAGGAGTTGTCAGATTTCTGCCCACTCATTCCATCTGTTTTCCCTCTCCTGGTTTGGTTTATGAACCCCAGATTTATTCTGGAAGATGCAATAAGATGTGGGGTGCAAAATATTAAGACTATTAAATCTAATAACTGTAACTTACATGAACCCTTGATATGTTGCTTAATTTTGTCTTTATGCTTCAATTAGAAAACTGAAAGAGTAGTACATCTTATTAATTTACAAACTATATACCAATTACATATGCTTGTTTCTAACAGGGGTACGAGGCTCTAAATAATACCATCTAATTGGCAAGCATTTCTAATAGGTTTATTTGGAACATGTCAAATATTCTTTTGGAGAGCTGTCACATATCCCATTCAAACGAGCTTACATAATCCGTTATCATTGTTAATGGAATCAAAAGATAGGATATTAACGGCATCTTGAACCCAGTCTGTTGTATTATTACAGACAAGGTGAAACAAAGGCCCTGGAGGTGAGAGGACTTACTTGAGGATTATCTCATGGTAATATCACAAGTTTATCTACTTCCTCTCCCTCTCCTTCCCTTTCCCCCATGCACACATTATCTCATTTTTAACACTCTAATTAGGAGAAGCTCTAACAGCAGTATTTCCATTTAACAAATACTTAATTGAGTACTTACTATTTACCAGACTGTTATGAGAGACACTGGAGTTACGTAGCAGCGACCAAAACAGACATGGCCACTGCTCTCTCCAAAATTCAAAGTGTGATGTGAGACACAGACACAACATTCATACAAACAGCTGAGTAACTATAAACTGCAAGAAGTGATATAGCAGAGTATACTAAGGGGACCCAATTCTAGCTGGGATCTCAGGAAAGGTACCTTTAAGGAAATATTTAAGCTGAGATCTCTGGATAAGCAAGAGTCAACGAAGCAAAGAGACAGACAAAAGGATTCCAGGAAGGCAGAACGCTTGTAGTTATTAAATTCTTCAAAAAGAAGCTCATTATTTAGTGTAGCCAGCATTCTTTTTGTACAATACTCAGTAAATGCTAAAGTGAAGAGACAAAATGCTCTTCCTATTTGCAATAACAATATTTATTATAACATGACTTCCTTCCAGTAAAGAGTTTTCCAGGTTCAACTTAGTTTTGTGTACTAGAAATGCTAATGACGTGGAAGGTTGTGTCCACACCGCTTGACATGTATTAATATAAGTATTCTTCTACCATGTAAAAGTATGTGGCCTTTTTCAATGCAATTCTGACCAGCGTCCTAAAGTCCATGTCCATGTTTTGACAACAGGTTTGACTTTGCTTAATAATTGTTCTTGCTTTTATACTGTATGTTGTATTTAAAAACTCAAGGATCTATGTCGTCGGTTTTTAAAAAAATCATATTTTGTAGCAATCCCGACAGTGATTTACATATTTTCAAAAATACCAATTACTTTAGATTAACATACTTTTCCTCCTAAGAGCTCACCATTTGCTAAATTGTTTTCTCTAAAACGCTGCTCATCTGGACACAGTGACAGTTGAATCTCAGTCCGTCCACTGTCAGAGAGTACTGAGAGAGCACACCATATCTGCTCTGCTCAGGAACTGAAAAGTTTATCCAGTAATAAGATTATGGACTGCCAGTCTGGCAATGCAATATGAATCTGTGTTGAGCTTGATAGATGTTCATCTCTGCACCAGTAGTAGCTAAGAAATCTGATTGGCTAACAGCCAATGAGCAATTTCTCACATACTGCCACAATAAACTAACCACAGAAGTGGAAAAAACTTTTTTCCTACATTAAAATGAAAATATCTCATAAGCACATTATCTCGAGTTTTTCCTGCGAGGGCTACTCAAAGAGATACACACACACACACATATATACACACACACACACGCACACACACAGCAAGTTCGATTTGAATTACATAATCAGGGAGACTCAAAGTACAATCACCACAGAAGATTGTGTATTATAAGCAGCATTATATCAAATTAAAACTTGTACTAGCAAATAATTTCCCTATATATCAACCTCTGTACAAGTTGTTTCTTTTAAAAATGAACAATTAAGTCCACTATAGTAGGTATTTTCAACTCTGGAGTCTTTTAAAAAATGAGAACAAAATGTCCCTTAAGAAAACTGCACTTAAATGACCACCTATTCATATTTTTCTGTATGTGGTGTTTTCAATTCGTAACTTTAAAAATGTAATATCAGAAAGTTTTCTTTATTAAGTTCTGTGTGTGGGGCAGTGTTTAAATCCAGTAACAGAAAGAAATTTCTATTTTAAAGTGGCTATCTGATGAAAGGCCACATACTTTTAAAAAAATGAAACTTAAAATTTTCTCTAAAAGACTCCACATTATCTAGGATGCTTAAAAAATTAGTTTTAAGATACGCGTCAACATTCTTAAAATGAAATGCTATATGCTAAATTACAGAACCTGAGTCACCCTGAAATGTGAAATGCCATATACTAAATTATAGAACCGAGGACGGAACCTGGCTTGTCAAGGAGTACTCCAAGCTCATGTGCTCAGGCCCACTACAACTGTATTACTACCTACTGAAGCAAAACCTTCCACGGTTTCTGCGTGGCACGTTTCAAATCCTACTTTTAGAAAATCTTCTAACTTCTTGGCTGAATGTCCATGCTTGATCTCAATTCGGAATCTAACAGGGAAGGAGGTAAAGGGTTCGTTGATAGAGGAAAAACTAGCCTAGATCTCAGTCGGGGGAATGTTATAGACGCCTTCTGAAGCAAAGCTAAGGAAAATCAAAATCGCTAAAAATCTAAGAACCGCGACATTAAGTAGAAGGGTAAAAAGAAAGTTTCAGAGGAATAAAATAACATTTTCTAGCGTACAAATTAACGCATTTAAAAGTTCTTGTTCCATTTGTGGCTACGTCTCATAAAAGCTGTGTCGCACCAAGTAGTAGTTCAGGGTGTAACTTATCCTTCCTAATCAAACATGACACCGATAGTCTTATTTCCTGTGGGGATGGGTGTGGTTGAAGACACAGTTACGTCCAAGCCATCAATCTGTGTGTGTGGAAAACTCTGCAGGTCGCGCATACACTTGTCGCTTGAATTATATGTGTGCATGCAGACGGCAAGGCCTATGCCTCTGACTGCGTTCACCTGAAATAAAACACCCAACCGGCAACACAGTAGTATATGTGGTTATTTTCATTGCTCAAAGAAACAGTCGCACTCCTCCGTGTTTCATCTTAAGGAAAACCTCCCAGGAGGCAGCAACTCGGAACAACGCTGCAACTCGCAAATCCAAACGCAGTAGGGATACTGGGGCGGGGGGCTTACATTCTCCAAGCACCATTTACTCACCCCTTTGAGACGACCACAACGCAAAGTGAGGAAATGAAACGAAAAAGCTCTTCCAAAATTCGGCACTCCGAGTTCCGCGGGTCTGGCTTCGGGAACTAGTTTGGGAAACCCGGGAACGGATCGCCTCCGCGGGGCCGGGCGCGGTGGTCGCCAGCGGAGTGCGAACCTAAGTTGGCCTCCTCGCGGACGCCGGAACTTGGCCCCCGCTGGCGGCTGCGGCGGCGCCCCCGCTCCCCCTCAGCCGCCCACCTCCCGCCGCGCGGTCCCCCAACTTCCCGCCCAGCGCAGCTGACGCCGCCCAGCCGGGCGCGGGGTCCGAGTGCTGCCGCCGCCGCCGCGTGCGGTTGGCGGGGGGAGTTGAGGGGTGGGGGAGGGGCAGCCGCTGCCTCAGCCCGACGGGCCGGGAGAACAAAGCGGCGGCAGCGGCGGCGCGAACTTTTTCGGTGTCTGTTCAGCGCTCCCCGAGGCGACTACTTACGGTAGCAGGCTCGGCCCGTCGTGAGAAACTCTGCGCCTGCCAGCGTTTGAGTCCCGGACGAGGCGCCAGCGAGGCTTCACGCGCCCCGCAGGATCCCGCCCGCCGCCGGCGCCCCTTCCTCCCTCCCTCCCCGTCCCGTCCTGAGGCCGGAGGGCGGGGGGCCGGGGCGCGCGGGGGACGGGGGCGCGCGGCCGGCGCGGGGCCTGCCGGGAGCTGTAGTTCCTCGGCCGGCGCCCGCCGGGTGGTGGCCGCGGCGGGAGGTCGCGGCTGTCTCTTTCCCGCGAAGGGGCGGCGGGAGCGCCGGGTACAGTCGGGCTGACTCCACACCTGCGAGTTCTAGGCGTCTCTGTGAGCGCGGGGGCACGGGGCAGGGGCGCCGCGGGAGATGCGAGCGTGTCTTTCTGTCAGTTACACGCGGTACTTGGTCCCGCTGTTGCCGACGGTACTGTCTTTTCCTCTGCTGCCGTGCACTCTGAGGGAGGCGGTGGCGACAATGGGCCAGAGGTGACAGTTGGAACGGGGGACTTGTAAGGCGTCCAGAGCAGAGAGCGGCTTCCACCCTGAGATGTCACAGCCCTCCCGCATGCTCCTCCCTGCTGCCTGCCCCCGTGGTGGCAGCCGACACCGCAGCTCGGCGCCCAAACCTGCACGTCCCGAGCTCGACGTTCCGACTGCAGGGGTTTTCCCGGTGCTTGGTGTTTCCTACCCATCGGCCTTTAAACGTGTATATGACCCTACCACCAAAGTGGAGTGCAGTCCAGAATCACCAAACCTAGGCTTTCACGTGTCTGGAAACACAATGTTAAGATTTGTTTTGCTCCAAAACAAAGTGTGACCGTGTCGGGTGAGTGGGGCGGGGGTGGGAGTCAGCAGCATAGAGGGAAAATACACTGTGCATAAATTTTCGATATCTTATGTGAGAGAAAGGCCTGAGAAGCTGACAGCCATTGTCACAGAAGCCACATGATTCTCCTTATGTCAACATTTTATCCTGTACTTAAATATATTGCAACAATCAGAGGGACTACAATCAAAAGGGCAGTTTTCTTTCTTCTCTCTTTTTCTTTCTTTTTCCCTTTCTCTCTTTCTTCTTTCTTTCTAGAAAAGGTTTTACTCTGTCATTCAGGCTGAAGTGCAGTGTCACTATCATAGCTCACTGCAGCCTGAAACTGCTGGGCTCAAATGATTCCCCTGCCTCAGCCTCCCAAGCAGCTGGGACTACAGGCGTGCGCCACCACGCCCCACTAACTTTTAAGTTATTGTAGAGACGGGGTCTCTTGCTGTGTTACCCAGGCTGGTCTTCTGACCTCAAGAGATCCGCCCGCGTCGGCCCCCCAAAGCGTTGGGATGACAGGCGTGAGCCACCATGCCCAGCCAAGAGGGAAGTTTTCAAGAACAGAAAGAAAAATAAACATAAGTGAGCCCCTACTTTTGATACAAAATCATCACTCTTAATGGATGTCCTTGGATTTAAAGTTAAGAAATGAAAATATTAAGATAATTTATATTAAACATAAGGCAGGTAAGATTGTGTAAAACCTTGATTATTTAAAAAGCTATTTTTAAAAATATTTCTGAAACATTCTCAGGAATTGAAAGTTGCTAAATGTCTTACATCCAGCAGTATCTAATTCAGTCTTATTATACTTTTGTTGTTAGAGTCCTATTCAGCTATTCTTTTACTTTAAAATTGAAAGTAGATTTACTCAAGTTTACCTTCTTTTTAAAGAACTCTCTTGCTTAACTTTGCCCTTTTCTTCCTTTCACTTCCCAACAGACGTTTTAGTCCAGCCCCAAATTTTGCCTCTCAGCAAGATTCCCAGGACCTCATTGGAGCAGTTTACAGCCAGTCTTATCTCACTATTAACTTCCATTTTCTGCTGTAGTACTTAAAGAGACAGAAGTTACTCTTCCTAGAAGTAACTTTTCCAGACGATTCAAACTGCTGTTGTACAGAGATTTAAGTATTTGTGGGCATGTGTGAAAATAGAGATATATAATATATATATATTATTTTATTTCCACTGTTCTGCTTCTCTTTTTAAAAATAAAACGGTCTCCTCCACTTTGGGTAAATCTTTCAGCACATTTGATCAAAGAACTATCTTTGTATCTAATTTTTTGCTTAACATGTACTACAGTTTCCTCAAGGTGTTCCATTCCTGTTCTGAGAGCATTACGGAGATAAAGATTGGATTTAATAAGTAAGGGTATTACCATGGGAAATGTTTTAATCCTTGAGAGAAAATATAATCTGAATGCTCAAAATGGAAAGGATTTTTCTTCTTGGTGATGTTTTATGAAAAATGAGCTTACAGAATTGCTCTTCTATGGCTGCAGTTGCAGACCTTGTCCTGCATTATTGCGTTCCTTGTACTTAATGACACAACATAGCCATTCAAATATGTTACCTCATGCAAGCAAAGAAAGTCAACACTCTTGTGACTTGAGATAACAGAGGCATCTGATTTAGAAACCTAAATGCAGGGGGAAAAAATGGTCTGCCCGCCGCAGTCTCCCAAAGTGCTGGGATTACAGGCATGAGCCACTGTGCCTGACCCTTATTTTTATTTATTCATCATCTAGCACAGTGCTCAATAAATGTTGATTAAATCAGTGAATTTTTTCATTAGGGAAATTGATGACAATTTCCAGCTAGAGGAAATTGTCATCATTTTAAAACTTCAGCTGGTTTTAATTTATAGAATGTGGTCACTGGAAAATTATTTTGTGTTTGTGTCTTTTTCCATGACCTTGAAACAGCTGAAAAATTCGAAAAAGCGTTTGGGTGTCAATATAGAGTTAGTAAAATAGTTATGGGAGAAAATGCTTTAGGCTCTATTTCTTTATCAGCAGAGACGTACATGATGATATAGTTCTCAAAATGTCCTTTCTCAGTTTCCACTGCCATTATCCTAGTCCATATGTCACATCTGGATTACCACAACAGACTTTTAGTTGGTCTCCTAGACTAGCACAAACTGTTACATCCTTGGAACTGTCTTATCTGATTTGAAAGCTATCAATAATTGTTCTGTGTTCTGATAGCCCTTGAGAGATAATTCTCATATGGCTCAGCAATTTTATTGTGGATTGAGTGTTTATCAGATCCTTCTGGGATCCCTATCTGCACTTCCCTTTTCTGAACTTGAAGAAGACCAGATCTTTTATTTATTTATTTATTAGTAGAGACGGGGTTTCACTATGTTGTCCAGGCTGGTCTCCAACTCCTGTCCTCAAGTGATCCACCAGCCTCAGTCTCCCAAAGTGCTGGGATTACAAGCATGAGCTACTGCATCCGGCCGTTATTTTTATTTATTCATCATTTAGCACAGTGCTCAATAAATGTTAATTAAATCAGTGAATTTTTTCAATATGTCTTGATGATAGTAGTTAGGCTAGTAGTTCTAAAGTACCACATGATAAACTCTGCAATTGTTCCCTATCACCTACCTTACCATGTCCAAATTCTTCTGCTTGGGTATAAAGGTTATTAATAGTATCTATTGTTTATTGAACACTAGCTCTGGGCCAGGCACATTCATTCATTTTTATGTAACTTTCTCTATTCCATATAACTCCTCCCTTTCCTTTATTTGCACTTATATTTAGCTTTATATAATTTTACACTTGGTTATATTACTATGTTCATATATCTGCATATATATTTCCTGTATTTCCAGTCTTAGTGCATAGTGCCACCATCTATTTAGTCATTCAAGACGCAAACTACTTGGTCAGCCTAAACTCCTTTCCCTTGTTCTCCAGATCTAATTGGTGATCAAGTCCCATCAATTTGATACCATCATGTTTCTTGAATGGTATCTGTAAATATATATCTGTGTATATATTTACAACATAGTATATAATCAAAGAGAAATGTAATAAGGATGGCTTGACTAAAAAGATTAGGAAAATCTGGTAACTAAAGGGAGTGGTTACTGCATATGTTTCACCTAGGATTTCATATGCGGTTTTTAAAAGTGTATATTCAGGCCAGGCGTGGTGGCTCAGGCCTGTAATTCCAGCACTTTGGGAGGCCAAGGTGGGCAGATCACTTGAGGTCAGGAGTTCGAGACCAGCCTAGCCAACATGGCAAACCCTGTCTCTACTAAAAATACAAAAAAAAAAAAAAAAAAAAAAAGCTGGACGTGGTGGCATGCGCCTGTAATCCCAGTTACTCTGGAGTCTGAGGTGGGAGGATCAGGAGGATCGCTTGAACCCGGGAGGCAGAGGTTGCAGTGAGCTAAGATTGTGCCACTAGGTGACAGAGCGAGACCCTGTTGCAAAAACAAAAATGAATATTCAGATAATTTGCAGTAAAAAACCAATTACTTTAACCACTTCCAATAATGTCTATCTTTGTGACTGCAAAATAAGTTTCTCCAGGAAAGAGTAGGTAATACATAAATGTGCTCATCGATTTTAAAATGGAATTAACATTCAATTCCCTTGAGTTATGGATTTATTGCTTTTATTCTAGATCTTATTCAACTGAGTAGTAATTTTAGAGTTCTCTTTTATACAAAAATTAGTTGGATGCGGGCTGGGCACGGTGGCTCACGCCTGTAATCCCAGCACTTTGGGAGGCCAAGGCAGGCGGATCACCTGAGGTCAGGATTTCGAGACCAGCCTGGCCAACATGACGAAACCCTGTCTCTACTAAAAGTACAAAAAATTAGCGGGGCATGGTGGCGAGTGCCTGTAATGCCAGCTACTCAGAAGGCTGAGGCAGAAGAATCACTTAAACCCTGGAGGCAGAGGTTGCAGTGAGCAGAGATTGCGCCATTGCACTCCAGCCTGGGCAACAAGAGCGAGACACCGTCTCAAAAAAAACAAAACAAAACAAAACAAAAAACAAACAAACAAACAAACACACATTAGCTGGATGCGGTAGCACAATCCTGTAGTCCCAGCTACTCGGGATACTGAGATAGGAGAATCGCTTGAATCCGGGAGGCAGAGGTTGCAGTGAGCTGAGATCATGCCACTGCACTCCAGCCTGGGCAACAGAGCGAGACCCTTTCTCAAACAACAACAACAACAAAAACAAAGAAACAAACTCTTAAAATACTGTAAATTGGTTATAACATGTTTAAAAAGCCAACGGAGGAAGAGAACAAAGATGCTACAGACCTGAATAGGAAGGGAGTATTAAAGTTAATTATCCAGCCAGGCGTGGCAGCTCATGCCTGGAATCCCCAGGACTCTGGGAATCGGAGGTGGGCGAATCACTTGAGCCCAGGAGTCTTGAGCCTAGGAGTTCGAGACCAGCCTGGCCAACATAGTGAAACCCCGTCTCTACTAGAAATACAAAGATTAGCCGGGCATGGTGGCCGGCGCCTGTAATCCCAGCTACTCAGGAGGCTGAGACGGGAGAATCGCTTGAATTGGGGAGGTGGAGGTTGCAGTGAGCTGGGATCGTGCCGCTACACTCCAGCCTGGGCAACAAAAAGAAAAAAAAAAAATCCTACCAGGACTGACCAAAACAGAGGAGTTGGGACTCCCTTCCTGGAGTGTGGAAATTACACCAGCCCAGAGGAACCAGTTAGAAGAAAAGGGTTGGGATGTGATTTCAAAGACAGAGTACAATCTGGGCTCTGCCATTTAGTAGTTTTGAGCTACTTAATCTCACTAAGAATCGATTCCCTTACATGTAAAATGAGGGGGGAATAATTACCTCAGTGTTGTTGTGAGAAATAAATAAATAAATGTAATGTATTATGCACATAATGTCATCCACCTTGTTATACACCGGGATTCCACCATTTAACAAGCTGTGTGACCAGGGGCAAATTAGCCTCTATGTGCTTCAGTCTGTTCATCATCAGTTAACTGTGATGACAATAATTCTTCCTCCATGAATTATTGTAAGGATTAAATGAGATAATACATGAAAAACACTTTTTAAAAAGCCTGGCACACAGACAATGGTCAATAAGGGTTAACTATTAATATTGTTATTCATGCTAAAGAATTTGAGCTTTTCACATCTCTGTATCTCCTCCTGTCATTTGCAGCACAGAGAAACAAAAGTTGCTAAGCTTGATTCTATGGAGGGATATTTAGAAAGATAATGAAGAACAGAAAAGCAACGGGAACTTCTATGGTCATAGTATGAGTTCCTTTTTACATCTTCAAAGGAAGGTCTTACTGCACAGGTCCTCAAGTGACCAGAAGCTATCACTGTGACATTTTCTGTACTAACAGCTTGAAGTATTTTATAGAGGGGGTAAAATCACTAAATAGATTTTTATTTGTTTATTTTTAATGTAGTTAGAATATAATGACCTGAACATTTTACTATAATTTGTACTTTTATCATGACACCTCAAATTTCAAAACCTTAAGTATTTTCAGAAAGAATTCTTTTTTTTTTTTTTTTTTTTTTTTTTTTTTTGAGACGGAGTCTCGCTCTGTCGCCCAGGCTGGAGTGCAGTAGCCAGATCTCGGCTCACTGCAAGCTCCGCCTCCCAGGTTTACACCATTCTCCTGCCTCTGCCTCTGGAGTAGCTGGGACTACAGGCGCCTGCCACCTCGCCCGGCTAGTTTTTTGTATTTTTTAGTAGAGACGGGGTTTCACCGTGTTAGCCAGGATGGTCTTGATCTCCTGACCTCGTGATCCGCCCGTCTCGGCCTCCCAAAGTGCTGGGATTACAGGCTTGAGCCACCGCACCCGGCCTTCAGAAAGAATTCTGACCATATTACCCTAGATTTTAAACTGTTTCCTTTAATGTTCTTTAAATGATGATGGCTAATTTAGCTGAAAGCAAATTGATTTTAATTAGGTTGCCTGGTTTTTTTTCCTAGACTCCCTTTGAAATTTTATAGTTCTTGATGTGTTGATTCACTAAACATTTTTGAGAGCCTACCATGTACAAGACATTTGATAGGATCTATAGGTAAAACATCTCCTGTTCTCAGGAATCTGAAATGTATTAGCTAAGCTATTTGAAAATCTATAATATGGATAAGAGAGTTAAAAAAAAAAAAAGCAAGAAAAAAAATAAAGGCTTAGAAGATGTCAGGGAAGTACAAGATATATCCCTGACCTGGGGAAGACTGAATGTATGGAAAAGGAGGATTTTTGCTGGGCCTGGAAGAAAGAATAGGATTAGGAAACATAGGGGAGAGGAGTGGGAGAAAAAATAAATTGGAAATTCTAGGTGGAAGCAATAGAGCAAGCAAAGGCACACAGATGTGAAGACATTGGGCATATTTGTGGACAAAATAGTTCAGTTGGGCTGAGCCATAGCATATGTATTTTTTCTCACACAATTGTTACAAATGGATATATAAATAAACTATAAAATTCACCTTTTATTTTATTATTTATTATTTTATTTTTTATAATTTTAATATGGAACACTTCACGAATTTGCATGTCATCCTTGCACAGGGGCCAGGCTAGTCTTCTCTATATCATTCCAATTTTAATATATGGGCTGTGGAAGTAAGCACTAAAATTCAGCCTTTAAAAGTGTAGAATTGACTGGGTTTTTAGTATATTCACAAAGTTATGCCACATCTCCACTATCTAATTTCACAACATCTTCATCACCTCCAAAAAGAAATCTATTATCAGACACTCCCTGTTATCGCTATTAGTCTCAGAGTTGGCAGGCCCACCCAGTGGGTTCTGGCGGGAGCCCTCAGGCAAAGACTCCCAGATGCTTGCTGTTGGAAGCCCCTGAAAGGGCATGCATGGGAATGGTGAGTATGGAGGGATACTGGCAGGGCACCTAATGCATCTGCTACATAGGGCTTTGATGTCTGTCTTACAGATCTGCATCTCTATCTTTGATCTCTTTCTATAAGCACCTGAATGTCCCACAGAAAGACCACAAATTCAAACTGTCCCTAATTGAACTCATCTTTTCCTTGTAACCTGTTCCTCTTCCTATATTTCCAATCTTAGTGCATGATACCACCGTCTATTTATCCAAGACAGAACCTACTAAGTCAGCCTAAACTCTTTTCCCTTGTTCTCCAGATCTAATTGGTGACGAAGTCCCATCAGTTTCATACCATCATGTTTCTTGTGTGGTATCCCTTTTCTTCTTTTCCACTGCAACTGTCTTAGTTCAGGCCTTAACCAGCCCTCACCTGGTCCACTAAAAGGATGCTCTAAGGTTTCCTACCTCAAATATTCTCTTCTCTTCTGTTAATTTTTTTTTTTTTTTTTGGAGATGGAGTCTCGCTCTGTCGCCCAGGCTGAAGTGCAGTGGCCAGATCTCGGCTCACTGCAAGCTCCGCCTCCCGGGTTTACGCCATTCTCCTGGCTCCGCCTCCCGAGTAGCTGGGACTACAGGCGCCCGCCACCTCGCCCGGCTAGTTTTTTGTATTTTTTAGTGGAGACAGGGTTTCACCGTGTTAGCCAGGATGGTCTCGATCTCCTGACCTTGTGATCCGCCCGTCTCGGCCTCCCAAAGTGCTGGGATTACAGGCTTGAGCCACCGCGCCCGGCCCGATGTCATTTTCTCTAATTGAAGAATAGAATAAAAAAAAGACCATTTTGCCTTAGAGTGGAATGAAGATGTACAATTCTCTTATGGCCCCTCCTTTTTGCTTATGAAATTTTCTCTTGGCCCCCTTTATAAAATTACTACTGTGCTTCTTTCTGATTGTAATATAGATCTAACATTGTTAGAAGGAAATTTTTTGGAGGACTAAACAAAGATATTATAAAAGGCAATTAATTTATTTTCCTTTCTCACAGATCTCTAAATTCAAACCTTAGTGTTCTGCATAATAGGTATGTGAGTTACTGAGTGAGAGCCATAAAAGATCAAGGTTTGGGCAGTTAACAGAAGGGTCTTACTGACATTCTATGCTGAGTAATTTAAGCTTCTTTTTAAGGGAAATTTAGGTATACTCCTGGCCTGGTGCTACTAATCATGAGCTCTGTTGAAATGCTTTCCCAAACATTAAAACTGAAGATGGATTAGTTCATCTAATTTATTATAATCTGAACAATAGCGTATATGTGAACCATAGCGTTGAAAGAATTTTTTATGACTACAATCTGTACTAAGTATTACTAAAACGTTCAAAATACTTTGTGAATGTTTTCACATATAAAAACAAAACATAGCCGGGAGCGGTGGCTCAAGCCTGTAATCCCAGCACTTTGGGAGGCTGAGACGGGCGGATCACAAGGTCAGGAGATCGAGACCATCCTGGCTAACACGGTGAAACCCCGTCTCTACTAAAAAGTACAAAAAACTAGCCGGGCGAGGTGGCGGGCGCCTGTGGTCCCAGCTACTCCGGAGGCTGAGGCAGGAGAATGGCGTAAACCCGGGAGGCGGAGCTTGCAGTGAGCTGAGATCTGGCCACTGCACTCCAGCCTGGGCGACAGAGCCAGACTCAGTCTCAAAAAAAAAAAAAAAAAAAAAAAAAAAAAAAAAATAAAAACAAAACATAAATTCATTCTAAATTTAAGCAAAAATTAGATATTTATAGGAGCATATGTGGTTTTAGGGCCGAATTTGAGTTATGGTGTTATGTTGCAACTTTCTAACTATTATTATGGTTAATAGCTATGTGTGGCATAGCCAACTTGTTTTTAAAATAACTTGCTATTTTCTGTGAATCTGTGTCATTTTTATTTGCTTTATTAATGTTCTATTTTGGACCCTGTGGAAAGAGGTTTTAGAGCCTTTCTTCCTCTTACTTGACACTGACGGGCCTAACCTGAGTCTTAAAAGCAAACTTTTTGTTTGTTTGTTTGTTTGTTTGGTATGACTTGAAAATTACTCTTAGAATGATTGTTCTTTCATGAAAAGTCAGAAAGAGACTAATTAACAAGCACAATTAACACTGTAAGATTGACAGAAAGGATGCTTTTTCAGTTGTCTGATAACAGTCTGTGTAACCTGATAGTAGGAAGATATCACAATTTCATATCTTTAAAACATGGATAAGTAGAATATAACACCGTAGAAAATCCACAAATGACCCCAAAGCAGAAGACAACTGAGTGCCTTCGTCTTGACTTTAGATTATATTAATTTACATTTTGGCTTTTAATTTTTTTGAAAAAAGTTTCCCTTTCCCTCTTCTACTAATAGATATGATATTAGATATATGATTAAAGGAGACAAAAATACAAAAATGAATATTGTGCTTAAAATCTACAGATAAAATACTTTCAATTGTATCTGATTTTAACTTCAGTGAAAGCTTTCCTCAGCTTATTGAAAGTTAGATTTTAATAGCTACTTAAATTTTCTGCCCTGAAACTGTAAAAGCCTGTAGAGTAAAAAAGTGCACTGCCTGCAGCTGAATCAGCTTTGCATGGCTTTGAACAGATCACTTAACCTTGTACCTTAACTTTTTTATCATTAACAATGAGGATAATAATAATAATATCTCTAATCATACTTATTTATAGAATTAGGTCTTAAAAACGCATAATTGACACACTTAACATCTCTGATCATATTTTTAATTTACACCATAAACATTTAGTAACTCTGAAGGAAAAATTCTTGAACTAACAGCTTTTTACCTTTCATGTTCTATCATTAATGTGTTGCAGAAGGCCGGGTGCGGTGGCTCGTACCTGTAATCTCAGCACTTTGGGAGGCCAAGGTGGGTGGATTGCTTGAGGTCAGGAGATCGAGATCAGCCTGGCTAACATGGTGAAACCCTGTCTCTACTAAAAATACAAAAATTAGCTCAGTGTGGTGTTGCACGCACACCTGTAGTCCCAGCTGCTCAAGAGGCTAAGGTGTGAGAATCACTTGAACCCTGGAGGCGGAGGTTGCACTGAGCCAAGATCGTGCCATTATGCTCCAGCCTGGGTGACAGAGCAAGAAACTGTCTCAAAAAAAAAAAAAAAATATATATATATATATACACATATATATATATATGTATATATATTTGAAATTGGTGCTTTATCTTATTTGATCCCACAAGATGCAAAAAATTAAACATAGATGAAATTTTTTGAATAAAATGTCAACATGTATGCTTCTATAAATATAGAGACTTAAACACTATATGCATAGATACTTCCTGTAATAATCAGTTGTTTGTAACTTCACATCATAGTCAGTTTAGGTACTATGTAGATCAGTGCTGTCCATTCTGTGAGCTGTAAAGAATGAATTTTGTGTGTGAGTCTTTATCTTTTGCTGAGCTAGGTGTCAGAGCCCTGGCATTGGAAGGTAGTTGACTTGCGGATTGGTAAGAAGAATTTACTGACAACAGTATAGGTTTGAAAAGGAAAGTTTTACTAGATAGAAAGAACACTGCAGAAGAATGCAGCAGGGCACCTCAGCAAGGGAGGAATTGTGGTGGATTTTCCCTTAGGGGTGTTTATGAACCTTAACACGGGAGTTTAATGGTAATTTGGACCCGATTAGCCACACAGGTAATGATAAATGATTAAATTTGTAGGCATTTTGGTGCCTTGATGTCAGCGAGGGTTGCATCATGAGTTTCAACATGCATACATTCTGGAGAGGTATGGAAATTCTAGTTACTTATAAATTTTTGAGAAAGAAGCCTGGAACCAGATGCCCGCTTTAGATAACAGGGAAGTCTAATTACTTCTAAATTCCTCAGACAAGGAATTTTTTCCTCTGGATGGCTGGCTTGATGGTCACCAGATGACCTTTACTCTCCTCATCTTTGATTCTACTTCTCATCTCCTTGAGTGCACTGAAATTTCTTGCTAGAGATTCATTTCTTTGGCTCTTGAACACTTTTGGTTTTCAGAGCTCTCAGAGAAATACTGATCAAAAGCATGATAAATTAGTAAAGGGATAAAAGGAATTTTGTTTGAGGAGCATAATTAGTGTTGGTGAAAGGAATCAGGGTTTATGGGGACTGTTCCTCTTTCCTTCTTTGAGAGGACAGTGCATGTTATTTAAAAGGACTGGGAAGTGAGAGGGCCAGACAACCAGAGGAGAGGAACTTTTTTTTCCTAGCTTTTATTGCCACCTTAACCCGACCTCTGATCTGGTGAAAGAACTTGGGAATATTTACAGGAAATCTGGATTCCTGAGATTTCTAAGGAACACTACAAATCTGACTCTGGACTGCAGATGCAAATATTTTAATTTTTCACTCTGCTATTGAAAGAGGTGGCGGACAGATTCAAACAAGGATATAATGTAGGACTCTTTACATTCTCTGACTATTAAAGGAACAAAAGGCAGGGTGCTTCAGTACTAGACTTGCATAGGGGCCAAAAAGTGGTGGGAAAGTTGGGGGGGTTGAATTTAAGCGGCCTACTTCATAATTTGTCTAAGGCTGGGCCACTTTCCCAATCTTTTTGGCTGTTATCCTCAGGGCCTTATGAAATAACTACAATGCACCATGACTATTAATGTTATCTTTAATCTGATTATATGATTTTTGCTAATGTATTTCTCAAAGTGTGTGACTTAATGCAATGATTCTCAGCCCCGGCTGCACATTAGAATCACCTGGGGAGCTTTTAAGCAATCTGATGCCCAGACCACACACCAGGCTAATCATATCAGAATCTCTGGGGGTGGAAGCCAGACATCACCATTTTTTTAAAAAGGCTTTCTAGATAATTTCCATGTGTAGCTACAGTTGTAAGCATTGGTTTAATGTATTATCATCTGTCTCTCTCAAGTAGAATGGTTTTAACGTAGTGATTCTCAAATGTTTTGGTCTCAGGACTCCTTGCATTAGTAACAGTAATTGAGGACCATAAACCGTTTCCATTTATGTGGAACACGTCTATCAATATTTATTGCATTGAAAATTAGAACAGGCATTTTACAAATATTTAATTATGGATTTATTTTAAAAGAATAAAGTCATTGCATGTAAAGGAACATGTTTTATGAAAAAAATATATTTTCTAAAATAAAAAGAGTTTAGTGAGAAGATTGGCATTTAAAAAATCTCTTTAATTTCTGACTTTTTAGATGACAACTGGATTTCCATATTTGCTTATGCATTTCATCTGTTGTGATATATTATTTTGGTTAAGTACATGAAGAAAATTTGACCCCACACAGACATGTAGTAGGAAAAAGGAAGAGTATTTTAATAGCTTCTTCAGGTAATTGTGGACAATCTTCCTCTTTATTAAATCAAAACATAACAAATGATAGTGTCATAAAATTGACTTGAAATCTGCATCTAAATACATGTTTTTATTCCATTACATTAAAATCCACTGGGTGTCTCTTATACTTTGAATGGAACTTTTCTTTGTGATTGTGTAACATAGTGAATTGAGCATTTGGAAAATATTGCTTCACTGAGTTATGCAGATATTCCAAATGTTGAGCATTTCATTATATATAATAAATAATCACATTTGTTAAAATCACCAATTTTGTCACAAAAGTTGTTACATATCAGGAAACTGTCAAGCTTATGGTAGCAGATACAAGTTATCCAAAACTCCAATTTTTGCTTGAAAGATCCAATTTTATCACTGGCAACAAACAGTGTCGGTTATTTTCCTTCAAGGCATAGGCGCACTTTATTTTCAAATGTCTGCCAAATATCCAAGTCTGAATAACCATAATTTATCAGTCATTATTCTTTCAATTAAATTGTAATTTCATGGAAAAAGTAGCCAGTTCACTATTCTTCTCTCTCTCTCTGTTTCTTTTTTTGAGACAGTCTCTCTGTCACCCAGGCTGGGGTGCAGTAGTGCGATCTCTGCTCACTGCAAACTTTGTATCCCGGGTTCAAGCGATTTTCCTGCCTCAGTCTCTGGAGTAGCTGGGACTACACGTGCCCGCCACCACGCCCAGCTAATTTTTGTATTTTTACTAGAGTTGGGGGTTTCACCCTATTGGCCAGGCTGGGCTCGAACTCCTGACCTCAAGTGATCCACCTGCTTTGTCCTCCCAAAGTGTTGGGATTACAGGTGTGAGCCACTGCGGCCCACTATACTTCTCAAACAACAGTACAAATGCTTTTCTGTGAGACAATTGCCCTTTGGTGTGCAGCAGAAGTGCCTTATTTCTACCTCCTATTTTTCCCATGTGAGTATAAAAAGCTGCATACTCTCAATTTGTGCTTCTAGTTAAGATGGAACTGGATTTGTCATCCCACCTGAAATATATTAAAAATGATATTCACAGTGGATTGGATAAAGAAAATGTGACGCGCACACACACACACCCACCCTGGAATACTACCCAGAAATTAAACATAATAAAATTTTGTCTTTTGTAGCAACATGGATGGAACTGGAGGCCATTATCTTTAGTGAAATAGCTCAAATAGCACATGTTCTCACTTATAAGTGGAAGCTAAATAGTGTATACATAATGACATGAAGAGCAGAATAATAGACATGGGAGACTTGGAAGGGTGGGAGGGTAGGAGGGATGAGAAATTACCTGATGGGTAAATGTATACTATGTTTTCAGGTGATGCTTACACTAAAAGCCCAGACTTCCCCACTATGCAGTATATCCATGTACCAAAACTGCCCCTGTATTCTCTTAAGTGTATAAAAATTTTAAAAACGATGTTCATATATTAGAAAAGAGGTATCACAGGAAAGTGGTAAGAAAAGGGAAAAGAAATGAGATGAGCCTGATGTTTTCTCCAGCTTACTGCTTTGAGAGTTTCCAGGATGCAGTGAAGGTAGGAGGAATCTACATAGAGCTGGTGGTCTCCATGAGATGAAAAGGCAGACTTGAGACTCTGTCCTCCTGTACTCTGTCCTGCTAGATTTAAAATCTATCTTCGTGGAGAGAGATCTTCAGAAGGCAGTAAAACAACAGTTTTATTACTTCATCAATGACATTCTTAAGTGAGACTGGCTCTTTTTCTTTTCTTTTATCTTTCTCTCTCTCTTTTTTTTTTCTTTATGCATGGCAGTGAAAAATACAATGATGGCCGGGCACAGTGGCTTACGTCTATAATCCCAGCACTGTGGAAGGCCGAGGCAGGTGGATCACCTGAGGTCAGGAGTTCGAGACCAGCTTGACCAACGTGGTGAAACCCTGTCTTTACTAAAAATACAAAAATTAGCCAGGTATGTTGGTGCATGCCTATAATCCCATCTACTCAGGAGGCTGAGACAGGAGAATCCCTTGAACCTGGGAGGCGGAGGTTGTAGTGAGCCGAGATTGCGCCATGGCACTCCAGCCTGGAAAACAAGAGTGAAACTCCTTCAAAAAAAGAAAGAAAGAAGGAAGGAAGGAAGGAAGGAAGAAAGGAAAGAAAGAAAGAAAAACACAATGACTACAAGTATAGATTTTCCTCCTCAATAGTACAGTTTTGTGTCCCGTCTTGATAGTGGCTAAGGTGCCAGCATTTTTACCCGTCATTGCTTTTGCAATATCGGTGCAAAGTCAATACAGTAGAAAAGGTACATCTGGTTTTGGTATTATTATAAACGTTGATTTGACATGGGAGACAGCCAAGAGTGTCTTGGGGAATCCCCAGTATCCATGGACCACACTTTTGAAAACTATTGTTTTATAGACCCTTCTGGTCATTACTACTTTGGTCTAATGGCGTCACTTTAAAGGTGGGACTGGGTGTAGGAACATCCTGCCATGGCAGCTTCATGGAGAAGATGTTTTGGTAATTGGGTCCTTCATTTCCCTTACATCACAGTATAGAATCTATACTGTAATGGAAGTAAAAATTTCTCCACTTGAGAACAGTGTTATCACTGTATATATAACACATTTTTCCATGATGAAAAACAGGGTCTGAAACTTAAAATGGAAAAGTCATTAGTTATCTTCCATAGGAAGAGTTTGAAGAAAGGAAAAGTTGAAGTAGGGCAAAAATAGCAGATATAAGGGATTTCTAAAAGTTTCCCAAATGAAGGAAGAGAGAAAAGAATGAAGGAAAGGAGAAGGATATTTAGTGTGTAAGACACTAGAAAAGGCATGCATAAGGAAAGAAGGGATACATACATAGTGGTGTTGGATTTGTAGATTCCTGGAAAGTTGTCAGAAAAGCTGACATATTAAAAAAACCCAATGTATTGAAATCAGTCTCACTAGCTATGTGGAATGTTGTAGATTTGTACCAGATACAACACATGGATGCATTTGTAGTGGATACAGGAGATGCGCTGCCCAGATCTGCCCCCAGGGAAGGACCCTGCTCCAGCTGTTGGAGGCCGGCTGGCTGACAGCCTCTAGCAGTCAAGCTCTTTTGGCTGGAAAGCCGCTTGCAGGAAGTCACTCCATGGAGGTGCAGAGATAAGGCCCCAGTCATTTTGGCCCAGTATGGAACAACTTTGACAGTCTTTTTCAGCTTCAGGACTCCCATGGAGTTGGGTGAGGTTGTTGGGCCTGCTTTGCTGCTAACTTCTCCCTCTGTTCTCTCCTGTTCCCCCTTCTTCCTCCCACAGGGGTTTGTCCCAAGGGCACTCCCTAATACACATCCTGCATGTTAAACTCTTGTCTCAGAGTCTGCTTCCTGTAGATACCAAACTGTAAGAACATCTTATTGACTTAAATATAACCAAAATTGGAGAACCTTAGGAAACAGAAAATCATCATTACGTTATGTACTAACATTTTAGCTTATTTCTATATTTCTTGTTTGGAATTGCTTATACTTAGCATGATAGTACCTCTCACATTTTGTTTCATTTAGGTTTGCTATTTCCATGTCCTCTTTCTTATAGGAACCATACTGTGAAAAGACATAAAGGTAATAGGGTAAAACAAAACAAAACAAAAAAAAGGCTCTTTATTACCCAGCCACTCGGGAAATGCACTACTTCAAGGTTGACCTAGGCAGCAAGAGAGGAATATATTAGGGAATGTGACAGTGGTTTAGTTCTGAAACTGGGGCCAATAGAAAGTTCTGAAGGGGTCCGATGATCAGAACTGTCTGTGGGTGTAATAAAGGTGTATTTAATTTTATTTAAGCCTAGAGATTTAAATTGTCACTCAAAACTCTCAGACATGAACAGGGTTAGCAAATGTGAACATCAGGAAAGGAGTTATTTACATCCTGTCTTCTCCTACAGCTCCAGAGGAGGGCAGAACAGTGTATTCCCAGGCAAGCCCTGGCTTTAAAAACTCATAGCCAAGACTGGGAAGACAGAGTGAGTGGGTGGGCCTTCTGGCAGCTTCCTTACCTTCAAATCTTTGCTCTCTGGGAAGTGGTTCTGCTTCAGTGTCCTTGTTCCGATTTTTCTGGGAACTAGATGTTACTGGGAGATGACTCAGAGCAGGCCAAGCCCTGATCCTCACTGTGGAAGCAAAAGAGGCTGGTGAAAGTCACTGTCCTGACAGCTTGGACCAGAAACCTACCGACAAAACTAAAATGTTTTCCCGCACTAGGATTATCTGGATAACAACGACCTTTGATGTTACAAAGTAAATAAAATCGTGTTTGGCTTTTCCTTTTGTGGCCATGCCTTGGCGAAGATGACTGCCTTCAGAGCCGCTGTGAATATTTTAGATCTCATTATTTCAGACAATTACTTTGACCATCCTTTTCAATGTGAGAGTATGATGGTCTGTCTTCTGTGAGGCAAGGCAACTATCTGTGAGAAAAAAGACAAAAGGCAAAGATGCACTGTCATACTTTTCCTTGCAGGTTCCAGTACAGGCTTTCTATGGGGGGGTCTCAGTTTCCCCGTCTGTAAAATGGGATTAATGGATTAAATCCGGGAAGGGTGGACAAGCACCTAGGACGGTGCATGGTGCAGTGTTCAGCAGACGTCGATTCCCTGTCCACCCCTTCTTTAGGAGCTGTGGGAAACACTTCATAACTCCCTAGGGTCTGGTGAACCCTTCCTCCCTTTTCCATTCCCTGTTTTGGCATTGGAGATCATAAAAAGCCTCTTCCATGTCTCTTCCTTCCTTCCTTTCATCCTCTCCCAGAGAAGGAAGTGGCCGCCTTTGTTCCCTTGGATTCGGAAGCTTGTGTCTGTCACCCAGGGCTGCCCAGCCCCGGGGTTTGCGAAGGTGCGGGGTAGGAGGGCTGCAGCCTGCGCGACGCGGCGGGAGGCGACCCGGAGGCGATGGGAAGGCGGGCGCAGTCGACCCAAGGGTGGAGAACAGGGAAGGAGAAGGACGCGCGTTCCCGAGCTCGTGACCGCCAGCGGCCAGGGGAACTCGCTCCCAGACAGCCTTGGAGAGATGGCAGGCGGAGGGGACCGGCGAGTCGTGGGCACCCTCCACCTGCTGCTGCTGGTGGCCCCCCTGCCCTGGGCATCCCCGGGGGTCAGTCCGAGTGCCGCAGCCTGGCCAGAGGAGAAGGTGAGGGGCTGTTTCTGCGTAGTTGTACTTGAGCGGTTCTGGTCCGGTGCGGGGACCCCCGACCCGGCTAGCCCTACCTAGGCAGAGCGGGAGGCGGGGCAGGGCCGCGGTCCCCAGCCCAGGCACCGGCGCCCGGAGGAGTCGGGGCTCTGCGTACTCGCCGGGGTGCCTCGGCCGGTCCGGGGCTGCTCTGGAGACGCCAGGGGGGCTGGGTGATGTCACTGGTCTCCCCTGGGCTGCGGTCTGATGGGGGTGCTGATAGGCACAGGAAATGTGTCTCGCCAGCGGCGGCTGAGCCGGGAGGCGAGGGCGCATCGCGGCGCCACCGCCCACTCGGGACCCGCGAGGCCAGCGGAGCCCGCGCTCCGGGGCCGCCAGGGTGCGGGGCGCGCCTGGGGGTGTGCCCGCAGCTCCCCCGCTGCTTCATCCAAGGATGCTGCTGGGGCGCTGAAGTGTCCCTACAGTCTCAGGACGGATGTGTGTTGTTTGTTTTAGATTTTTAAAAAGAGCAACTCGGAAGGAAGGACCTTCACTGGAGACCTGCTTACTTTAAAAACCTTTTTTTTTTCTTTCCCCCTTAAAAGAGGGTACCTGCTATTTTCAGAGAAAATAGATCTAGTTGTAGGTAGAAATCGCATATAAGGAACTTAGGATAAAAGTGATTTGCAAGTTCCCTCTGCAAGAAGTATATGGGTTCACAATTACTTCCTTTTCTTGTGTAACAGTTCTGAAATCATGAAATTGCTAAGGGATTGTGCAAATGTTAATGATGTTAGCGCAAAATAGTATGTTATAGAGATATTAAGAAAAGCAGCAAAGTAAAGCGATATAAACTTTGGCAGTGTTATTGAGCAGACGTTTTACACACTTAGAGTATGCCTGTATGTACTCAAATGTTTGAAATACAGGGCACACTGGCGAATGCCCACTCCCACCCAGCTACATGCATATGTACGTGAACAGCCCATTTCAATTCTTCGGATCTAATGTAATCACCACTCAGGGGTCACAGCAGGCCCCACTTACACATGGAGACCACAGGCCACAGGGAACCTGGTGAGAGTGAGGGAAGTCTGTAACATAAGAATAACTTTACTATAAGAAAAACAGCTTCCCATGGGGGCCCATGAAGAAGAACGTGGAACGACACAAAAAAAATCCTCTCCTTCACTTCACTGAGAATACCTTTCTGGTCAGAAATTGGGAAGAGAACCTTACAAACTAGAATATGGAGCCAAACCAAAAGTATCTTTGTGATACATCTAAATGGAAGGGAATAAATGAGATGGAAACTGAAAAAAAACAATCTGAAAAGATCATTTGTAGGTGTGTGTAGGCGGGGGTATTTATGGGTGGGAAAAGGTGCTGTGGTTCTTAAAATATTTTAAACCAATGAAAATTTAACTTTTGAGAAACATTTTTTAAAGCATTAATCGAATCCCTTTTATATTTATTTTAAGAAGCTTCTGATCACTGTTCCATTGAGAAACTGAATGTTTTCAAATCGTTAAAAGCGAATGACAATCAGCCATCACATTTCCCAATTTCTAGCTTCCTCCCCTTATTCTGTAGACCTTCATAAAGTCTTGCAGCCTGGGTGATGAATTGGTCCACACTAAAATATATGTGCTTTCCTACTTTTTACGGTGTCTGACTATTTTAATCATATGATGTATGTCCTTGGTACACTGATCTGCCAACAGGTGAGGTGTGGTAAAGAAAGCATCGATTTTGAAATCCATTTCCTTCGTTTTGTAATAAAGGTGTGTCTCTTTCAGTGGCTTTGAATATGTAAAAGGAGATCAACTCTAGTTTATGGTGGCATTCAGAGACCATGATTTGATTATATATTTGAAACCTGGAAACAATTGTTCCATAATAACAATACTATAAATTGTTAAACTCCCAGGTGGGCACACACATGTGTATTTAGAGGCATTGGCATCTGGGTATGGGGTGATATATATATATATATATATATACACACACACACACACACACACACACACACGTCACTTGAACTTCACAGCACCCCCCATGAGTGAATTCATCCTCAATTTATGGATGAGGAAACTTGACAACTATTATACTAGCGAACTGAAGAGCTAGGGTTTGGCTTAAGCCCTGATCTCTCCTTTCTTCTTCTATGCTTTTCTCATGGTAGATGAGTCCTGGCTGGTGTACCCAGAACAGTGCCCAGGTAGTGCAAAAGTGTGGGGCTAGTAGGAAATTTGGAGGGCCAGATGAAGAGCTTACTCTCTCTTTCTGGGCCGGGGTGGACCCTAAATGGCATTCCAAAACAGGTAGTTTGTTTTTGGTACCTTCTCTTCTGACATCCCTATTTTCTCCTTTCCTTGATCTCCTTCATGCAGCTTAAAGGTCATCATTATTCTGGGTGTTGATCCATATTCCAGAGTTACTTTTTCTGAACCTTTCCCAGGCCCTTTGGTCACCAGTCCTATTCCTTTAGTACAGGCCCATTCCTTTAGTACAACATTGTCAACCAGCTGTTAAACAGAATCTCATTAATCATTCCTCCTTAGGTGCAAATGACTGATGGCCTTTGAGGGCTTTATATGTTCTTTAAAAAATGTTAGCTCCAATAAACTAAAAAGTCTGGCTTCTATTGAAGTCTTCTAATTATAAAGTTGACATGTGCTCATTTTAGAAAACTTGGAAAATACAGAAAAATACATTAAAAAGAAAACAAATGCCACCCATAATCCCACTTTTCAGAGATAATTGCTGTTAACCATTTTGGTGTTTTTATTTCTATTTCTCTCTCTCTCTCTCTCTGCGCGTGTGTGTGTGTGTGTGTGTGTGTGTGTGATTGTTGTTTCTGCATTCTAATGGAAGCAACAATGGAGACTCTAAGGCAGGGACGTGGAAGTCAGTGGCGGACTGGGTGTTGGTGGGGAGAGAAAGACCAAATGTCATTTTGGAGCCTTACCATCTGGTTGGTAAGTACTATGAGATCCATTTTACAGATATGGACTCTTTCCTAGTCATAGCTAGTAAGTGAGAGAGCTGAGATTTCACCCTAAGTTGTTGTGGTTAAAGCCTGCACTGCTCTGCTTTTAAGTAGAGGGCTGCTTACATTTAAAAAAAGACAGATGTTGTCTTATTCAGTTCCCAACCATTCCCCCAGTGAATTTTTAGTATCAATGGCTTCTGACACACAGAATGAGTTCAATAACTGCTGATTGAGCTGACTTTGCAGACAGACAGAGGTGTTAATCTGAGAATTGCCTGGGAGACACTCATATAGAATAGAAACTGGACTTGCATTGGCCGCACTTCTGTAATGATCTCCCTTTAATTCAATGTTTTGGAACCTCAAAACCCTTTGCAAGCTGGGCCAACTCTATCAATTATGTAATGAAAACCCTCTTTGGCCTGGCACCACATGATTAGCCTAGAGGAGATGCTTCAGGATATCTGGTTCACACTTTTGGCTGAAAGATTCTTGTCACTCAGAGCAGACTTACTGTCCTTTCTGTCTGGATGAAAAGACAAGGCAGGGGCTGTAACAGAGTCTCATTCCTCTGAGAACACCTGCACTGATAGAAAATTGTCTACGTGTCTTTTAACTGAGATAACCCTACAGTAAATTGGGGTTAGCATTTACCATTGGGCTCAACTTTGTTTTTGCCTGAGTTACTTTCCCCCTGCTGAGCTCACTCTTTCTTTCCAGCTTTTTCCTCTTATTCATTCATCTCATCTCCACCTAAATTTGTATATTTATTGAGTTCTGAGCATAAGACCCCTTAAACATTGAATGCATGCTATTTAGGTTGGGAAAGTCAAATGCTTTTCCACACAGGGCTTTAATGAATAGAAGGCTTAAGTAATTGCCTGAGTGTAGTTGGTTGTTTCCTCTTCTATGTCCTTCAGTTACTGGGAAGCTTTTAACTCTGTGATTTTACAGGGGCATCTTTGCCCCCAGAGGGGCAAGGAGAGTCAGGGCTCTTTACTGAAGTATGTTAATTAAATGGTTGAGCCTAGGAGGTTGAGGAGCAAACACATGTAAGTCTTTAGATTCATCAGCATCAGTAGGCCTGGCCTATCTGCTGGATTTACCCTTTAGTTATCCATTAAGCATTTTTTGGTGCTATTTGCCAACTAGGTTTCATCCACAGTATCTCTTCTAGTTAGAGATGCTTGGGGGAGGCGGCATTTATTTTGTTCCTGTTTTTTCTTAAATATCTTAAGAGCTCTTTCAAGCCTCTAGAAACCAGCTATTTAAACACAAGTGATTTCGTTTCACTCTGGACATGGAGTGAAAGCTTCTGTCCACAGTGACCAGATGGGCTTTGGGATAGAGTATTGGACAGTAAATAGACAAGGAGCTACTCGTCAAGCAGCTTTTTACACAACAGTTTTGGTTGTCATAGTGACTGCTTGGGTCAACCCAGCTCTTCATCATCAGAAGCATCGAATGTCAGAAATTCAAAAAGAGCAAAGCCCAATAACTTTGAACCACAGCACTTCCTGGCCATGGCACCAGGTAGCCACCTGTCTCTTCTGTCTTTATGCTTGCTTGTGCATTCAACGGATTTGGTATTTACAATGCAGAAAAATGCCCACATTACTTTATTATTATATAAATACAGTCTTAGCGAAGATAATTTTAGAAAGATAGTTCATCTGTTGATTGCTATTTTGATTAATTTGCCCAATATTTATCAAATGCTCAAGATGAACCAGGCCCTGTGTGGCCTGTGTGGGAGAGAGAGGTAAGCAACAGAGAGAGAGGGAGTTCCAGCCCTTATGGAGCTGATGTCTTGTATGAAAGACAGACATCAAACAAGTAAACACACAAAGAAGTGGCCTCCAAGCTGCAAGCTGAAGTGAGCAGGAGTTAGCCAGGTGAAGAGGAAGGGAAACAGCTTGTAAGGCAGAAGGCACCGCAGACGCCAAAGCCTCATGAGGGCATAACCTCAGAGCATTTGAGGCCTGGCCAAATGCCAGGGTGACCGAAGCATGGTGAGCAAGGGTGAGGGGGGAGACCAGACAGGCTTCTGTTGGCCGAGTTGAGTAATAATTAACCATGGAAGTCTTCTGACCTCTTGCCTCCGTATTCTTCTTATCCCTTGGCACATTTCTATTGCTTTGTCTTTCAGCTTCAGCTTCAGCTTCAGCTTTCTTTTTCCAACTGCTGTTTGGGAACTGGCATGAGGACTTAGATGCTGGAGGTACCAAGGGATTTAAAGCCTGCACTGACAAGTTTATCAAGGAAAATATTTAAAAATGTCCTACCAATAAACAAACACAAATCTTCTGATGTTCAGGCACACCATCAATATTCGGGAATAAACTGGAAGTGCATAAATGATACAGTGAGGCAGAGTAAAACTAGCGTGGGATTGGAAATCCACAGACGGGATCTTTTTGTGGATTTATCTATAACTCTCCTTCAGCCTCAGGAAGTCAACTGGTTTCTATGAATCTCAGTTTCCACAAATATAAATGAAGGAGGTTGGAGACTAGAGCATCTCTAAGTGGCTTTTCCAACTTTAAAATTCATTCTATGGCTCTTTAGTGTTTGATAGAAGGAAATAATAACTAATACATTGAATATTTACTATGGCAGTTTACATATGTTAGTTCACTTAATTTCAGTTATGCTAGGATTCAGGTGTTATTACCTCTGTTTTACAGATGAGGAAATTGAGCCTTACTGAGGTTTAGTAACCTGGAAAGAGTTACAGCTAGTAGGTGGTGGGGTGCTGAGTTGAGAGGGTCTGTCTGATCCTATAGCCTCTTTGCATGGTAAGTACTGGAGAGTAAACAGCCATCTCAGAGTGTAGATGAGTGTAAGTAATTAGGCAATAAGCATTATCTGAAGTCCAGTTTCACACCAGTCACATGGACTGGATCACATGGAATGAAAATACTTGCCTGACTACTTAAACATATTCAACTAACGCTGGTCCTGAAAGGAACTATAAACTAGGCCTCCCCTAACTTCTGTTTTGCCTTCCAAATAATTCAATATTCTTATGTCATCCTCATCCTTCCCCTTAGGGAAGGAGTCATCGGATCAATTATTCTCTTCCTGTTGAGGAGGAGTAACACATTCCATTATTAGGTGCCTGATAAACATATAATGAATGAATGGTTCATCATTACCAGTATCATAAGAATATACGGTATGTGTGAAGTCATCAAAATACAAATTTGAATGTTATGTGAATTTTAATGGAATTTAAAAATAATTTTAATTGAAGTTAAAACGTTTACTATTTAGTTGGCTATAGACTCACCAATCTCAGACTGAAAGGAATTGCAACAATCATCTGAGTTGGCACTGTCTAATAGAAATAATGACTCAGGGCCAGGTATGGTGGCTCACGCCTGTAATCCCAGCACTTTGGGAGGCCGAGGCGGGTGGATCACCTGAGGTCAGGAGTTCGAGACCAGCCTGACCAATATGATGAAACCCTGCTCTACTAAAAATACAAAAATTAGCTGGGCGTGGTGGCATGCACCTGTAATCCCAGCTACTCAGGAGGCTGAGACAGGAGAATTGATTGAACCCAGGAGGCAGAGGTTGCAGTGAGCCAAGATCATGCCATTGTACTCCAGCCTGGGCAACAAGAATGAAACTCCATCTAAAATAAAATAATAAAAAGAAATAATGACTCAGCTACTCAGGAGACTGAGGTGGGAAGATTGATTGAGCCTGGGAGGTGGAGGTTGCAGTGAGCCAGATTGCACCACTGCACTCCAGCCTGGGTGACAGAGAGAAACCCCAGCTTTAAAAAAAAAAAGATTATGAAAGAAACATATGTAATTTTAATTTTTCTAGTAGCCACATTAAAAAAGTGGAAAAAGGGTAAAATTAATTTTAATAATATACTTCATTTAACCTAATATATCAAAAATTTACAATTTCAACATGTAATCATTATAAAATTTTGAATTAGGCTTGCTATTAAAATCCTATTAAAATTTGGGGACCCCTTAATTTGTGGCTCATCTATAAAGTCTTCCCTGACTACTCCTACTCTAAACTGTGTAAGATTTACTTAGGCTAACAGTTGGGTTTTAAAATTATTTTTAAATTTTTTATTGAGACAGGGTCTCCTGTTGCTCAGCTGGAGGGCTCAGTAACACAGCTCACTGCAACCTCAACCTCCTGGGCTCAAGCAATCCTCCCACCTCAGCCTCCTGAGTAGCTGGAACGACGGGCACACACCATGGGTCACCACACCCAGTTAATTTTTTCATTTTTTGTAGAGACAAGGTCTCATTATGTTGCTAGAGCTGGTCTCAAACTCCTGGGCTCAAGCAGTCCTCTTGCCTCAGCTTCCCAAAGTGCTGGCATTACAGGTTTGAGCCACCGTGCCTGGCCCTAACAGCCCAATTTTAAAGTTGAGTAGTTTAATTTACCTAATTTGACACAAAGTTCTCCCTTATTTTGAAGTTTTAAGCAATTAATTGCAAACATGTCAGAGTCTTAAACATATTATGAAATGATAGCCAGTTAAATGATTTCATTGAATCCTCAGAATTATCACCAACCAGCCATTTTGAATTCATCGGCTCTTCGGCAAATTGCAGAAGGCACCAGTATCTCTGAAATGTGGCGAAATGACTTACAGCCGTTGCTGATAGAGCGATACCCGGGATCCCCTGGAAGCTACGCTGCTCGTCAGGTGAGAACATGGGACATAAACCTCAAGGTTGTGTGAATACTTTGCTTTCCCATGGGGGATAGTGTTATGGCTGAAGTTCTGAGGTGTCTAATATTCAGATCTGTCATCTCCTTATTCACCACATAGTCAACCAAGAAAAATCAAACGACTGAGAGTACGTGTCTGTTCTGAATACTAAGTGGTACATGTTAATGTCAGTAGTTTATGTGTGAAGTCTCTATTTGGGGTACAACATTACACAGTCCTTAACTCTTAACCATTCAGTTACACACCTGTAGTCTCCCAACCAAGTTTTCTTGAATCCTAAGCAATGAACAGCAACAGCCTTAGGGAGTCCTTGCTTGAAGGTTCTGGGCCAAGAGTATCATTGTACTATCAGGCCATCACTTGCCTTAGGGAAATTGTATTCTCCCTGGAGGGAGAGTTAAGGCTGGTGATAAGCTACATTTCTCCAGGGCAGTGCTTCTCAAACTTCTGACTCTGACAGAAAGTAAAAAAAATGGATTTTACATTTTATACCCACAAACGTACTAGTATATTTAACTGAAACAAAACTTCCATGAAAAATACTCTTATTTATACTTGCATTTTACTGCGATATTGTCAGTTCTATTTTATTGGTTCTTAAAAAAATGCTGGTCATAACCCACTAAACTGATTTCAAGACCCATTGATTTTACCACCATCGTGGAGGGTAGAATAAGCTGGGCCAGACCTTGGATGTCTCTTTGCCTCTTTAATGTCGGTCTTCCTAAGCAATCTGAAACCTCACCTCTGAATATCTGTTTTTTTCAAACTACCCCTTTTTAAGGGGCCACTTGGGAAGGAATGGGACTGGCCTTTCACATCCTCTTCTGAAACTCCTCAGGCAAAAGACCTTGGCACCCACTGCTGTGCCCAGAGTGAGAACTGCAAGTCCCAGGTGCCCAGCTCTTGAGCTCTTGCTTTCGATTTCAGAGTCTCGCTCTGTCGCCCAGGCTGGAGTGCAGTGGCACGATCTCGGTTCCCTGCAACCTCCGCCTTCTGGGTTCAAGGCATTCCCCTGCCTCAGCCTCCCCAGTAGCTGGGAATACAGGAGCACACCACCACGCCTGGCTAATTTTTGTATTTTTAGTAGAGACAGGGTTTCACCACGTTTCCCAGGATGGTCTCTATCTCCTGACCTCGTGATCTGCCTGTCAGCCTCCCAAAGTGCTGGGATTACAGGCGTGAGCCACCGAGCCGGGCTGGGCTCTTCCTTTCTACCCAGTGGGTAGCCTCTGCCCCTCAGGCTAGCCTAGATATCCATGTGTCTGTCTCCCCATTAGCCTCTTGTCTTCCATCTGAATAGCTCTGGCTTCTCCCAAGGAATTAGACAGTAGACAACCTGCAGGCACCTTAGTTCTGTCTAACCTTTAGGGAGAGAGAAGAATAATAGCGATGATGGCTGACTTTCACTGAGCAGTGTTTCTGGGTCAGGCACTTTACTGAATTCTTTGCATAGATCATCTCGTTCAGCCTTCACAACAGTGTGTGGATGCTATTATTATCTCAATGTTAGGAATTTAAAAAGATCTGAGGTTGAGGTATATGAATTAACTTGCTCAAGGTTATACTTGTACCAGTGATGAGGCCAGAATCTGCTTGATATCTCTATCTTATCACTGGAGAGCTGGGAGAAATCAGTTCTGTGCTTCGTGCCCTCAAATGTCTCCAGCTCTCGATCTTCTTATGCCCAAGTTGGACAGTAAGGCACATACCATTCACTTTAACAATATTGCCTGGGCCTTATCTCTCAAGCACTTTCTTAAAAGAAGGTCAGGGCACTTAACTGCCATTTTCCAAAAGCCTCAGTTCCTTGTTAGAAAAAATCGAGGTCTCTGATGCTTACTCTTCCCATTCAACTCAACCTCTTTTATTTCCCCATATCATTTGCCCAGAGCACTGTATATACCCAGAAATGATGTACATACTTCAGGCCTGAGGTTCCTCGCCTGCAGGCTCTGGAAATCCATGAACACAATAAACATTGCTAGTTGATCTTCAGCTTCAACAGAAGACAGTATATAGCATAAATAATATATATAGATACTGTTGTGATTAAAAAGATACATATTCATTTAAAAGTGTTACTAAAGTTTCAGTAACATTCTCTACTATCATATGGGGGTGGAGGCAAATGAGAAATTTATAGACAGTATTTTAGAATGTGTTGGGAACTACTGCTGGGCTGCCTATGCATGGTCTGGCTGATGGCTATGTTAGATATCTCACTTAGATTCCATTTTAGAATTTTTTGAGAAGAAAATTACCATTAATTTTTAGAGACCTATCTTCTAAGCTGTGGAAGACAAAGGAATTCTCATTTTGAAAGTGAGGTAGATGACAGAGTAATTATGAGGGAACTACACGAATGGCCTTAATTTGACTAAGATTAGATCCTTTCATGTAGAACTGAATTAAAACAAAAATGATTGAACCTTTTTTTTTTTTCTCCTGAGGACTTTTTGAACACTAGATGAGATGTTTTATAATGTAGAGTTTCAAGGATATAACTAGAGAAGATCCTCAAATATTAAAAAAGGGTAAACTTGATATAAAATTGCTTTGTGAATTAACTTTCACAGTTATCAGTAAAGATGTGCATTACTATGGATTCTCTTTTACAGAAAGAGAATATTTTGGGGGAAACCTGTCCCACATTATGTGTTTTCCTGGTCTCTGATCGATGACCCCAAAGCTGCCTATTGGATTATTAGGAAATTTTATTTTGAGGAGATGAGTTATTTGTAAAGTAAGTAATTTGAAGATAATACATTTGGAGCTATTTCATTGATTTATAAGATAGACATAAAAAATTTAAAAATTAGGATGATAAAGTCTCACAAATGGGCAAGCAATAGCCTTTGTCTAAAAGAGGCAAACTAGAAACTTCAGGGGGTAAAATACCCCACAGATGTACAGTGCATCTGAGCCACTGAAACTGAATATCATCAGATACATAGATCCCAGGTGCACCCTCAGTCCAGCCCCCTAAGGGGAGGAGCCTGAGGAACTCATATATGGTGCACTCAAGAGGAAAGAGGTACCTGAGTCTTTGGGTGGCAGAAGTCAGCATCCTGATGACGATGTGTTTGCAGACTTAGCGCAAACACTGGAAAATCAGCTTCCTCCAAACAAATCTGGTCTACTGATGTCATTGTTGCTCAGAACCTGGAAACTAGAATTTACGTTTAATTAAATGCAACCCAGGATCATTCACTAGTGTTAACCTAGAATAAATCCCCCTACTACTCTTTGGAAGTAGACTATTTTGTAATAGCCTCTCTCTCATGCTCATATCTTCATCTTTGTATTTTTTTTTCTTTCTCTACTCAGTCTCCATCCATCTCTGCTTTATCCCTGTCTCCATCTCTCTCACTCTTTCTCTTTCTCTTTTTTTCTCTCCTCTCCATTTTAAAACGTAGATGTATAGCAACCCAAAGTGTGATCTATATTCTGAATTGCTTTTTAACTCCCCTGGAGGGCCTAGCCCTTTGCTGCTTTGGTATTGGGGAAGCGCAACTGCTTTAGATTCCCTGCCACAGCCACGTACTCCCTGCTTAGGGGTATTTGTATGATAGCAGTGGTAGTTTGGGGAGTTCCCCTAGAGACTTCTGGTGGGGACTTGTAGACTAAGTCTGAAAGCCAAAAACAAAACAACAAGGGATATTTGTGAACTAATTAGATTATGCAGCCAATTTGATTGTTTATAAAGATGATTTATCTTAGCTGCTAAGATAAACAAAAAATACTTACACTGAACAAAAAAGTTGCAGGGCCAGGTGTAGTGGCTCATGCCTGTAATCCCAGCACTTTGGGAGGCTGAGGCAGGCAGATCATGAGGTCAAGAGATCGAGACCATCCTGGCCAACATGGTGAAACCTTGTCTCTACCAAAAATACAAAAATTAGCTGGGCGTGGTGGCACGTGCCTGTGATCCCAGCTTCTCGGGAGAATTGCTTGAACCAGGGAGTTGGAAGTTGCAGTGAGCCAAGATTGCCCCGCTGCACTCTAGCCTGGCAACAGAGTGAGACTCCGTCTCAAAAAAATAAAAAAGTTGCTTCAGGAAAAACTCTTTTGAGAATATTTGCTGATTCTCTTATGGACTTTCGTGTCAACAAGGTCATCAGAAATTATGATCAAGACCTGGTAACAAGTTGAGAAATAAGTTTGTGTGCGACTTCTGATTAATGCTAACAGATAAATTTTTAAAAATTCCAATTCATTTTGTAAGCTTGCAATCTGCAATTGGTGTTGAAGAAGCCATTTTATGGAGCATTTCATCATCTGGATACCAGATGTTCTGGAGTATACGCTTTTTTTTTTTTTAAATGACCCATTTTATGGAATTTTTTTTTTTTTTTAACAGTCTAGGGATAACTCATTTTCATAGTCTGCAGAAAAACTCATGTTAGATGCATAGTGATTTCTCTCTATTCAAACTATTAATGCTTTGTATCATGTAGTTTTGTATAGTCTCATTAAATCAATTCGTATTTACTGTTAGGATGAACCCATATTTACTGATAGCCTACTATGAGCAAAGCACAGCACTACAAATTGTGGAGAGTTATGAATGCTGATTTCAAAAAAGGTTCTAAACATTTCTTTTGATGAGGTGATAAGACAGCATGTAAATTTGCAATAGAAAAGGTAAGGCACTGCATACACAATGCTCTTTAGGACAAAGTCCACCCACTATTAAAAGCTAGGAGTCTCTAGCTGGGGAATCATTTGTTTAGTTGGCTTTTGCAAGACTGACGGTAGGATCAGTGTCGTCCCGCTATTTAAATTCCCCTTTCCTTGGGAGCTTCCTGTCACAGTTTTTTTGAGGCTCTTGCCTACGTGTCATGTCGCATTAGTGAGCACAGGCCACATGGGACTTGGCTAGGATAGAAAATCCTGTATTTCTTTGGAGGAGGGGGAAAAAAAAAAAGCCCTCACATTCATTTCCAGTTATTCATTTATCATCTTAAGGTCCATCCCAGATCTAAACTGTCTAGATCTGAACTGTTTAGATCTGAAATGTTGGTTTTTGGTTAGATGTTAATTGAGGGACAAATCGTCAGTTATTTTGATGTTAGTTTGTTGTTTGACTTTTTATAAAAATGATTTAAGGCAATTTACAATGATGTATATGATATTTGGGGAAAAAAAAAAAAAAAACAAAAGGAACAGCCTGGGCATGGTGGTTCATGTCTATAATCCTAGCTCTTTGGGAGGCGGAGGCGGATGGATCACTTGAGCCCGGGAGTTTGAGACCAGCCTGGGTAATATGACAAAACTCCATCTCTACAGGAAAAAAAAAAAAAGAATACAAAAATTAATCAGGCATGGTGGCATGTGTCTGTTATTCCAGCTACTCAGTAGGCTGAGGCAGGAGAATTGCTTGAACCCCGGAGGCGGAGGTTGTGGTGAGCTGAGAGTGCGCCATTGCACTTCAGCCTGGATGACTGAGTGAAGCCCTGTTAAAAAACAACAACAACAAAATAAACAAAACAAAACAAAACAAAACAAAACAAAAACAACAAAAAACAAAAAAAAAACAAGGAACATAGGAAAGTGAAGCCAAGATAAAATAAGGATGGGAAAAGGCAAATGAACCAGCAATGAACTCACCTATAACTTCTCACATCACAAATTCTATCTGTTCTTTAAAAAGATACTTCTAGTTCCTGAAGTGATGCTACTTTCCCCACCTGTTGCTTTCTTCTGTAAGTCACTATGTTGCCTTATAAGACTCAAGGTGGCTAGCAGAGATGGGGAAAGAGATTCTCTTTTTTATTTGCCAGCATTTGCGGCACGTCTCGACCTGCCTTGGGTGCAGAGGGAAAGCTGCTTGATATGTTATTATGGTTCAGGGTTGCTTACTAATTCTTAGAGTGAGCAGAGATCTGAAATAACCCCAACCACCCCCTAGCTATGGGAGCTTTCTACATTATCCTTAGCAGGTGAGCATCAGTATCTTTTATTCGTGTTCACTACATATAAAGCATTTGCTGGACTTGGACATATGTTATGCACTTGGGACAGAAAGAGCTACCATTTGCAGTTCTTGTCTTTGAAGAGCTTAGAGATAGAGACCTGTAGGATGCTGGTTTACTTAAGTATTCAAACATGCCTTTGTAGCCTCCTAGAAATACTAAAAGTGTACTTTACTATTACCAAACTGCATCTCTATCTCCTGACTCGTAGACATGTCCATAATATATTGTTAAATGAGAAAAGCAAGGGGAGAGTAATGTGAAAAGTAGGATTCTTTTCCTATAAAAACATATGCCCCTCTGCCAAATATATGTGTTTGTGTGCTACTGTAGGTTTGCATAAGCAAGGAGAAGATATGTCGAAAGATCTGCATCAAACTGTTAACCTTGGTTAATATTAACAACTGGTTGAGATTGATTAGTAAGGGGAAGTTTAGGGGAGGGGCAAGAGGATTAGCTTCTCCTTAAAACAGCACAAATGCTATTAATTATGATAACAATACAAAGCAATTACTAATTGCAATAATATTGCTGTTAATACAATAAGCGTGTATTGCAATTTTAATTTGAAAGGCACTACTTAAAGTTTTAGAATCACAGTTAACAAATGAAAGCTGTTTGTTTAGATCTAAATTTTTGGTTTTTGTTTTGATCAGCACATCATGCAGCGAATTCAGAGGCTTCAGGCTGACTGGGTCTTGGAAATAGACACCTTCTTGAGTCAGACGCCCTATGGGTACCGGTCTTTCTCAAATATCATCAGCACCCTCAATCCCACTGCTAAACGACACTTGGTCCTCGCCTGCCACTATGACTCCAAGTATTTTTCCCATTGGGACAACAGAGTGTTTGTAGGAGCCACTGATTCAGCTGTGCCATGTGCAATGATGTTGGAACTCGCTCGTGCCTTAGACAAGAAACTCCTTTCCTTAAAGGTATCTGTTTTCCGCTTGTTGATTCCTAGGATAAAGTACATTAGCAGTAACTCAGAGTGAATTCTAGAATCCTTGGTGGAATGAGAAGTCTCCATTTAGAAATGGAGACTTTTGGTATATTTTTATTATGAATATTAATTGAAAGATTTCATGATTTGGAATATCAACCACGGGCAATAAACTTAAGATACGTGGCAAAGCACTCATTAATTGGTACCTGATTTCTCAGCCTTGAATGCACATTAAATTAAATGCAACATTTCTTTGTGAAAAATGAAGGAGGAAGTTTGTTTCAGGTATAGTATGAGAATTGTGTTTTGTAATGAACTGTGTTTATTTCTTCTTGTTTCTTCGACCATGAAACATTACAACCTTCTGATCTGAGAGATGGTGGCTCTTGGCTTGGAGGAGGGAGTTGCAGCAAAGTGGTTCTGAAGTGGAGAGTGGGAAATTCAGACCTATCAAGATGAAAAAGCATGAAGCAGAAATGCATTATTGTTATTATCTGTGAATCTCAGCTCCATTTTATGTAGCATAGCAGAGCTTTTGTTATGCTCTCAGCTCAAAATACTTCTGGGACTCTCAGATGTTATTTCAGTCTTGGTGTCCTTAAGGGTATATGGGAAAAAGTGCTAAACTAGATGAAGACATTTTGTTCTGATATCGCTCATAACCAAGTAAACACAACAAAGCAAAAACAAAAAACTTTGTTCTCAGGCAACAAATGCTTTGTTCCCCCCTCAGAGCTTTATGAATGGTCCAGCCTTTGATACAATTGGGGTAAATAAGTAAAAGGTTTATCTTGTAATGGAAGTAATAGAGATATTTGATTCTATTTTTGCTGGATATACTGAACTTGAAGAAAGCAAGACTTGTTTATACCCTCTCAGTCTCCTTTTCACTTATTTTTTGGTTTGTTTTGTTTTCTGAGCCTTCTACAATGCCTTTGTCCCATGCATTGCCCTGCTTTTAACTAGTTTCCTTCCCCAGCAATTGGATGAAGGAGTTCAGAAGCTGATGCAAAAGTCTGATTTTTCATATTTGCACTTCTAGTGTAAGGACACAAAATGAAGTATGACTTGAAGACATTGCTCTGTGTAATGGATGTATTTTCTCCGAGTGAACTCCTTTGCTTTTTCCCATATAGCTCTACCTGCTTTTGGTGACCAGAAATATTAATAGAAAGGTCTGAATGAATTATTGATTGGGGTCATCATTTAAAAAATTCGAATCAACATATACATTCTCATAGTAATCCTTTCTGTTAGAGATAAATGGTGAGGTGGGGATTTTTTTTTTTTTTTTTTTTTTGAGACGGAGTCTTGTACTGTTGCTCAGGCTGGAGTGTAGTGGTGGGATCTCGGCTCACTGCAAGCTCCACCTCCCGGGTTCACGCCATTCTCCTGCCTCAGCCTCGGAAGTAGCTGGGACTACAGGTGCCCGCCACCACGCCTGGCTAATTTTTTGTACTTTTAGTAGAGTTGGAGTTTCACCGTGTTAGCCAGGATGGTCTCGATCACCTGACCTCGTGATCCACCTGCCTCAGCCTCCCAAAGTGCTGGGATTACAGGCGTGAGCCACCGCACCCAGCCCCGAGGTGGGGAATTTTTTTTAAGAGGCTGTTTTTGAATGCAGACTTTGAGAGTATCAGATTTATTCTTCCAGTTATATGTTTTAACTAAATTTGTATTGAGGAGTTAAGTTCTTCAGCTGTCGTGGATTGGGTGGACAGTGGTGGAAAGTGACCTGAAAGAGCACTGGATAAGTAGACTGGATTATTCCCAACTCTTTATAGCCCCACTTCTCTCCAGTAATAGGACTGTCGTTACACATCCACATCCTTTGTCTGGTAACTTTGCTGTGCCCTCCCACTGTAGCCAGTTGTACTTCCTCATCCCTTCACTCTGGACTTGGTTATTTGATTTGCCTTAGCCCATGGGATGTTAGTAGAGGTGACACAAGCAGAGGCTGAAAGTGTGCGTGTACCATTGGGCTTGCTCTCCCATGTCTTTGCCATAACCATGAGAATGGCATGCCCTGGCTAGCCTGCCAGTCCCAGCAGAAGGATGAAACACCTGGAGCAGAACCAACCTCGCTGACTGCACGGTGAAGCAGAGCTGCTCCAGTCAAACCCATTCTAGATCAGCTGCTCCCTAGCTGACCAACAGAGGTTATGTATCCTAGGAAGATACATGATGGCATTTCAAGCCACTGTGTTTGGGGTGTTATTCTATTCTATTATTGTGCCATTAGCTAACTGATATAGCCTTGAGTGGGGAAAGACTGCAGATAACCCACTGACTATGTGAACACCGGTAATTAGGCATTCGTAGTGTTACCATGTAGACCTTCATACATCAGGCCAGTCAGATTCTCCTAGCTCCAAGGTACTAGGCTGAGTTACTAGCAACGAAGGCCATGGCTATTTTTCTGCCATTCCTGAAATGAACCAAAAAGAGCAGGTTGCCTCATGGGACTCAGGATAAATGTCCACGACAGTTTACTGCTGGCTAAATGAATGGATATTAGACAAACAGAATGAAAGTAAATCGTTGTACTGATCACTGGAGTCACCCAGCTGTTGAAGTTTCACTGAGGTACTTGAACTGTCAAACCTGCAAGAGATAAAATCTACCTCCTTTTGCCTCTGCCCTGGGCATGAGCAGAATGCTTCTTGTCCCAACCGGTCCCGTTCTGCCCTCTTGTTCTGTGATTATGTTGCCTGATTTGGAACTAGAACTTTCAAGGCCCTTTAAACAACTGGAAGCTTAGAATGTCTCTACTGAAGTAAGCACCTTACAATTTTTGCCAATGAGAAAATCTGTTTAATTATTTAATGCTGATTAAACTCTGAGTGCATTTATATTGTACAAACATGTCCTCTGCTTAATGCTCTCCAGGAGTTATGGAGGATTCAAATCAAATTAAACTGTGCTTTCCTCATGGCATAATTAAGGAGCAATATGAATGATTAGCATATAAAATTAACTTAGTTTTCAGATGATAAAGACAATTTTTTTCTCCTTTGAAATCACGTTAAAACAATCAGGGGAACCCCATTTTTTGAAGAAACTAGAGAACATCTGTGACTAGGAACCACAATATAAAGACAGAAGTTGGATGGAGAAATGGCAGATGACATATCAGAGCGGAGAGAAGTCACGCTGTCCTGGAGAGGGAAGAAACGGAAGAAGCCAGTGGTTTTCCTGATAGAATCCCAAAAAGGCTCAGGGACTGGAGATGTGATAAGCTGAGGAAGGCAGGGCGAGGAAGGGGCTGGAGTGGAGAGTGTTTGGAAGTCTGTTGAAGGAGTATGTGGATATAGAGATTCCCACCCTACACTAGAGAGGCAGGTGAGTGCCCCTTGTGCCTTTGCCAGAGATGAGAAAATATTTTTCTAGAGAATTTGAACCAGGGAGGTTATGGAATTGAGAATAGCAAGTATAGAGGAGGGTGACAGTGAGGTACCCCTTGGAAACAGGGGAGATTACGTGAAAGCCTACACATTGAACAGTGAGATCTACAGTCTCTCTCCCATCTTCAGCACCAGAAAGCCATCAGATAGGAAACTGGAGGATTCTTCTTCAGAGAATGTGAACCACCTCACAGAAAAATCCCGGATGGTGACATTCAGTAATCCTCAATGAAAACACTGGCTGGGCACCAGATTGCCCTGCAGTGAAGCCAACCAATCTGTCTCCAACCAGCATTTTAATATCTCATTCTTTAACATGAATGAACACAAAGAATGACCAGATATTGAGGACAGACTCCAGCATGAAAGAAAGGGCCTGGAGCAGTGGCTCATGTCTGTAATCCTAGCACTTTGGGAGGCTAAGGCAAGAGGATTGCTTGAGCCCAGCAGTTCAAGGCTGCAGTGCATTGTAATTGAGCCACTGCACTCCAGCCTGGGCAACAGAGTGAGACTCTGTCTCTTAAATAAATAAATAAATATTTTTTTTAAATGTTAAAAAAAAAAAGAAAGCAAGCAAAACAAATAATACAAATTTAAAATGAAGTTGGAGGAAATAGAGCAGAAAATGACTTGAAGGGCACTGTTCCAATATTCTTACAGAGATAGGACGAGACATTATATCTATGCAACAAAACCAGAATGCTGCAATAACAGAACAATCAGTCAACAAGAAGGAGCTTTTGGAAATTAAAATTTCTATTTTTAAAATAAATAAATCAATAAAACAGTTGGATCCTAAAGTAGAAGAAATCTCTTTGTTTTTAGAAAGAGGAATGACAAAAAGGGATGATTTTGACTTCTGGAGAATAATTGTAACAATTCCAGTAGGTCATATAAAAAGTATTGGGAATGAGAATGGCACTGGACTTCTCAATAGAAACTTTGGGAGCTAGAAAACAATGAAATTATGCCTTAAATATTTTAAATAAAAATAATTTGCAACCCAGAATCTTCAGGCCCAGACAAATTAAATAGGAAAATAGAATGAAGACATTTTCAGAGGTAAGTCTCAACAATTTTCACTCCCATGTACCGTACTTTTCCCCCTAGAAATTGCTTAAAGCTGTGCTCTAGAAAAATCAAGAAAAAAATCAAGGAAGAGAGAGTCATGGAGTTCAGCTCACTGGGGGTCCTATATAGAAGGGGCAGAAATCTGCACAGTGATGGTAAGGGGAGCCCCAAGATAACAGATGGGCAACAGGCCTAGTGGTTGGTCCAGGCTGGAGCAGGCAGCAGAGGGCTCCGGAAGGGCCCATTCTTAAAAAACAAAACCAGACGGACACACGAGGAATAAAGGTGTGATAGTGTCTGGAACGCTTGACCACATAATGGTGAAGACATATTAGGCTCAAAGAAAACAAAGCAAATGAAAGAGAGGCCTGTGGTGAGGAATGGTGGGAAATAGGTTTGCAGAGGCAGGACAAACTGGATTGGGATGTTTGTGTATATGGGAAAGTACAGAAAAAGAGATCTCCACTGGCTTTTGGTTTGAGTGACTGCAAGGGTAGTGTTGCCATCCGTTTGGTTGAGGAGACTGTTGGTAACACATTTCCGGGGGAACCTCAGGAGCTGAGTTTTGACACTTTGTTTGAGGTGTCTATTAATGTCTGTGTGGAGATCTTCATTTGGCAGCTGAATATGTAGTCTGGAGATTGGTAGTGAAGTCAGGGCTGGAGATATATTTTTTGGAATTGACATATACGTGTATGTGTGTGTTGTGTTGTGTGTGTATGTGTGTGTTGTGTTGTGTGTGTATGTGTGTGTTGTGTGTGTGTGTTGTGTTGTGTGTGTGTGTTGTGTTGTGTGTGTAATATAATATAATATAATATAGTATAATATAATATAATATAATATAATATAATATAATATAATATATATGTGTATATTGAGACCAGTCTGGGCAACATACTAAGGCTCCGTCTCTACGATATTATTATTGTTATTTTAAAATAGTTATATTAAAAATTCTCTACATACAATAATACACACACACAACACAGCACACACATACACACACAAGACAACACACACAAACTCACACATATATGATTTAAAGCCTCAAGAAGAGATATCAAGAGAGTGAGTGAGTGTGGACAGAGAAGAGAAGAGAACCATGGAGCAAGCCCCCGGGGCTCTCTAGCATTAAGAGGGAAGGGAGATGAAGGGAACCATTAGTGCTAAGGGAGGAGGAATACAGTATCTTAGGAACCAAATGAAGCAAGTGTAGCCAGGAGGGAGTGATTAACTATGTCGAATGCTGACAATAAGTCAAGAGAGATGAAGACCGAGAGTTGACCACTGAATGTAGCCATGTAGAGTCATTGGTGATCTTGACAAAAGCAGTTTCAGTACATGGTGGAGATAAAACCCAACTGGACTAAGTTTAAGAAACGGGATTGGAGACAGTGTGAATAGACAACTCCTTCAAGGGGTTTTTGCTGTAACTGGAATTACAAAATTGGGCAGTAGATGGTGGAGATAGTGAGGTCAAATGTTTTAAGATGAGAAAAGCAACAGCATGTGTCTTGGCCGATGGGAGTTATCCAGCAGAGATAGAAAGATTGATGATGTAGGAGAGAAATGGCATTTGCTAGAGCAATGCCCTTGAGCAGATGAGAGGGGATAGGATTTTGTGCACAAGCAGAGAGATTGGCATCTAATATGAGCATGACAGAAAGAAATCAAGGTCATCGGTTGGGAATGAAGATGGGTGAGGTGGCAGGGAGAGGAGGAATGTGAAATCTTAGAAGAGTACTAGAGTGACTGAACTAAGAAAATACAGCATGACTTGCCAGTCAACATGAAAGGCCAGTGTGAGGTTTGTGGTCATGAACTTTAAGCAAGGCCAGACAGTGTGGTTATATATTTTTTCTCTGGCGAGGTTTAGCTGCATGAGTGCCGGCACAAAGTAGGTAGAGAGTGGGACTTAATGTTATGTTTTTGCCATGAAAGTTTGACCAAGGCAGAGAGGGGCAAGGGAGTTAAGGGTGTATGCTAGTAAGCAATTGGAATGATTGACTGGAATTTAAGCCAAATAGGGAGTGAAGTGAGGACATTATGGGGGTGAAGGACTGTGAAAAGGTAAAATATTCAATAGATTAGGGGTTCTGGTGGGATTGAAGGATTTTGAAGTTTAGAGTAACAGGCCCAATCTGAAAGACAGGGATTATTGTCAGACAGAGGAAAGTGTAAAATCAATCAGAATCTAGTCACTCTTTTTAGTTCTGTTCAAACACTGTCTTTTTCATAAAGCCTTCCTTGGAACTCCAGGATTTTGCTTCTCATTCTATCCAATTTCTAGAGGACTTTTATGTTACATTTGTGGCTGGTGGCACATTTTGCCATGCTCATGTATTTGTTTTATCTCTCCCCAACCCAACTAAAGTATAGGCTATTTCAAGGGAAGGGCTATAATTATTATTCTTTGTGTCTCTGTAGCATTCCTAGGGCAGACTCTTGAAGCTAGACTCAGTACAAAATTGAAGACTTAAATAAGGTGAGAAGCAAGAAAGATTTACAGTTGTTCCAGGTTGGATTCCCCAGGAAGCACCCTCTGATATGGAGCTTAGCATTCAGGTCACTTACTAGGGAGTGGCCTTGGATCAACACAGGTATTAGGGAGGGGAAAGAAATGGTGTTGGACGGAGGGAGAAGTCGAGCTGCAGTGCAGGTTCAACAATGGCCTCAGCCAACCCCTGGGGAGCCCTGGAGATATGACGGCTCTTTAGGGAGCCCCCAGTACCCGTGTAGGTCAGCACCGGATGTAGGACACTCCCAGGAGGCACAGCTGAGACAATTCCTAAAGTGACTGACGGCTCTCCCAGCAGCTGAGGCAACACACCCTCTTGTAGGGGAAGTGGGTGATGTATCACACGATTCATCAGAGCACTTTCATTGTTTCAAAATTCTGTGAGGAGTAAGAAAAAACATAAAAGACTTCTATTTTCAGAGGGAATGGAAGAAGGTGGTTTACATGGGTGAGGACTGTGGGAGGTGTGATGACTTTTGAAGCGGAAGTGGTGTGGAATACATTTTGGCATAGTTTCACTTGCTTTGGTATCTTCCTTTCTTTATGGCACATCTATCTTTTAGCCCAATTAATAGAAAATCATGCTATTTTTCATCAGCACAGTATTTTTTTTGCTCTCTTTTTATTGTTGTTTTTACCAGACTGTTTCAGACTCCAAGCCACATTTGTCACTCCAGCTGATATTCTTTGATGGGGAAGAGGCTTTTCTTCACTGGTCTCCTCAAGATTCTCTCTATGGGTCTCGACACTTAGCTGCAAAGATGGCATCGACCCCACACCCACCTGGAGCGAGAGGCACCAGCCAACTGCATGGCATGGTTAGTCTGGGCAATTTCCATGGCACTGTAGCTGTAGGCTCTCCCTGCAAGGAAAAGGTTGCAAAAGCCAAGTAAAGACCTAAAAATGCCACAGTATCCTCGGAGCAGAGTGTTTATGATAGAACATTCCTTGGCAGGCATTGGGTTGTTGAGGAATCCCAGAGCTAAAAAGAATGATTCTGAACTGGCGCCATGGCTCATACCTGTAATCCCAGCGTTTTGGGAGGTTGAGGCAGGAGGATCACTTGAGCCCAGGAGTTTGAGACCAGACTGGGCAACATAAGGGGACTTCATCTCTACAACAAATAAAATAATTAGCTGGGTGTGGTTGTGTATGCCTGTAATCTTAAGCTACTCAAGAGGCTAAGGCAGGAGGATTGTTTGAGCCCAGGGGTTTGAGGCTGCAGTGAGCTATCATTGCTCCATTGCACTCCAGCCTGGGTGACAGAGGGAGACCCTATTTAAAAAAGAAAGAAAGAAAGAGAGAGAGAGAGAGAAAGAGAGAGAGAAAGAAAAGAAAGAAAGAAAGAAAGAAAGAAAGAAAGAGAAAGAAAGAAAGGAAGAAAGGAAGGAAGGTAGATTGCTGGTTTGAAGCCATGTTTGACTGAGCTTAATTAAAATGATAAAATGATGTAAAAAATTAGATTACAGAAGCATCAGATTCACTTGGGCCCAATGGGAGCCCATTCCCCCAGTACTGTATGGAGGTGGAGAGAGCAAACCCCTTCTTTGAGGTCTTTATAAGTCTGAAGAACATGGGGCTTTGGGAAATGGAATACAAGAGGGGTGGGGGTGAAGAATTTCCTTGTGACTTCAAAGCATTACTGTGACTCCAGTGTGACTATGACAGTTTGATGTGTTGGTTTTGATGTGGCATTTTTGACATGGGGGTGGGGATATTTTGATGCTGCCTTAAAACCCTGCTATTATTACTAAGTAATGAGTGCAACACACAGCCTCATTTTCATCCCCATTCCTGGGCCCACACTCCATCCCTAATCCCTCCCCCGGCCCCTGCATCCTCTCCTGACTCTGACTCTCTTTCCATATTTGATCATCATTCTGTCCCCACATCTTCACTAACCCCAACTTGGAACCTCATGCTACCCTTGAGACTTCACTCTCCCCATTGCCTTCATCCCTCCCTGAAGCTCACCCCATCTGTGAACTGATAGCTTATTCCAAGCACCCCTACTCTTTCCTACCCATTGCCCTGTCACTGACCTTCACCCTATAAAAGTCCAAATGGCCACATTCTATGTCCTCTATGACCCTAACACACCTCCTGTTGGCATTTGCTCCCTCCTGTTATCCATTGGCAGCTCCTAATGGGCCAGGGGAATGTGGTCAGCATCTCATTCATTCACTTGTGCCCAAGTCCCCAAAAAGCATTCAGAACATATTCACAAGAGAAGAGGCCTGGTTGATCAGTAGCAGAACAAAGTTATTTATTTATCAGTCCAAATATATGAAGCCACAGTGATTCATATATTTGGACTGATAAATAAATTTGTTGATGAAGATCATTATTTTCCAGAAACAGACCCTTAATAGATTATCCAACCTTGTGAATATGTTCCTATTTCAAACAAGCCTATTTTTTCTTACAACAAATATATTGAATTTTCATTTATGAATTTATTCATACTATGTCGTTACGATCACAAACTCTGAAAATATTTATCTACTATGTGTTAGGATGTGTGCTAAATATTTATCCACACATTATTTTACTTAGGTAAATCAGGAGGTCTTAATCTAGTGAGTAGTCTTCAGAGAGTCCTTGTGATGAGATGATAGAGAGCTATAATCAGAAGGAAGTTTTAGAGATCAGCTAGTTTGAGCTTCTTATTTGATACACAGGGAAATGGAGATCCAGAGACACAATGTTATATAGCTCTTGTACAAGGAATTTTTCTTAGATACTACTTGATCAATAAATAATTACTATGCAAGTGCCTTCCTTTGGGAGTTTTATCATTACAGATTAAGGATAAAATGACTACACAGAGTGGAATAGAAGATCAGACAGGCTTGGACTCTTTTCTGAAAATAAATGTATGCTTTTAAAGTCCACAAAATATTTATTCAAATGTCTTCTTTCTAATTTATCTTTAGTGATATCTTTTTGGAATTACATACACAAATAATACTTTGCTATTTGTCCACATTGCATAAGCATGATTGAAAGAGTTCTTCAAAACAATTAGCATAAAATGTTAGTAAATCTTTTGTTCATTCATATAGCTTCCCATATTATTCTCAATTACTAAAATGCAGTTAATTCTAGCTGATTGTATTTCCCTATTGATGAATATAAAATGTGTTTTGGCGATGGTGATTAAACATTACTTTTTCTGCCTTAGGATTTATTGGTCTTATTGGATTTGATTGGAGCTCCAAATCCAATGTTTCCCAATTTTTTTTCAAACTCAGCCAGATGGTTTGAAAGACTTCAAGCAATTGGTAAGCACCACTGTTATTAATGAATAAAGCATAATTCCTTCCTACTGACAGATACTACATTTTAAAATTCAAAATTTACAATTTGGCTGGGCACAGTGGCTCACGCCTATAATCCTAGCACTTTAGGAGGCCAAGGCGCGCAGATCAGCTAGGGCCAGGAGTTCGAGACAAGCCTGGCCAACATGAAATGGGGGTTTCATGTTTAGTAGAGACGGAGTTTCAGTAAAATCAGCTGGGCAGCTGGGTATGGTGGCGGGCACCTGTAATCCCAGCTACTTGATAGGCTGAGGCATGAGAATCACTTGAACCTTGGAAGTGGAGGTTGCAGTGAGCCAAGATGGTGCCATTGCACTCCAGCCTGGCTGACAGGGTGAGGCTCCATCTCAAAAAAAGAAAAAAAAATTGTAATTTAAATGTATGATTTAAATGTATAATATACTTTATTGGCTTTTATTCTTGCTTTATTGATTAGTTGTTTACTATTTTCATCTTTGTAGTAAGCCCAGTTTATTTTCCTGCATGAAAATGTATTTTCAAATGGAAACATAAAATACTACATTTCATATTTGCACATCCTGAAAAATGGTTTGAAAATATTTTCCCAGAGTCCTGTTTGAAGCATGTAGAATGCATTTCAGGAGGAAACTTTACTCAACAAAGCATGTTGGCTAATGATGAATATGATGTCCTTATAATGATATCAAAATATATTCTTCAGTTTTTCTTTTCCATCTCTGTCTTTGCCATCTTCTATTTTCTTCCTTATCCAGATATTATTTTCCTTTAAATCTAGTACAGTCTCCGCCAATTTTCCAAAGAAGTAAGAGATCAGGATGAAGAGAAAGCCAGATCCTTCAAGATTTAGAGTCAAAAAAAATGGGAGTAGACTAAGCCAGTCCAGGTCAGGCCGGGCCAGTCCTAGAAAACTTACGCATCTTTGGCGGAAGAGAGGGGCTTGGGGTTTGGAGAAAGAAAAGGAGAATAACTTCTTACCTTTGTACTTCCACCCTACCCAAAACAAAACAAAACTCTTCAGGCATCAGGGAAAGATGAAAATTAGATTGATCTTTATTGTAGATTCCAGCCCAGGGGGCTGCTTTGAAGGCAAGAATTTCATGCTAGAAATTCCTTATTAGCCACACAAACTTCTTGGAGCAAGATAGATTTGTATTACTTCTAAGCAGTGGGGAAAACACTGCCATCATAACTCACACTTTTGCCATGAGTAAAGAATTTGTCTAGAATCTTAGAGAAACTTCTACCTGAACTTCAGATGCACATCATCGGCAAATTTCATTTCCTAGTTTGAAAGAATGACTATAATGGTGTTATTAATATAAACTTCTTGGGCTTCTTCCTTGCAGCATGTTTTCCTTACTTTGATGGTAGGCTCAAGAAACTGAGATTGGCTTTCTTTCAAGGATTTTGTGCACTTTTATTATTTCCTGTACCAGAATAACTTATGCCAATAACTTGCACCTTCATGCAATTTTAACGCATTGTACTGCCCCTCCTATTGGTATTTACTTTTCAAACCATATTTCTAGTTGTATAAGAAAAAGTTGTGTCTCATGGTAAAGGAATTATAAATACCAATCAACAGACAAGAATATTGTTTTTGGTGGTGGTTAGGGCTTTCCCAATGTTCCTAGAATCATACTACGTATGATTGATTACTAGTTGGTTTATTTTTTACCCTTTAAATTTAGCAATTAAAAAAAGCTATCCTAGGAAGGTTCATTTGGTTGTCTTATAATATTCACGTGATCTCTTGTCATCTTGTAACATACAATACGTGACTTATGTAGGCCGGTGGTTCTCAAATTTTAAAGTGGATCAGAATCACCTGGAGGGCTTCTTATAACACAGGTTGCTGGACTCCAACCCCAGAATTTCTGTAAGTCTGAGGTGGGACCAGATAATTTCCATTTCTGACAAGTTCCTAGGTGTTGCTGATGTTGCTGGTCAGACATCACACTTTGAGAACCACTGATGTAGGTCACACTAGGTATCCCTTTCCCATAGAGTGGCCACTTGATATACTTCATCGCTACTCTGTTTGAGTATTCCCCTTTAAGCTCCATATCTCATCTAAGTCATTCTTCATGCAGCATCTTGGACCTAGAAGCATTTACATCTGCACCTGTGTTCTCCCCTTCCACCCAGCTGTCCTCTGTTTTTTTCATTCTCTATCTCTCCATGGTTCTGTTGAGTTTCTACCTCTAAGGAAGTTCTCACCTGTAAGTTTAGAGCCACATGTGACTCTTCTCTCTTCCTGCTCAAAATGTACACACCCCTGTTCAACCCAGATGTTTATTGTCATGGGTGTGGCCATGCTTGCTGTTGCATAATCTTTTAAAAATTATGGACTCATGTGCTAAGATTTCAAACTCCTGAAATAAGATTACATTATGAGTCTTGATCAGATAAAAATAGTTGTTCATCTATTGTATAATTGTCATCTACAGAACATGAACTTCATGAATTGGGTTTGCTCAAGGATCACTCTTTGGAGAGGCGGTATTTCCAGAATTACAGTTATGGAGGTGTGATTCAGGATGACCATATTCCATTTTTAAGAAGAGGTAATGTGTGTGCGTGTGTGAGTGCGTGTGTGTGCGCGCAGCCTGATTTTGGAGTACAACGGTGGGATATGAGAAAGTACACAGATGATGATGAATTATCAGCTGTCTTTATGTGGCACAGAGCTCCCTCTGCTTGAAGAATGACACTTTCTAGTTTACTCACTGGAGTAATGCGCATTGTTACAAATTGGGTCTTTCTTAATAGGTGTTCCAATTCTGCATCTGATACCATCTCCTTTCCCTGAAGTCTGGCACACCATGGATGACAATGAAGAAAATTTGGATGAATCAACCATTGACAATCTAAACAAAATCCTACAAGTCTTTGTGTTGGAATATCTTCATTTGTAATACTCTGATTTAGTTTATGATAATTGGTTCTAGAATCGAATTCAAAAGTCAAGGCATCATTTAAAATAATCTGATTTCAGACAAATGCTGTGTGGAAACATCTATCCTGTAGATCATCCTATTCTTATGTGTCTTTGGTTATCAGATCAATTATAGAATAATGTTGTGATATTGTGTCCTAAATTGCTCATTAATTTTTATTTACAGATTGAAAAAGAGGGACTGTGTAAAGAAAATGGAAAATAAATATCTTTCAAAAACGCTTTTAGATAAACATGATGAGGCAAAATCAGGTTCATTTATTCAATCATAGTCTTCTAAACAGTACTTAAATAGTGGTTGGAAAATGTAGCCTTCATTTTATGATTTTTCATATGTGGGAATCTATTACATGTAATACAAAACAAAGATATAGTTTGAAGGCTCTCAGATTTCTTTGAGAAATCTTTGTAGGGTTAATTTTATGGAAATTAAAATCAGAATTAAGTGCTATGTTGTGATGTCTTTTTTTATACAAAAGAAGAATGATATAATTTAATGCGTGTCCAATTTTTGTAGGGTTTTGCAAATTTAACGTTCTCATTGTGCAAATAATAGTCAATAACAAAAATTTTGGAAAATGGAGAAAACAAGAAAACTATAATCCCATTATATTGACAGAATTGCCATTAGTTCGCTTTTTAGTTTTTCCTCACTTTTTCTTTTCTTTCTTTCTTTCTTTTTTTTTTTTTTTTTGAGACAGGGTCTCACTCTGTTGCCCAGGCTGGAGTGCAGTGGCATGATATCATGGCTCACTGCAGCCTTGACCTCCTGGGCTCAAGCGATCCTCTCAGCTCCGCCCGACGAGTGGTTGGGACTACAGGCGTGCACCACCTAGCTAATTTTTTTGCCTGGCTAATTTTTTTTTAGCATTTTTGTATGTATGTGGTTTCTCCATATTGCCCAAGCTGGTCTTGAACTCCTGGGCTCAAACAATCTTCCTGTCTTGGCCTCCCAAAGTGCTGGGATTACAGGAATGAGCCACTGCATCCAGTCTCCTCACATTTCTTAAATGCAGATTTTTCTTATAAAGGTATAATCAAACTGTATTACAATTTTTTTATTACCTGTTTTTTCCTGTTAAACGATGTGATTACTAGGCATATATTTGCTGTTTTGGTTTTGGATTGAGGTGAGGACAGAAAAAGACTGCTGAATGTGAACTCTAGAGTCAATATTAAGGTAACACAGTAGTACAGCAGTAGTTGTGACAATTTTTGTTTAGGTAGATTATGGTATTCAGTTTGGTTAGTTACTTAGAGCATTTTTTCTGGAAATACATAGGCATTCACAAGTTGTCTTTAGCTACAGGAAACAATTATCTAGAAATACAAACTTGATCAATTAAATAATTAGGAAATTGTTCCTGGCATACAGATGAAGTTAGTTGGGGCCACTGTGTTCTGTGTGTTCCCTGTTCAGACAAGACATTTAGTAAATACTCAGTGGATTAATGTGCCAAGTGACAATGGAAGTCATTGGGAAAGTAATTTACTTGCTAAAACATAGTTTTCAGGTAAGAAAAGGATAAAAACAATTTCATGTGTTTGACTCTGCAAATTATATAGAAGAATATAGCGAGAATTATATATGCATACTTAGATATATTTTATGCTATATATAACATTTATATATAAATATATATATTACATTTATATATATTTATATATAACATTACCTGTCTATAGTTTCACGTTGGTAAATTTTATAGAATTAGATTTTTCTAGGATTCCTTTTTATTTTCCAAATGTCCTTCCAAAGTCATGCATGTCCTTCTAAAGTCATGTAAAGGAATGTCGTGCCTCTGTGAATTAATGATATTCAGAGCTAACACTTACTGAGTGCTAACTCTGTGCCAGACAGTCACATGTGCTTTATATGTTTTACTAACTTAATCCCCACAACAATCGTGTGAGGTAGGTGGTATTTGTAAACTTACTTTATGAGGCTCAGAGTAATTAAGTGTATTCTCCAATATTACATAACTAGTAAGCAGTCATAGTGGGATTTGTACCCAAGAAGTCTAGCTCTAAAGCTTATGCTTGGGAACTGCTCTAGAATGTTGCCCCTTTACATGAAAAGAACTATGCAGAATATTCCTGATGCCAAATGCAAAGCAATAGTTGTATCTTGAAATTTTTATAGGTCATTTCAAACTGGGGATGCAGTCTTAGGTCATTGCTGCCACGATTCACCTGACAACTTAGGCTTCACAGACACATAATTTCCATGCAGAATGATTACTCTGCCATAGCGAAGGCTATTTTTGCATAAGCGTGGGCATATACAAATCAACGCAAGTGGTTCCGGGCTAAAGTATCTAAGCCACAAAGCAGGATTAAAAGAGCTGAGTTTTCTGGATTAATTTTTTGGATGAGAGAAAACATTTGAAAAGAGTTCAGGGAAAACACTTTTTTTTTTTTTTTTTTAACGTGAGAAAAGAAATGGTCTAACAGACTGAGGATATTAAAACACAATGAAATGAAGTTTTAATGAGGAACCTAAACATTAGTTGACAGTACTGTATACATAATTGTAAGTCTAAATGATAAACTCATTTGGAGGCAAAATGAAATTAATAAGAGATCTACTATAATCTGTTGAGTTCACATTAGTTCAATTATTTTTAGAGGAGGTTGGTGGATGTGTTGAAATGGGATAAAAGAAAAAATAAAACCATAAGCAGCTTAATTCAGTGAAGGTTTTCTTTCTTTGAAAAGACATATCCTCAAATTCTACTCACTAAGAGTTTGCACTGATAAGGGAAAAGCAGCCATGATGTCATAAACGGAGACATTTTAAGCATTAACCTGATATTAATCTCTGAAATATGCTCTGTATAATTCATGCCAGTCAGAAATATTACTTTTTAAAAATTATAGCTGCAAAGACAGTGCTCCATAAACATCAGGTTGCATTTGGAATTTTTCTATGTGCATTTTGGAGCATTTTACGGCCCTAAGAGAACAATTTGTATGTTTTGTCTATTACTGTCAACCCTGCAATACATAGGGCTATTTTTCTTCTTCAAGAGACACGAGTTCAAAGGAAAATATTCAAAAAAGAGTATTCATAACCTTGGCATCTAAAAAAAATCATGAGCCTGTTATTGTAGCTTGAGGGTTGTGGCTGGAAGAGAAAAGACAGATCCTTCAAAATGGAGAAATGTTTTAGATGGCAAAGCAATTGTCGTTAAGAATAAAGCCCATGTTTTCAGCTCCAACTTCAAATCCTTAAGCAGTTTATTTCATGAATCTTCTTTCTTCCATCAAAGAAATACATTCATTATGGTGCTGCAGCAAAATCATGTGAAAACTGAACGTTTCCTCAATCAACTTGGCCCAGCTGGAGGTGATTACTTTGTGTAAAGGAGGGACGATGGACACGATTCAAGACGCTTCCATTTCATTAATGTACAGACAGCCCTGCAGGAGGCTTGGTCACAGTATATTCTACGGAAAATCAAGGCTCAGTTTCTGTGCAAGACCTGAATCTGAGGAACGAAGGTGGGAGAGGGGAATAGAAGAAATAAAGAGAAGATGAGGGAGACTATTCAGGACAGCTGCAGTAATTTAAAGCAAAGCTAATGTAGAAAATTTGGGGGAAATTATTTAAATTTGCTATTCATCTTAAGTCATGGGGCTGTGCTTTCAGGGCCAGCCTCCCCCTAACTTTTGGCTTCAAAGATGAATGAACGAAAGATTGAGGTTTCACTCTCAGTTTCAGGGCCACTTTTTACGCAGCCTGAAATTCTAAAAGTGGTTTTGAAGTGGTTTAACTGCCTCCCCTTACTTCCCTTTCGTCTATTGCTTGTGTGTCTTTTATGGTACATCTTTTCCATCCCTCAAATAGTTACTGCTTTGTTGCAAGGGGCAGATAGCATAGTGTAAAGCTACTGCTGTGTTTCAAGGGGCTGAGGTGGAGAGAAAACGTTGTTAGCTGGCTGAGCCAGTAGGGTGGCATAGGATACCCCTCAAATGCTCGTACACATGAACATTGGCCCCAGGCTCTTGGCAATACATCCAGCAGCAATAATTTATGACAGTTTTATAGAGAGCTGGGATGAAAGGACTGGCTTGTGTCATGGCTGTATTCCTCAGCCGGAATTTGGTTGGCGTACACACGCAATGTGAAGTCATCTTATTGTGCTCATATTTCAAAGGCAACACATGGAACAGCGCCCACTCTCCTGACATATCTGAATCTGCCAGTGAAGAGTTTAGACCATTTGTTTGAGAATTAACATTAAGAGCACAAAATTGCCAAGAAGGGAAAATAGCATGGCTTAAAGCAAAAAAGCAAAAACAAAACAAAACAAAAACCCCAAATTCACAAAGGTTACAAAGGTAATATGAAAATAGATTTAAAAACTCATAAATTATAAACAGCACTGGAAACTTTATTCTCTTACATTTACTGAGCACTGTGTGGTACAGGAGGTCCTTGGCACTCATGGACTTAACATTTGTGGTTTTGGCTAACAAAGAACGACATGTAGTAAGTTACACGAGCTAAGAGATTGGCGTGGAGAAGTAAATGAGCATAGCTGACTACCAGCCATCAATTTCACTGTTGTTCTCTAGTCATCCTTGCAGTAACACTTGGGAAGTGATAAACCCCGTTTCTTTGTAAAAATGAACCCCTTCTCCAAGCCAACTGCTCTTGATGGAGATGTTATTGAGAGGTCTAGAAAAATGCTGGCTACAGTGAGTAGCTTTATAAGTGATTTTAATCCTTTACGAATAGATGAATTAATGTTAGGAAAAGATCACTTTAAAATTTCAGTTTTAAAACTTTATTTAATGAGGAAAATTATAAGCAACAATGGTATTCAAAAGCACTTAGGATATTTTCCTTGAGAATGTTAAAGCTCCATTTTAGGTTATGTTAGAATGATTCCATATCAAGTACTGGTTGTGATCATCCTTTCACAGGTTTACCCATAGAGCTGTATATTAGTGACCTCATTTTACAAATAAGTGAACACAGACTTTCAATTATTCTCAGCTGATGCTTAGACTAGACTCTAGGGAACTTAATTTTTGATACATGACATGGCTAATTTCAGCTCGATTAGAAGGGACCTTAGAGATTTTCTACTTCACTGGCTTACTGGTTTTCAGCTACCCCCTAGGGGGCATTTGAAAATATGTGTGTCTGTGTGTTTGTGTGTGTGTGTGCATTTCTGTGCTTATGTAGTGGAATGAGTGGTGAATGTTTGTCATGAAGACTGAGGGGTGCTTCAGGAATTTAGTTGTCAGGGGCAAAAAATGAATGTTCAGGACAGTTTGCACACTAGAGAATTGTCTCACCCCAAATGCCAATGGTGCCTCCACAGCACTGACTAGTTTTCAACATTCTCATTTTAAAGGTTTAGCTATCAAGATCCAGAGACGATGGATCACTTAAGATTCCCTTGGTTTGCAAGTGACAGAAAATTCAAAGTTACCTGAGCAAAAAATGAAATTTATTTCATGTCTCTGACTTCAGACACAGTTGACCCCAGAACCCTGTCTCTTATCTATTTGCTCTGCCCTCCTCTGGGTATGCATTAAACTTAGGTAAGTGCTTCCTTCTGGGGGCAAGATGGCTGTTAGTAGCCCCAGGTTCATACCCCCATAACTCCAGTTTCAGTGCAAGAAGAGTACCTGTCCTCTGAGCAACAGTTCCACAAAGTCCTTGACCTGACTGCCATTGGCCCAAGTGGGGCTCTGGGACCTTTGCTGACTCAGTCCCTGGGCTGGTGGATGGAATGCATTGATTGACTTTGGCCTGTGGGCTCATGCCCCTCCCTAAAGCTGGGAGAAGTGTCAGCTTCACCAAACCACAGGAATGAAGGCAGGGAGGAGGTGGTTGTCCAAAGGAAGATCTAGAAAAAGAGTGCTGTACAAGCGAGAGCAACAAATGTCCATTACAGTAGGTAAGCGAGATGGGTGACTTATGTAAGATCCTAAGTCATGGTACCACATTGCCTTTCTTTTTTTATTTTTATTGTTTTTGAGATGGAGTCTCACTCTGTTGCCCAGGCTGGAGTGCAGTGGCGTGATCTCGGTTCTCTGCAACCTCTGCCTCCCAGGTTCAAGTGATTCTCCTGCCTTAGCCTCCCAAGTAGCTGGAATTACAGGCATGTGCCACCACCACCTGGCTAATTTTTATATTTTTGGTAGAGATGGGGTTTCACCATGTCGGCCAGGCTGGTCTTGAACTCCTGGCCTCAAGTGATCCCCCCACCTTGGCCTCTGAAAGTGCTGGATTTACAGGTGTGAGCCTTCATGACCAGCTTGCTTTTCTTTTATTTATATATTGTGTGGACATTATAATGTGCTGTTAGAATGGAGATGTACTTGGTCCTTCATCGCAGTTCATAAACTACAGGGTAAAGGTTTTGGAAGAAGAGCATAGGAGTTATAAGGTAGACTATGCTTCCTGCTTAAAAATATGAATTAGGCTGGGAATGGTGGCTTATGCCTATAATTCCAGCACTTTGGGAAGCCAAGGTGGGAGGATCGTTTAGGCCAGGAGTTGGAGACCAGCCTGGGCAACATAGCAAGATCCCATCTTAACAAAAATTTAAAAAGTAGCTGGGCATGGTGACTCTTGCCTGTAGTCCCAGCTACTTGGGAGGCTGAGGTGGGAGGATCACTTGAGACCAGGAGTTCGAGGCTGCAGTGAGCTATAATCACACCATTGCACTCCAGCCTGGGCCACAGGACAAGACTTTGTCTCAAAAACAAAAATAAAAAAATCAGAATTAGAAGATTTGTAAATTCAGCTGTTTATGCTTCATTTCCTTGCAGTTCGATTCTGGTGTTGGAAATGGGAGTTTGTCAAAGGAAAACAAAGTTGCTTCACATAAGCTCAGGTTTTCTTCAGGATCATTGTATTTCCCCAGACCTATAAACAAGTTGATAGAGCTTAGAAAGTTTCATCCAAGGAAGGAAGAGCATCTTCGGATATTTAAACTTGTTAACACTTCACCTTGATAGAAGACAGGGGGATTACAATATGTAGGAAACCAAGAAAAATGTAGGTTACTTAGGAATTGACCAGGACAAGTAAGCTTCTCTGTTACCAGAGGCTGGCAGTCATGGACAAGACCTTGTCCAGACACGGCCTGAGACCAGGCCCACCTTCAAGCGGATGAAGATGAGGTCGGCAGAAGGAAGGAAGGGTTTGTTGACTCACCGTGAACATTTCAGTCCAGCAGTTCTCTTCAAAGTCAGAGTTCAAGGCAGCACTTTGATCAAATATAAGCTTCTTACACCATTCCTCAGAGGCCGATAAATGTTATCAGGCCAATGTGACCTGATAAATGTTATCAGGCCAATATGACCTGCCAGGTCACTGGTCTCCATCAAGGTCATTATCAGACCACACCGTGGGGTGGAGTCTGAACTGAGATGGTTGTTCAGCGGCTGGGACCAAGAGAGTAGAATCCGAGTATTTTAAGGTTGAAACAGACCTTATAAACAATCTACTCCAGGGAAGTCCAATCTTTTGGCTTCCCTGGGCCACAATGGAAGATGAAGAGTTGTGTTGGGCCACACCTAAAATATGCAAATGCTAATGATAGCTGGTGAACTTAAAGGAATTGCAAAAATGTCCCATGGTGTGTATGTGTGTATGTGTTTTTTTTTTTAAGATGTGGTCTTCCTCTGTTGCCTGTTGCTGAGGCAGGAGTGCAGTGGCACAATCTCAGCACACTGCAGCCTCTGCCTCCCTGGTTCAAGTGATTCTCTTGCCTCAGCCTCCCGAGTAGCTGGGATTACAGGCGTGCACCACCCAGCTAATTTTTATATTTTTAGTAGAGATAGGATTTCGCCATATTGGCCATGCTGGTCTTGAAATCCTGACCTCAGGTGATCCGCCCATCTCAGCCTCCCAAAGTACTGGGATTACAGGTGTGAGTCACTGCAGCCAGCCCATTATGTTTTTTTTTTTTTTTTTTGAGACAGAGTCTCGCTGTGTCCCCCAGGCTGGAGTGCAATGGCGTGATCTCGGCTCACTGCAAGCTCCGCCTCCCGGGATCCCGCCATTCTCCTGCCTCAGCCTCCTGAGTAGCTGGGACTACAGGCGCCCGCCATCGCGCCCGGCTAATTTTTTTTGTATTTTTAGTAGAGACGGGGTTTCACCGTGTTAGCCAGGATGGTCTCGATCTCCTGACCTTGTGATCCGCCCACCTCGGCCTCCCAAAGTGCTGGGATTACAGGCGTGAGCCACCGCGCCTGGCGCCCATTATGTTTTAAGAAAGTTCATGGTCTTGTGTTGGACGGTTTCAAAGCCGTCCTGGGTCGCATGCCACCTGTGGGCTGTGGGTTGGACAAGCTTGATCTACTCTATGGTTTTCACCCTCGGTTTTAGATTTTCCTTGGGGCTGCACTGCACAGATGGTCCCTGTCCACGTTTTTGTCTCTTTCCCAGTGGTAGAATGTACTCCAACAGTTTTCAAAGTTTTTGTATTTTAAGTAGTAGAGTCCTTTCTTTGCAGGATATCTCACATGAAAACTCCAAAGATAAAAGCAGTGCAGATCTGGTTGAAGAAAGGAGAGTGGCCTGGAACTTCATTGGCGAAACCTGATCCAAACCCCCAGCACACTCACCCTGACCCACTGCAGCTGGGACTCTTCAGCACCTCCCTGTAACCTGGTGCTCTGCAGACCTTAGCTTGGAGCTCCGATCTAATCTCCAGTCTCTTTTTTTTTTTTTTTTTTTTTGAGACGGAGTCTTGCTCTGTCACCCAGGCTGGAGTGCAGTGGCCGGATCTCAGCTCACTGCAAGCTCCGCCTCCCGGGTTCACGCCATTCTCCTGCCTCAGCCTCCCGAGTAGCTGGGACTACAGGCGCCCGCCGCCTCGCCCGGCTAGTTTTTTTGTATTTTTTTAGCAGAGACGGGGTTTCACCGTGTTAGCCAGGATGGTCTCGATCTCCTGACCTGGTGATCCGCCCGTCTCGGCCTCCCAAAGTGCTGGGATTACAGGCTTGAGCCACCGCGCCCGGCCAGTCCAGTCTCTTTTTACTCAGTTCTCAGAGGCAGTGACTTGGTGGATCACTCACTCCTTGGGTTCTAGGTTACCACTTTCAGCTGGTTCTCCTACTTTACAAGTCTCTCCTTCTGTCTCCCTTGCTGTGTCTTTTTTTGTCTTTCCGACTCTTAAAAATCAGAATATTCTGGGGTTTAGTTCTTGGACCTCTTCTCCAGCTGTACTCACTTCCCAGCTGATCGCATCCAGCCTCATGGTTCGAAGATTACTTGCAGGTAACTTCCAAATTAGTATCTCCAGTCTCAATCTCTCCCCAAACTCCAAACATCTCCACTGGGGTGTCCCGAAGACACCTTGAATGATGAAATGCAAAACTGAACTCACAGTTCCATGCATCCTCCCAAATCTTATTCTTCCTACATTAGTACATGGACACTTTTTAAGCCAGGTACTGACTCTTCTTTCTCAGCTCAGGACATTATCAAGTTCTATAGGCTCTCCTTTGTACCCTGAATCTGTCCCCTTTGAGCAACGCTCCCACTCTGGGTCAAGCCACCATCATATCTTCCTGGGTTCCCCTGCTCCACCTTGCTTCTGCAGTCTCCTCTCACAGGGGCTAGAACAATCCTTTTAAATTGGAATCAGGGGCTGGGTGTGGTGGCTCATGCCTGTAATCCCAGCACTTTGGGATGCATAGGTGGGCTGATCACCTGAGGTCAGGAGTTTGAGACCAGCTTGGCCAACATGGCAAAACGTTGTCTCTACTAAAAATACAAAAATTAGCTGGGCATGGTGGTGCCACCTGTAATCCCAGCTACTCGGGAGGCTGAGGCAGGAGAATTGCTTGAACCCAGGAGGTGGAGGTTGCAGTGAGCTGAGATCACACCACTGTACTCCAGCCTGGGCAACACAGCAAGACTCTGTCTCAAAAAAACAAAATTGCAATCAGGTCATATTACAGCTCTGAAATGGCTTTTCTTTTCTCTCAGAATAGGATTCAGTGTCATTCCTATGGCTGACAAGGTCCCATGTGACCAGGCTCCTTCATCTTTCTGGTCCCTCCTCCTATGGCTCTTTTCCTACGTCACTTCTCCTGGCCACACTGGCCTCCTGGCTTTTCCCAAACAAGCTGAGCACAGTCCTGAATCAGTGCCTTTCTATGCGCTGTTCCTCTGCCTGGAAGGCTTTCTCCTAGATATTTGCGTGGGATGTGCCCACATTCCATCTGAGGCTTTGCTCAACTAATACGTCATTGGAGGGGCCTTCCCTCATCCCCTTCATCCTGTCCCCTGGACTTGCCCATTTTCCATCCTGGAGAGATCTTAGTGACAACTTATGCCGTAAAGCCACCACTGTCAATCACTTCATCCATACTGCCACAGATTGCTGCTTCTTCCCCCAGAGAGGAGGGTTAGACTTATCTTTGGTCGGAGCTGCAGGAGCTGCAGCACTGAGGTCTGACTCGACAAAGCTCTGCTTTCCCCAGCAGCTGTCCTGCAGCCAGTGGCACAACCCAGAAATACATACAGTTAATGTCCTGCACAGTAGACAAATCAATGAAAAGAGGGAGATAGGAAGAGACCGAGGGTTAATCGCTTACCTTTCCTCCCTCCAGTGGATTGTTTTGAGATGCAGTGATTTTATTTGACCTCTCTGGAAGAGATGGAGATGGAGAAACAAGTTGTATTTGTTGCAAAGCTAGCCATCTTGGTAACATACCCCTTTTATTTGCTATTCTTCCTTTCCTGTCTCACTTCCTACTTTCCTTCACTTTTACTCCCCCTAAATTGCACCTTCTCTCATAAAGTCTTAGCCATGAGCTTTTGTTTCAGGCTCTGATTTCTAGGGCACTGTTATCTGTTTGCTTATTTGTGTGTTATCTCTCTCTCCTCTCTAGAATGTGAGCCCAGAAGAAGAGTAGCGACATGGTTTCATCTACGGTTGTATCCTCAATGACCAGCCTAGTACTTGGAACATAGTAGATGCGTGTTAAATACTTGTCGAATAAACTTCGCGATGAGGAAGCTTGTCTTTCCTAATCCTGGACCTTAAGCCAGGATGATTCACTGAAGCCAGGATGATTCACTTGTAAGTCACCTGGTAAGTCCCACCCATCTGTGGCAATCCTTTGACACCTTGCTTTGAGTCTGCTCTTGATCTTGCTTCTGCTTCCTCCTCTCTCACCTGTGATATGCAACAGCCTCCCAATTGGACTCCCTGCAGCATTCCACCCTGCTCCATTCTAGACTTCATGCAATAGTCAGAGAAATGTTTTAAACACATTAATCAGGTCTCATTGCTATGCTGCGTAAAACACTCTGATGGTTTTTCACTGCAATGAGAATTAATATGAAGTCCTTACTATGGCTTACTATGGCCTACAAGGCCCTTCCCACTCAGAAACTCAACAATTTTCTTCTTTTTTTTTTTTTTGAGACGGAGTCTCACCCTGTTGCCCAGACTGGGGTGCAGTGGCACGATCTCGGCTCACTGCAACCTCCACCACTCAGGTTCAAGCAATTCTCCTGTCTTAGCCTGCTGAATAGCTGGGATTACAGGTGTCAACCATCATGACCGGCTAATTTTTTCTAATTTTAGTAGAGACGGGGTTTCACCATGTTGGCCAGGCTGGTCTCAAACTTCTGACCTTGGTGATCCACCTGCCTCGGCCTCCCAAAGTGCTGGGATTATAGGCGTGAGCCACCATACCTGGCCCAGAAACTCAACATTCCACCACTCTTTCCCTCCCTCTATGGGCTGCAACCCCATGGCCCTCTTTTGTTCCTTGAACTTACTAAGCTCTCCCCTGCCATAGGGAGGCTTCTGGACGTCCTTATCCTCCACATGGGATTCTCCTTTAGTTCCGATGTACATTGCTGTCTCTTTCTTGGCCTTCTCACAGAGGTTGTTCCTCACATCCCCTTATCCAAAATAGGTCCTTCCTGTATATTTCTATCTCAGCACTCTGCTCATTTCTTTCTTTATCCTTATCACGACTTGTCATTATAATATTATTTTACTATGGGAGAGGCGGCCTGTTTTCATGATCAAATTGTAGGTTTCATGAGGGCAAGGACTATGTCTATGTTTTTCATCATTGTATTCCCAGCATCTTGGAGAGATATTTGCGTGTGGCAGAGGTTTAATACGTATTTGGTGATTAAACAGATATTCAAGAATTGATCCAGCTTCTATTTCTTTGGCTTCAGGACTTGCCTCAAATATCCCTTTGTCACAGGCCTTCTCCAACCACCCTATATAAAATATAACAGTGTATCTCCTGGCTTTTACTCATGCTTTTGGTGAGAGATTTGTTATCCTTGGTCTGGGCCTTTGTTGCTCTCTAAGAACCTGGTTTGCCCTCTGCCTCTTGGCTCTACTGGCTGCCATGAGCATCTATGCCTCCCAGCTCCAGCTCTCAGGGCCCCTGTCCTCATTCAAAGCCTACCCTGCTTCATCCTGGAGGAGATGGGGCAAACTCAGATACAGAGAGCTTCAGCAACTTGTTCAAGTTTATACAATAATGAAGATTGGGCCAGAAGTCAGGATTTTGGATTTGCACCCAGTCTGATGTCTTTTCACTCTATTATGCTAATCCTGTATCTCTGTTTCAAATCAAAGTGACTTATTTTGAGTTTTCAGATGAGCACTTCAAGTGTTATGGAGTACCTGGTTATTTGAAGTAAAAAAAGCAACAGGTATTGAAGCTTCTAGCTACACAAAGCTTGAAGCACCAGACAACTCTGAAGGACTAAATCTACCCACAGGACTGGAATTAGGCACCAAGGGAACAGATGCAGGGAGAGATCCAAGGTCACAGCCAGGAGCCAGATCCTGGGTGTAAGCTGTCTGTGCCTGTCCTTCTTTCCCAGGGCCCACCAAAGGAAGGCTCTGAGCTTCAGGATGGGGATCTAGACTTCAGTTATCAGTAGGTTCTGAAAGTGCTGCCCTCAGGGACATGGTGACTTAGAAACAGAACTTCAACAAGGTTCAGTTGAAGTCCAGGGAATTCCCTAGGTATGCCTCTTGCCTCCTCTCATCTCTCCCCTTCAAAAGAAGAACATTTGAGGAAGTCCCAGGGAAGAGAGATGAGAAATATGGATATGAAATAAAGTGAAATGAAGAACCACAGTATAGAGTACTTTTCTGCATTGGGTAAGACTTGTGGGTGAGACAGAGAATTGGGTGGAGGGCAGAAGGCCAGAAGGAGTAGGCAGAGGAAGGAGGGGGTGTTGAGCCTCCTTCAGGCATCCAGCGAGAAACCTGCCCTCGGAATAGTCACACTTGATCTCCTTTTGGCTTCTGTGTACCAGCAAAGCCTTTAGGTTTAGTCTATTTCCTCTGTGGCAGAAAAGGAAGCCCAAGGCAATTTGCATAGGCAGCTCTCAAGCAAAGCCTCCCTCAAAGAGTTTCTGACTCATCCCCATGACTTCCTCCCCCATCTGTCAACAGGGGAAACTCCAGGTGGGAGGTTACATTTCCTGCCTCCCTGTTATGGACTAGTTTCCTTCTTGGGAGGTGAGGCAGAAGTGGAGGGGACTTTCTCCCTCCTCATCATCCCATGCCTTCTCTCTTCTCCCCGCTCCTCTCTATCAAACTCTATGTTCCCATTTTGAGCTGAGAATAAGGAACAGCAGAGTTTATTAAAAACATTTTAAAATCAAGTGATTAAACTCTGATAATGGCAGAATTTCAAACATGAGTCAGTATGTAAATCCAACCGTAAAGATGAAGCTTTGAAGATATTTCTGTGTTCTCAGAACCTCAGAAGTTAATTCCTAGACATTGCTTCCTTCTAAGGGCAACTTCAGCACATGGTCCACAAGGATATAGGGCAGGATCCTCATAGAGGTAGTAGGCTACATGTCTCAAGTTGTAGGATGCTCTGGGCCCTCAAGTCTATCTATCCTCTTCCCCGAGTTCTGCACATCATCTACGTGCTGCTGGACTCCTGAAAGTGGCACAACACCCTGATAGGGAGCTTGAGCATTCATTCTTGCTGCGTTTTGATAGTGTTTTCTAGGCTACCATCTGTGGGCTCTGTTTTGATCCACAGTTCTCCCTCTGGACATGGGATGTATCAAAGCAGGAAACAGCCTGCCCATCTGAGCTTTTCATGATGTCACGGCTACTGCTCTGCTGTTACCGGAGCTACATGGGAACCCCAGGGAGACAGCTTGAAATGGTTGGGCATCAGGTATACAGAAAAAAGCCCTCAGAAGTATGGAATTTGTTTACATTGGTTCAGGGAACCAAAGAAAAAAGATTCGAGAATAGAATGTTCTGGCCTGTGTGCCCACTGAAATTAGAATTGTACGGGATTTTCCTCCAACACCGTGGTGGCTATTTTCCAGCCTCTTTTGCTGATTTCTCTTCATCTTCACACTTGTCAAGGTTGAAAGTCTCTAGGACTCAGTTCTTAGTTCTCTTCATTTCTCCATCTCAGTCCATTGTTGATCTCATCCAGCTTCAAGTCTTTAAATACCACGTGTATGTTGGCAACTCCTGGAGCTCTCAAATATTTTCTAGACTTGTATGTTCAACTGCCTACTGAACAGTTCTACTTGAAGGTCAGATTCAGCAAGTTCCCACTGAACTCCTGGTCTTCTCCCCACAAATCTGCTTCAGACATGGTTGGATGGCAGTAGCTCCAATCTTCCTGTAGCCCAAAACATTGGAGTCATGCTTTTTATTGAGACAGAATCTTGCTCTGTTGCTCAGACTGGAGTGCAGTGGCACGACTGCAGCTCACTGCAACCTCCGCTCCCTGTGTTCAAGCAATTCTCCTGTCTCAGCCTTCCCAGTAGCTGGGATTACAGGGGTGCGCCACCAAGCCCAGCTAATTTTTGCATGTTTAGTAGAGACAGGGTTTTGCCATGTTGGCAAGGCTGGTCTCGAACTTCTGACTTCAAGTGATCCACGGACCTCGGCCTCCCAAAGTCCTGGGATTATAGGCGTGAGCCACCGCGCCTGGCCTTGGAGTCATTCTTGACTCTTCTATTTCACATCCCACACCCAATCAGTCAGAAGATAGCCTGGCCAGGTCTATCTTCCAAATACATCCAGAATCCAATCGCCTTTTACCACCCCCATTGCGGCTGCACTGGTCCAAGCCACCATTTTCTCTTGCCTTGATTACTTTAACAGCCTCTTATCAAGCCTTCCTGGTTCTACCCTTGCCCCCTTCAGTCTATTCTTAATGCAGCAGGAAGAGTGGTTTTTTTTTTTTTTTGAGACGGAGTCTTGCTCTGTCCCCCAGGCTGGAGTGCAGTGGCGCAATCTCGGCTCACTGCAAGCTCCGCCTCCCGGGTTCACGCCATTCTCCTGCCTCAGCCTCCCGAGTAGCTGGGACTACAGGCGCCCGCCGCTGCGCCCGGCTAATTTTTTCTATTTTTAGTAGAGACGGGGTTTCACCATGGTCTCGATCTCCTGACCTTGTGATCCACCCGCCTCGGCCTCCCAAAGTGCTGGGATTACAGGCGTGAGCCACCGCGCCCGGCCGGAAGAGTGGTTTTTTTAAGGAATTAGGTCGTATCACGTCACTCCTCTACTCAAAGGCCTGCAATAATTCCTTATCTTATTCAGCATAAATGCCCTTACAGTGGTCTGATTGGTCCTCTGTGATCTGTCCTTGAACACTATACTGACTTCATCTTTGACTAGTCTCCATTTCTCACTGTTCCCTAGCCACAGTGGCCTACTTGCTGTTTCTTGAACATGTTAGTCTTAATCCTACTTCAGGACCTTTGCACAGGCTGTTCTCTCTGCCTGGAATATTTTCTCCCCACGAACCTCCATGGCTATTTAAAAAAAATATATTATTCCAGTCCTTGCTGAAGTGTAATTTTTCAATGATGTCTTCCTTGATCCCTCAGTTTACAGTTTTAATCTTGAGCTCTTTTACTCTGTTCTACTTATTTCTGTATCACCCTCTAACATATGGTAAAATTTACCTATTTAATATGTTTGCTTTTTGGCTGGGCTTGTTGGCTTACACCTGTCATCTCAGCACTTTGAGAGGCTGAGGTGGTGGGATCACTTGAGCCCAGGAGTTCAAGACCAGCCAGGGCAACATAGCGAGATCTCATCTCTACTAAATCAATAAATAAAGCCAGGTGTGGTAGTGTGTACCTGTAGTCCCAGCTACTCAGGAGACTGAGCCGAGAGGATTGCTTGAGCCCAGGAGTTCGAGGCTACAGCGAGTTATGATCATGCCACTGCACTCCAGTCTGGGCAACAGAGTGAGACCCTGTTTCCCCCAAAATATTTGTTTTTTATTATTTGCCTTCCCCTATTGAAATATAAGTGCCTTTGTTTTGTTTATTTGAACAGAGGCTGGCTATGATGAGTTTGTTAAATGAGTAGATAAATAGCAATGGAATCAGGGATAGTCTCACAAGAGAGGGCAAATGAAAGGTGGGCAAGCGTCCACAGAGCACCAGAGTTTAAGTTGTGGCTAGTTATGGTTGAGGACCAGAGAGATTCTAGGTTGCAACTGGAGGTGACACTGTGGGCCAGAAAATTGTCAATCCACATGTCCTCTGGGGTCTGTTTCATGGTCATTGAGAATAAGCCAGTCTGATTAAAAGAAAAATCAGGTATCCTATTAGTTAGACCCCATGAATAGGCATGACCTCTAGATTATTTTCTTTTACCTTGCCTTGGTTATTGGGAGGCTACATCATATTTCATGATGCAAACGGGAATGGATACTTGATTCTGTTTTTCTTCTTTTATGCAGACATACAAAATGATAGGAAAAGTGAAAGGTTTCAGGGGGAAATGCTTTCTTCATAGAATTGCAGCTGGAGTGAGACGAGAGCTGGAGTGAGTTAAATAGAGAACATTTTTGTAGTGAATCTTATATCCATGCATACTCACTGGGTATGCTGACTTTTAAATAGTTTGTGATATTGGCATATACTAAAGCCACTGCTATCACTACCTGTGCTAAGGCACAGCACCAGAGAAGTGACACCTTGGTACTGATGAAAAGCGAATCATCTGACTGTTTCAGGACCACAACCTGAGGAATGCTCAAATCCAGCTTCATCGTTCTGCCTCTGATCTCATAACCTTTGACTTAGGTTCTGGTACCTCTGTTTCTTGCTAGTTTCTCCTTCAAGGTGGTGCTTCTGACAAGAGCACCTTATGGAGATGGTGACTGTAATGATTAGTAGCATCCCCTTTCACTCTCAAGAGTTCAAGTTAAGATGATAAAATGTGGGGGGCACCCTATATCTAGGGCTTAGCTTGACTGGTGACCTTGGACTCCTCCAACTTGTGGGCTTTCTGCCTCCCACCCCTCTGCTCCCTCCCACTGACTTTGATGATGGTGAAAACTTGATTGTGTGGAAGTTCACTTTCCACAGAAGTTCAAAGCTTCGCCCAGTGCAGTTCTGAATATGTAATTTGACCATTGAATGACGGGGGATTCAAAAGTTTCTGGTTACCAGCAAGGGAGAAGTGGTGCTAAATGAGAACAGAAACCCCAGCCCACTCCCTGAGGTTTGAGTGACCAGGAACCACATTGACAGGAAGACAATGCCATGGATCTTAGTGTCCTGTGAAGAGACATTTGTGGTGTTTCTTGTTAATTGTAACAGCAAGTCATGTTCTCCTTCTGGGCCTTAGTGTCCCCATCTGTAAACTACAGGGATTCAGCCTAATGAGTTTTTGGGTCCCTTTGAGCTCTAAGAGTCTATGGAGCAGTACAGCATGTTATTTAAGAGCCTTCCTGTTGGAGATAGAACTGAATTCAAATCCTAGCTCTGTGATGTAAAACCTGTTCAATTTTGATCGGGTTATAAGTTCAACTTTCTCATGTGTAAAATGGAGATTATATTCACTCATAGGCTTTTTATGGTGATTAAATGAAATAATATGTAAGAAAACACCTTGTAAAGTGGCTGGCACCTAATCACTCAGTGCAAGATATTGGCTACTATGACCCTGCATGTGATTCCCATCATATATAACCCTAATATGATTTCAAAGCATATTATTTCATGTTAAGATTGCAACTGTGGGAGGTCAGTTGGGTGGCTATGAGAAATTTGAAAATTGAGAAAATCTCAAATTTCAATGAGAAAATTGAAGCTCAGAGAAGTCAAGTGATTTCCCTTTCGTTTCAGAGTTGGTGTGTGACAGAGCCAGGGCCTCGCCTGATGCTGTGGGAGAAATAAGAGGTACATCAATCAGACATTCATTGAAGAGACGGAAATGGTTGTATGCACTTAGCCAGCAGGGAAGACCTTTTAATCACAATAATTTATGTATGAAAATTCTCTAGAGATAAAAGGAGAGGCTGTTGTAAGAGTCTGATGATTAGGCCAGGGAAAATAAAAAACTTTCTGCCTCTTAGATAATGACGCAGGTTTGCATTTTTGTTCTTTTGTTCCACTGTCCTGCAAAGTAGCCATATCTGATTCTGCTAACGTCATCGCATAGATCAGACTGTTTCTCATTGCCCTCTCTGATCGTAGCCCTGAGATCTGAGTCTTTACTGTTCACCTCTGATATTCACCACTACTCTATCAGTGTCTGTTTTGGGGTTCTGGTTCTGCCTTACAATGTCATTGAAATTCTTTTTCTTTATTGAGAATTTAGTTTTTATTCTTTTGCTTTATATTCCCTATACATGTCTATTGCAGAAGCATTGAAAAATACTGTAATGTGTAAAGAAAACACTAATCTTACAGATGATTACTTTCTACATTTCATTCTAGATTTCTATGAGCATATACATACCACTATTTTACTTGATGATTATCTTATTTGTGTTGTTCTATAACCTGCTTTTTGCCCTTATTTTAATATGAATATTTCTTCATGTTATTACAATGATTTAAAAACAAGCTTTTAATGGTTGCTTGTGTACATCCATTGTATGAATGTACTAAAATTTATTTAACCCGTTTCCTACTGTCGAACACTAAAGATTCTTTCCAATATTTCACTTTGATAAATAACACTTGATGTAAACTTTTTGCTTGTAAAGTTTTGCTAGGTCTCTGCTTGTTTCCTTACTGATAGCATTTTGCCTGTGAGGGCAGCGAGATGAGTACTTCGAGGATTAATCCCCACCGAGGCGACTGAGCAACAGGAAGGTCTCTGCAGGGCCCTCGCGCTGCCAGTAGGTGTCACCTTCGCCTCATGATTTCTCCTACTTTTTTTTTGTTTGTCTTTTTCCAGGATCTTTTTTGAAGACCAAGAATAGAATAAATTTGTGAGTCAGTAAGATTCAGCTCCAAATATTAAAAGTCTCTTACAAGGGATACAAATTGGCAGTGCCTGGGGGCTGTGGGCCTGGTTATTTTGCTTTTTGTGTTGGTTTGATTTCTTCCAGCCCAGCAGTGTTTGCAGCTGAGCTGATTCTGAGAAAAAGCAGTCAATCTGGACTGCTGGCAAAACTCCATTCTCTCAGGCTGTCTAGGAAACACACACACACACACACACACACATACAGACACGTAAAAAAAGCTACTGCGTACTGAGGGCTTTCTCAAAGCATCTAGTAATAAACAATTCACAGCAATTTTAAAAGATAGTTATTATCAACACTCTTTTCTAGATAAGGGGATTAAGGCTCAGAGACACTAAATACTAAAGTGCCAATGGCTTAAGGCAGTATTCCGACTTGAGTACACTGATCAGTGAAGCCTGTGATTTTACCTGTTTTCCTATGTTTGTTAAAAATGCTGATTCTGGCAGGACATGGTGGCTCACACCTGTAATCCCAGCACTTCGGGAGGCTGAGGTGGGAGGATGGCTGAGCTCAGGAGTTCCAGACCAGCCTGGGCAACATGATAAACCCCATCTCTACCAAAAATACAAAAAGTTAGCTGGGCATGGTGGTGCATGCCCGTGGTCCCAGCTACTTGGGAGGCTGAGGTGAAAGGATCGTTTGAGCCTGGGAGACAGAGGTTGCAGTGAGCTGTGATTGCACCACTGCACTCCAGCCTGAGTGACAGAGTGAGACCCTCTCTCAATTAAAAAAAAAAAAAAAGCCAGTTCTGAGGCTCCACCCCAGGCCTACTGGACCAGAATATCTCAGCATGGGACCCTAGAATTTCCATTTAAATGGTCATCTTAGGAGATTTGTATTTGCACTAAACAAAGGTACCCATTTCATTTGTTCTGCGACCAGCCGAACCAACCAGAAATCATGGCTGGGAGAGGCTGAGTAGACTTTGGGTGGTCTGAGTCTTTAAGTCACTTGTCCAGTTTTCATTTTAGGTCAGCAACAAAGGTCTTGAAATAAATCATCTAGAACTGGCTTTGAGAGAGCATGTGATATGTTTTGAAATAAGGAGTTTTGTGGCCTCAGTAACCACTCTTCTTTCTTTCGCTAAAAAAAGATTCTTTGAAACCCTTTTCACTCCTTAGCAGAGCAGCAGTGTGGCTTAGGGAATAGGCCTTTGCTTTAAAGTCAGACAGGCCTGAGTTTGAATTCTAGCCCTGCTACTTACCATCTCTCTGATCCTGGCCAGGTTGCCAAAGCTCTAAGGCTCAGTAACTTCCTCTGAAAAATGGGAATAAATATAGTCACTTCATAGGATTGAGGTGAATATAAATACAGTACTAACAGTGAAAATGTACTATCCGGCTCCTCTCTCGTAAGTGTTCAGGAAATGACAAAAACAATAGTTATTTTAAAAAAATTAAGTAATAGGGATAAAAAAATGCTATTTTAAACCTAGGTAACTGTCTTTTTTCTAGTTACTTAAAAACAACTTTATTGAGGTCTATTTATTATATATGCATACCATAAAAATCACCCATTGCGAGTGTGCAGTTTGATAATTTTCAGTATATTTATTACTTGTGCAGCATCACCACCCACAATCTAGTTTTGGAACACTTCCATCACACCAGAGGCTTCCTCTTGCCTGTTTGCAGTCAATCATTATTTACTCCTAGCCCCAGGCAGCCACTGATCTGCTTTCATCTCTATAGATGTTCCATTTCTGGACAGTTCATATAAATGGGATCATAAAGCTGGGCACGGTAGCTCATGCCTGTAATCCCAGCACTTTGGGAGGCCTAGGTGGGCAGATCATTTGAGCTCAGGAGATTGAGACCATCCTGGCTAACACAGTGAAACCCCGTCTCTACTAAAATACAAAAAATTAGCCAGGCGTAGTGGCAGGCGCCTGTGGTCCCAGCTACTCTGGAGGCTGAGGCAGGAGAGTGGCTTGAACCTGGGAGGTGGAGCTTACAGTGAGCCGAGATCATGCCACTGCACTCCAGCCTGGGTGATGGAGCAAGATTCCATCTCAAAAAAAATAAAAAATAAAAAAAATAAATGGGATCATAAAATATGTAATCTTTAATGTCTGGCTTCTTTCCTTAGCATAATATTTTTGAGGTTCATCGATGTTGTAGCATATATCAGTAGTTTTTTCCTTTTTTGCTAAATAATATTCCATTGTATGGATACATTGGGAGGTATCCGCACTACATGTTGTTTATCCATTCACCCGTTGATGGCCATTTTGATTGTTTCTACTTTTTGCCTATTACAAATAACGCTATTATGAACATTCAAGTACACTTTTTTTTTTTTTTTTAAATCTCCTGTGGTAGTCTGGGATTACAGGCTGGGATTACCAGCGTGAGCCACCGTGCCCGGCCTCAAGTACAAGTTTTTATGTGAGTTTATTGTTTCAGTTCTCTTAGGTGTATATATAGGAATAGCATTGCTGGGTAATATAACTCTATATAACTTTTTGAGAAATAACCAAACTATTTTCTAAAGCAGCTGTACTATTTTACATTCCTACCAGAAAGGTATGAGAGTTCCAGTTTCTCCGTATTCTTACAAACACTTGTCAGTGCCTGTCTTTTTGATAATAGCCATCCTAATAGGTGAGAAATAGAATCTCATTGTGGTTTTGATTGGCATTTTACTAATGACTAATGATATTGAGCATCTTCATGTACTTACTGACCATTTATATGTAACTTCTTTGGAAAAATGCCCATTCAGCTTTTTGGCCTACTTTTTCATTGCATTATGTGGCTTCTTACTATCGAGTTAACAAGAGATCCTTACATATTCTGAGTACAAGACCTATAACTGATACATGACTTGCAAGCATTTTCCCCCATTTCATGAGTTGTCTTTTCACCTTCTTGATGGTATTTTTTGAACCAGAAAAGTTCTTAATTTTGATGAAGTTCAATTTATCTGTTTTTTCTTTTGTTGCTTGTGAATTTTAGTGTCATATCTCCAAGAATCTATTGCCAACCCAAATTCGTGAGGGTTATTTCTATATTTTCTTCTAAGAGTTTTATTGTTTTTAGCTCTTACTAAAACATAACTGGATTAAGTGGACTTTAATCCATTTGGAATTAATTTATATATGTGGTATGATGTTAGAGGGTCCAGCTTCATTCTTTTACATGTGGATGTCAGTTGGTCCAGTACCATTTGTTGAAAAGACTGTTTTTTCTCTGTTGAATTGTTTGGGAACCCTTGTTGAAAATAAACTGACCATGATGTAAGGATTTGTTTTCAAACTCTTAATTCTGATCCATTGCCTATGTATCTCCCTATGCTAGACTACACTCTCTTTATTATTATAGCTTTCTAATAAAATTTAAAATGAGGAAGTATAAGTTATCTAACTTTTTTGTTTTTTCAAGATTTCTTTGGCTGTTTTGGATCCCTTAGATTTCCATATAAAGTTTAGGATCAGCTTGTCAATTTCTGTAAAAAGGCCTGGTGAGATATTGATGGGGGTATGTTGAGTCTGTACATCAATTTATGGACTATGTCCATCTTTACAATATTACATCTTCCAATCCATGAATGTGGGATATCTTTCTATTGGTTAAGCCTTCTTAATTTCTTTCAGCAATGTCTGGTAGTTTTCAATGTTGTTAAATTTATTCCTAAGTATTTTATTATTTTTGATGCTATTTCAAATAAAATTGTTTTCAAAATTTTGTTTTTGGATTGTTCATTGTTTATGTATGCAATTGACTTTTGTAAATTGATCTTGTATCCTGCAACATTGCCGAATTCGTTTACTAGTTTGAATAGTTTTTTAAGTGACTTCCTTAGGATTTTCTACAAATAAGACAGAGATAGTTTTACTTATTCCTTTCCAATATGGATGTTTTCTATTCTTTTTCTTGTCTAAATTGGCCAGACTAGAACCTCCAGTACAATGCTGAACAAAAGTCTTGAGAGCAGACACCATTTATTGTCTTTTTCTCAATATTAGGGGGTAAATATTCAGTTTTTGGCTTTTAAGTATCATGTTAGCTGTAGATTTTTCCCGGATACCGTTTATCAGGTTGAGAAAGTTCCTTTCTGTTCCTAGTTTATTGAGTATATATTTAAATCATGAAAGGATATTGTATTTTATTAAATGCTTTTATTCATTTATTGAGATTTTTTTGTGTCATATCCTTTTTAATTAATATTTTTAATTTTGTTGAAAGCAAAGACTTGGAAGCCACATATCCTGCAAAATGATGCTTATTCAGTCATTAGATAATTCATTTTCTAAATTTCTGTGAAGTAATAAAAAATCATTTCCAAGGCTTATCAAATGACTGTGAATCATACTTATTATTCTTTCACCATGTTTAATCGAATATACTCAGAAGTGGTTGGGAAAATATAAATATTGCTAGTATCAATGCACTTTTGCCAATATAACATTTTCATAAAATGCTCTAAATTTTTTGTCAAAATCTTTGCACTGCACAGAGAATTCATTCAACCTTTAGAAAATGCCTACCATATAACCCAAGTGACAAAGCCAGCCATAAGTTTCAGATTCATCTAACAAACTTTTTTTTCTTTCAGAAAAAAGTCTGTTTTCACTTTTATATTAACGACAACAGCATTTTAACACATAGCCCCGTGGCAATGGTCACTTCTGAGGGAACAATCACAAAATATGAGTTGATTGCACTTCCTCACACGTAGCAGTTTTTAAAAACATGAGCTTAATATCCTGGATTCAATACTATTTACAATTTAACGGTAACAGGTAATGCCATGCGAATATCGGGATTCATTTTTTGACAACTAAAGCATTAATGAATAAGATGGTAGTATAAATTAATGTTTAAAGCGAGAATATGAGTAATAAAGTTGCTGTCTCTTTTCTTTTCAGTAGCTCCATCTGGAGAGATGTTTCTGCACAATTTGAAACCTAAACTCGAATAAACTCAGAATAAAAAGTTTGAAAATCTATTTCAGGTTGTATTCCTAAACAGGAACACATTGCGTGCCATAATCATGTCCTTGCATGCCATAATCTTACCAGTAATGTGATTTTCTTTTCTGTAATTGTAGACAAATTATTGGATATGATTGGCAAGATCTGTCAATCTGTTAGGTATATCTCTTATCTACCACAATTTTTTGTCTCTTGCAGTATGAAAAATGCCTCCTGCTATTTCTTTTTTTTTTTTTTTTTTGAGACGGAGTCTCGCTCTGTCGCCCAGGCTGGAGTGCAGTGGCCGGATCTCAGCTCACTGCAAGCTCCGCCTCCTGGGTTTACGCCATTCTCCTGCCTCAGCCTCCCGAGTAGCTGGGACTACAGGCGCCCGCCACCTCGCCCAGCTAGTTTTTTGTATTTTTAGTAGAGACGGGGTTTCACCGTGTTAGCCAGGATGGTCTCGATCTCCTGACCTCGTGATCCGCCCGTCTCGGCCTCCCAAAGTGCTGGGATTACAGGCTTGAGCCACCGCGCCCGGCCAACCTCCTGCTATTTCAAGCACCCTATGAAATAAAGTAGTTTCTGCTATAATGTGGCATATATATGTCTGAAAACCTTGCATACTATACAAGTTACACATTAAAGTGATAGGTTTATTGGACAAGTAGATTTGGGGCATAGCCCTCAAAACCTAGGCAACTTTCTAAGCAGTGCATTCACAAAAACGATAAGTGGCTCCTGAAGAAATAATTTTGTCTGTCCAAGCGGACTGCCACAGGAGACATAAAAATGCATTCTAAAAAGGATGAAAATATTGGCAACCCTTTAATTAAAGCAGGGCTGGCTCCAGATATAAGCAGAGCTTGGGTCAGTGGGGTTGAGGTTGCAGTAATGGCGAGGCTTGGGTGGCAGTGAAACCTTCCACAAACCGAGAATCACAGAAGCCTGGGGTTGTACTTCTCAGCAGAGGTGACCCTTGAAAAAGGCACTTGTTTGAAAATGTCTTAAAATATAGCACTGCCAATACCACAGTGTAACTGAGGGCTTTTTATTTGTTACTGTAGGTTACAATTTTACTCCTACTATTGTAACTTCCCTTGCTTAGGAGAAAACCCATACACAAGGCTAATATATGTTAAGAACAGTTACTTGAAACTTAGAAATAAGACAAAGGGATGGTAATACATTCTTGTGATATCAGATTGGAGCATTGTTTAACTGGCCAAGGATCATCTAGTTATTTAGACTAGTGCACCTTTATTTCACTTGCTATTCACTCTTGAACAAAAGCCCAGATATTGTAAAGTTACAGGTTAGTTTGTAGATTTTTATCTGTAAGGAAGAAAACTTTAAAAATTATGGTTTTATTGCCCTATAGGTCACTAAGTGGTTTTGTATCTAATCTAGAAATCTTTTAAAAAAATTTTTTTTTAATTTTTGAGACAGAGTCTTACTCTGTTGCCCAGGCTAGAGTGCAGTGGCATGATCTTGGCTCACTGCAACCTCTGCCTCCTGGATTCAAGTAATTCTCCTGTCTCAGCCTCCTGAGTAGCTGGAATTACAGGCACATGCCACCATGCCTGGCTAATTTTTGTGTTTTTAGTAGAGACAGGGTTTTATTATGTTGGCCAGGCTGGTCTCGAACTCCTGACCTCAGGTGATCTGCCCGCCTTGGCCTCCCAAAGTGGTAATCCAGCAATCTTATTGTAACATTCTTTTTTCAAAATGATTATAAATACACAGTTTCTCAAATAAGTTTTGAACCAACTTCACCATTTTACAAGTTGCCTCTTCAGCACATGTTCATTCTATATTTTTATGAGTCATGTTTTTTAATTTTTAAAAAATTATACTTTGATACATTGAAGTCAGAGAATATGTACTGAAACTTTGCAATTTGTCAAGGCTTGCTTTATATAGTACATAGTCAGTTCAGTTCTCAAATGTTTAAAATTAATGAGTATTCTTTGATTGTTGCTGGCATAGTTTTTTATATTGTTTATGTCAAGTTGCTTATTGTGTATTTTAAATTTTCTATGACCCTATTGATTTTTCAATGTGTATTTCATTTATTAGTTACTAATGGAAGTGTGTTAAAATTTCCCACTATACTGTGAATTGATCTTCTCTTTTTAGTTATATCAACTTTTACTTTGTACATTTTCATCCTTTTATTCTCAGTAACTTTTTGCTCTTATACTTTAGGTATGCCTCTAGTAAAGGGCATATAAGGAGATTTTGTTTTTGCAGCCAATTTGATGATCTTTGTCCTTTAACTGGGGTGTAGCGACCATTTGTATTTATTGTGGTAACTTCTGTGTTTGGGTTTATTTCCACCATCTTATTTTGTCACTTCTATTTGTCTGCTGTTGATTCCTCCTTGCCCCTATCTTGTTTTAGATTGACTATTCTCATTTCTTCACCCTGCCTTCCCATGTTAGTTAGGAACTTGTATACTCTATTTCTAATATTTTTACAGATTGCCAAAAGAACTTTCAATATGTATATTTTTACTTATATATTATTTTTAGTCTGGTATTTTAGTTCTCCCTCATTTTTTAACACAATAAATTAGATGCTAGTTTTAGCTTTTGATTAAGTCCATTTATTTAGATTTTTCTTTGGACCTCACACATTTTTCCTTGGACCACAACATTTTTCCTTGGACCTCAGACCCTACTTCAGACCTGACTTCTGGAATCTTTTTTCTTCTTTCTGAAGTACATCCTTTAGAAATTCCTTTAGATTTGTTGGTAGAAAACTCATTTGTCTTAAATGTTTTCATATAGTTTTGCTGGATATAAATATCTAGGTTGACAGTTGTTTTCTTCAGCCTTTTGAAAATATATTCTGCTGTCTTCCAGCTTCCATTGTTACAGATTCCACTGAGAAGCTTGTCTGTTTGTCATTCCTTTATTAGTAATGTCTTTCTTTTTAAGTTCCTCTTTTTCTTTGACTTTCTGTAATTTTGCTACAGCATACCCAGGTATAAATTTCCTTGTCTTTCATAAATTCGAATATTAATACATTTTTTTAATGAATTTACTTGTCTTGTTTGCTAATCATTGGCATCTTTGATTCTAAAGATTTGTGTTTTCTCATAATTTTGAAAAATTTCCAGCTAATATATTTTCTAATTTTGTATTTTTCTCCATTTTCTTTTGTCTTCTTTCCTAGCATTTTTTCTTTTTTTTGAAGTCTTGCGCTGTTGCCCAGGCTAGAGTGCAGTGGTTTGATCTCAGCTAACTGCAACTTCTGCCTTCCAGGTTCAAGCAATTCTCCTGTCTCAGCCTCCCGAGCAACTGGGACCACAGGTGTGTGACATCATGCCCGGCTAATTTTTTTGTATTTTTAATGGAGATGGGGTTTCATCATCTTGGCCAGGCTGGTCTAGAACTCTCGTCCTCAGGTGATCTGCCCACCTCAGCCCCCTAAAGTGCTGGAATTACAGGTGTGAGCCACCACGCCCGGGCCTTTCCTGGATTTTTGATTAGACACATATTGGCTACTTGCTAACCAACTGTGGTCTGTGAACTAAAAATATTGGCTTGCTCTGGAAGTCTGTTTAAAGTGCAGAATCTCAGATCCCATTCCAGACTACTGTGCAATGAGAATCTGCACTTTAAGAAGATCTCCAGGAGATTAATGTACACATTAAAATTTGACAAGCACTGCATTATACCTCCTTATGCTATCCTTCATATCTTTTAACCTCTTATATTGTACATCTTTTGGTCTTTCTGTGATTTATTATGAGTAAATTATTCAGATTTTATGGTACATGACTCTTCTTTTTATGTTTAATCTGATGTGCTTATGTTTAATCATGAGTTTCTAATTTGGATTATTATATTTTTAATTTTAAAATATTATATTAACAAACTTAAGCCTGCTTGAACTCTTTTTTACATTATCATAATTTCAAACTTGTTAATTCCATTAAACATATTTAACCTAATTTATGTTTTATATCTGATAATTTCCATACCTATATTAATGATGAATATTATTCAATTTTTTTGGGGACAGGGTTTCACTTTGTTATCCAGGCTAGAGTGCAGTGGTGCAATCTTGGTTCACTGCAGCCTTGACCTCCTGGGCTCAAATGATCCTCCTGCCTCAGCCTCCCAAGTAGCTGGGACCACAGGTACATGCCACCATGCCCAGCTAATTTTTGTGTTTTTTGTAGAGATGGGGTTTCATCATGTTGCTCAGCATACTGGTCTTGAACTTCTGAGAGCTCAAGCAATCCACCCACTTTGGCCTTCCAAAGTGCTGGAATTACAGGAGTGCATCATCGTGCCTGGCCCAATTTTTTAATATGGTTTGTTTTTCTGTCAACTCTCAGTTATATTGGCTTAATTTTTGGTTTCATTTTTATGTTTATTTTTGTGATTTTAAAGTATGAGCTCATGCCCCTGAGAAATTTTATCTGTGAAAATTCTCTCAGGACTGGATTATATTGCATTCCTTCAGAGATAACTTATATTTGGTTCTTTGATGTGACTAGTGGCACTACCAATCTGGGACTACTTTAAAATAAATATTCAACATGAAGGTTTTTCTGGCCATATGCTTACTATAAATCCAGTACCAGACCCAACTGGAGATCAGTTTATGGATATTAATGCTCAGAAAATATGCTTTCTCCCTCTTGATCCATAAGAAGGAGTCAAGTTTCTTTATGGTTTATCTTTATGAGGTTATTGCTTTTTCTTTCTCTGAGGGTATTATCTTTTGGGGATCCAGGCTCTATCAGGGGTCTTTAATCTGGCATCTCACCTTCCTCAGGATATAAGCTTTGTTGCTTACAGCTCATTGAAACCCAAGGTCTAGGCAACCAGAGATCAGTATGTCTCTGGGGGTAGCTGTTGGCTTCAATGTTTAGTTATCTTGCTGGATTTTTATTTCTTAAATAACATTTGACCATAAAGGATTTCTGGTACTCTCTTGCCAGCTCTGCTGCTAGGCATTTAAAGAAATACTTTGTATATTATTTTCAGCATTATTAAGTGTCCTTTAGTAGGAGAGGTTTTCATAATGCTTATTCAGCTCTATTGCCAGAAAGAGCTTTGAAGGGTTTCTTTGGATTTTTAATATATAAGGGAAAGTGAATTTGATTTTAGATTAAAATCCCTTTGGAATTTTCCCTTTTTAAGACTTAAATTTGTAAAGATATTTAATTTGAGTGTTTTAATTTCTTTCTAGGAACTTCATAGTGAGTGGGCTTAAATTTATACATAGGGCATCAGATACTTCATTAGAGTGTTTTTATGATGTTTGCTTCTTGCAGAACTGTTGATAGTTTAGACAATGTGATGAGGCTAATTTGAAGTGGCAAATAGAAGAGGGAGTGAATTTTCAATCTTGGGTGAAGGGTGGCATTGGAATATATTTAATTGATGAACTCTTATAGACTATTTAGAGCTTTTTGGAGACAAAATTTTCACCATACAATACAACCTTTATCAAAAATAGAGGTGCTAATCTGTTGTCCATCTGCTTTACTCCTTTATCTCTTTCAATAAATTAAGAACTCTGGTCTGGTGCGGTGGCTCATGTCTGTAATCCTAGAACTTTGGGAGGCCAAGGCAGGCAGATTGCCTGAGCTCAGAGTTCAAGACCAGTCTGGCCACATGGTGAAACCCCGTCTCTACTAAAATATAAAACTTAGCCAGGCATGGTGGTGCACACCTGTAATCCCAGCTACTTGGGAGGTAGAGACACAAGAGTCACTTGAACCTGGAAGGTGAAGGTTGCAGTGAGTTGAGGTCACGCCACTGCACTCCAGGCTGAGGGACAGAGCAAGACTCTGTCTCAAAAGAAAAAAAAAAAAAAAAAAAAGAAAAAAAATAAGTAAGTAAGTAAATGAATAAATAAATTTAGAACTTTGGCAGAGGAGGGACTATGATTTATTGGGTCCTCCCAAACTCCAATAATAAACAACTGAGGCTATGAAGGAAAAAAAAACAGCAAGAATGAGATAACTCATTGCTTAGTGCTTTCCCCCCTCTCTCTGATTTGCTGAGTGGGAAAGAAGATCCAGTGGAGTAACGAGGATTGTTGAAAGGGCAAGTTGATGTCATGTCTCTGATCAAGTGTAACGAAGAGGTCTTTATTCCTGACCATTAGTATAGCAGTGGTGAGCCCATGGAAGTTTGACTGCCCTGGCCCAGAATCCTGTCTCTGGCAACTAATTCCTGTGTGATCCTGGATGAGTTACTTGATCCTAATAACCATACTGTGGGGGCAGTTATTGTAATTACTGTTCATAGATGAGGACACATGACCCTGCGAAGTTGGGTGAGATAATGTCTACAAGGTACTTATCAAGCAGTCAGTAAGTGGGAGCTGCAGTAAAGACTTAAAACTCTAGGATATAATATCTAATCAAGTAAGTCCCTAATCAATGGTCTTACTGGCATCTGGAAAAGGCCCATACCAAATCCAGAAGGATGGGCAGAGAGGTATTTTTATAGGGTTTGCATGGCATATTCTAAATCATATGAGCCCCCTGTTTGTGTCTTTTTATTAAGAAATGACCCAACACTCTTTTTTTTTTTTTAAAGAGTCTGGCTCTGTAGCCAGGCTGGAGTGTAGTGGTGAGATCCCGGCTCACTGCTACCTCTGCCTCCTGGGTTCAAGAGATTCTCCTGCCTCAGCCTTCCAAGTAGCTGGGACTACAGGTGCACACCACTGCACCCAGCTAATTTTTGTATTTTTAGTAGAGACAGGGTTTCACCATGTTGGCCAGGATGGTCTCGATCTCTTGATCTCGTGATCTACCCACCTTGGCCTCCCAAAGTGCTGGGATTATGGGCGTGAGCCACTGCGCCCGGCCAAAATGACCCAACACTCTTGACTCACTCCTCTTCTCTCAACCTGGCCTCACATCACAGCCTTAACAATTATATGATGTTTCCTCTCAATGTATGGCTATTTTACTATTTCTATTTGTGAAGCTCAATACTATTCTGAAATTGAGGTTTTCTCTTCTGTATATCATTGGCTGTAACTATTTATTGTTGATCTTTTGGTGAGATCTCTGTTCTGTCCATTTTTATACTTTGCTAATGTGCTAACATGAGCAGTGGTGGCAGAAAGAGTTTTGAATAAATGAAAGAAGAGTCATAGGGCCTGAGATGAATTCCTCATAGCCCAGTTCTGTGATTCTTCTTGAATACCTCCAATCATCCTTGTTAACTGCTGAAGTAACTAAGGATTTTACTCTTTACTTATCAGATTCACTAATATGTAAGCCAGTGGTCTCCAAAGTGGGCTTCTCAAGAGGTCTATGTAAAAGACAAAATAATTATTTTTTATACTTAGATTCAATTTCATCCTTTAAAATTCTAAGCTTAGTGCATTTTAATGTGCAGTATACAGGTATGCATTCTATAAACATACATATACAGTGAGTATATGCACATAATTTTTTATGATGGGAGAGTAATTAAAACAATTTGGACATCACTGATACATGCCATATTTGCAGATTTAGAAATTATCAGTTCTACAATAGATGTTGGCATGGATATGGTGGAAAGAGAATGCTTATACACTACCAGTAGGAATGTAAATTACTACAATTTCTATGGAAAGCAGTATGAAGATTTCTCAAAAAACTAAAAGTAGATTTACGATTCAATCCAGCAAGACCATTACTGGGTATCTATGCCAAGGAAAAGAAGTCATTTTGTCAAAAAGATAACAGCACAATTCACAATTGCAAAGACATCAAACCAGCATAAGTGCCCATCAATTGATGAATGGGTAAATAAAATATGGTATATATACACCATGGAATAATACTCAGCCATAAAAAAGAAAAAAATAATATCTTTCACAGCAACTTGGATGGAGCTGAAGGCCGTTGTTCTAAGTGAATTAACTCGGGAATGGAAAACCAAATACCATATAGTCTCCCTTATAAGCGGGAGCTAAGCTATGGGCACGCAAAGGTATACAGAGTGGTATAATGGACCTTGGGTGGAGGGTAGGAGAGGGTGGAGGATAGGAGGGGGATGAGGCGTAAAAAATCTACATATTGGGTACGATATACACTACTTGGGTGACAGGCTCACTACAATCTCAGATTTCACCATGTAAACAAAACCCACCTGTACTCCAAAAGCTACTGGAATAAGAAGTATGTATATTATAAAAAAAATCAGTTCTAATATATTTTTAATAAAGGCAGAAGCTAACTGTAAGTAATAAGGTTTTCCAAAGTTTATTTATCATTTTTAGCCAGTAATAGATTTTAAGTGAACTTCTACTACTTAAATTTTTTAATTTTGTTTTTTGTAAAATTATGTCCAGGACATGTCTAAATTGTACGGTGGAAATATTGAACAAAACACGAGTGGAAATGAGACAGGACTAAATCTCTTCAGAAGCGTTAGTCAGTGTTGAGTTTCTAAGGTAGAATTATATAGCATTTGGCTGGTTCAAACTTGCTCCCTCAAATAAAGTATCGTAATGCGGGATAAAGGGTGTTCCTAAGAGGTTCACATAGAATTCCCAAATATGTCATTTAATTCAAAAATAGATTTTCATATTTAAGTCTATCTTGGTTTTCAAAATGCAAGAGAGAAATTCTCTCAGGTAGCTCTTAGGTGGGGAAGAGGCCACCGGGGAGACTGGAGGTGACTCCCTGCAGAGAGAGGAGGTAATACAATAGTATTGGGAAGGAGAAGTTGGCCACGAAAGAAAGAAAAAGATGTAAGGTTCAACCTTTCTTTTGAAATCTTGAAGTGCTCTGCAAGTGAGCTGAGGTGAGTGACAGAATTCAAGATGGCTGTTGTATTAGCTTCCTAGGGCTGCTATGACAAAGTACCACCAACTGGATGGCTTAAAACGACAGGAACTTAGTCTCTCACAGTTCTGGAGGCTGGAAGTCCAAAATCAGAGTGTGGGCAGGGCCACACACCCTCTGAACACGGAGGGAGGTATCCTTCCTTGCCTCTTGCAGCTTTGGTAGCCCCAGATATTCTTGGCTTATAGCAGCATCACTCCAGCCCTCTTTCTCCCTGCAGCCATCTTCCATCTGTGTCTCTGTCCAGATTTCCTCTTCTTTAGGAACCAGTCATATTGGTTTAGGGGCCCACCCTATTCCACTATGACCTATCTTAACTACATCTGCAGCAACCCTATTGCCAAATAAAGCCATATTCTGAGGCACTTGGCATTAGCGCTTCAGAAAATCTTTTTGGAGGCCATAATTCAACCTATCCACAGCTCCTTAGTGGTCTGAGGTTTCTTAGGATAGAGATGGAGGGAGCCAGCAGTGAGCTGGATTTCAGGGCTCTGAGTGGGAGCCATGAGAATGGTGTGGGGATTCCTATCCTTAGACATTCTAAGTCAGGTCAAGAACTTGAAGACCTGGAAAAATACCAGTGGGGCATTAGGGAAAAGACAGTGTGCCAGTATTTTATACTAGCCACCATGCTAGTATTATATTGAGTGTTTTTTTTTTTTTTTTTTTTTTTGAGACGGAGTCTCGCTCTGTCGCCCAGGCTGGAGTGCAGTGGCCGGATCTCAGCTCACTGCAAGCTCCGCCTCCCGGGTTCACGCCATTCTCCGGCCTCAGCCTCCCGAGTAGCTGGGACTACAGGCGCCCGCCACCTCGCCCGGCTAGTTTTTTGTACTTTTTTTAGTAGAGACGGGGTTTCACCGTGTTAGCCAGGATGGTCTCGATCTCCTGACCTCGTGATCCGCCCGTCTCGGCCTCCCAAAGTGCTGGGATTACAGGCTTGAGCCACCGCGCCCGGCCTATATTGAATGTTTTTGTTTAACCTTGTAGAATGGGTGAGTATGGGCTTTTGTTCACTTGTGCCTCCCCAACCCCCGGCACTGCCACACTGGCTCTCCGTGGCTGCTGCTGGTCTGTTTCATGGGTGCTCCATTTTGATTGATGCCATTTCAGTTGTTAAGTCTTGTGAATCCCACCCCTGGGAATAGCTATTTAAAGGAATCATAGGTCTAAGTAGTGAAGAAGAGGAGTCAGCTAGACACACATTTTTGAAAACCTTGGTGGTAAAAGGAATTGTTATAGTAGCCTGATGGGAGGGCAAGGTTAAGGGAAGGCATTTATTTTATTTTATTTTTAATGTAGAGTTGATGTTCATTGTCAAACAGGAGGAAGCCCTGCTATGGGCAGGAGAATTTGGGATCAGGCCCATTGGTGCTGGGTTAACATCAGAAGGGAGCTAAGTGTTCTGACTGGGAAATTATTTTACTCCAGGTCTGACCTTTCTAGAATTGTCCTCTAGGCTCTGAGTCAAGGTAGCTGGGATGAGCACCCTAACTCATGGATGCTTTCTTAGTTTAGAATCCATCCTGGCCATCTGGCAGGCAAGGATATAGCTGTTTTCTCCTCATGGGGACCATGGTGCCTGGGCACACACACACATGCCATTGCCACAGGCAAGTGACTTAGGAGAGGCCAAAGCCATCTTTGATTTCCTCCTTTTTTTTTCTATTGTTTAGTGGCCAACTGACCTAATTTCCTATGAGAATAAAGACCTATTGGTTTTTAAAAACATTTTTTTTACCAGTATAATTTCATTGAAGATTCTTGTGCTTGTGAGTGAATATAATTTATTTTAAAATTATGCCTGTAAAAGAGTAACGAGTGGGACAAATGTATAAGTGCTGACAGAGGTGTTGGAACTTTTAAGAAAGCACTTGTATCTTACAGGCATCTTAAAAACCCAATGGAGGCTGGCTGCAGTGGTTCACACCTGGAATCCCAGCACTTTGGGAGGCCAAGGCTGGCGGATCGCTTGAGGTCAGGAGTTCTAGACTACCCTGGCCAACATGGTGAAACTCCGTCTCTACTAGAAATACAAAAATTAGCTGGTGCCTGTAATCCCATCTACTTGGTAGGCTGAGGCAGGGGAATCACTTGAACCCAAGAAGCGAAGGTTGCAGTGAGCAGAGATCACACCAGGGCACTCCAGCCTGGGTGACAGAGCAACACTCTGTATCAAAACAAAAACAAAAACCCCACAGTGGAATGACCTGGGTTAAACAACCTTATCATGAAAGCATATTATTGAACTTCTGTGAGATGGTAACCTTGTTCTGGGGTCTTGCCATCATCTATCCAGCCAGTATAAAGAGTAGACTAGATATTCAAAGAGAAGTTTGTGAAGCAGGATAGTTTATTGGAGAGTCAGTTGTAGTCATAGGGAGAGTATCATGACTTCTTTCTTCTCCTCCGATAATCTCCTGTCCTGACCCCAAGCCACATGATTGTCGGAGAGCCACTCTAGAGTTGGGATGCCAATGAGAAAGCAGGGCTGATACCTTATCACTCAGTTGGATTTCCCTTTTATAGCAAATTCGTGTTCCTCACTTGGCTCCTGTTTGAACTGGAGGAGAATGAGTTGAAGAGACTGGGGGTGAAGAGAGATGAGCTATAGTAGGGCAGCGTGGATTCCTACTCTATATTGGATCAATGATTCTTGGAGTTCCTGCAGGCCAAGTGGGCGCTGAGCTTGAGCTTGTGCCTTCTTACGGATAACCCACTCAGGAGGGCCTGATGCAGGCCAGAGGGCGCCAGGAGTAAAAAGACATGGGGGACTGGGCCTGGAGCAGGAGCCCAGGGGAGACCAGGAGAGGTCGTGCAAGCGGGGGGCGCGTCTCACATGTAGGAGCCTGTGCTCTGCTAAGGGAGGCAGCTTGGAGACACTTGCTTCCAGGAAAGCACAGCCAGCCAAAGCAGCTGGGAGAGCTGAGCAAAACAAACCTCCACCTCTCCTTTCTCCCCACTGTGGAGAGGCAAAGCAGAAATGCAGGGAGGAAAAGGGAGTGGATGATACTCCTGCCCTTGGGATCCCTTGTAGGATAAGTCCTCTGGGTCAGGGATTAGGCCTGAGCTGGGGCAAAGGAAAGTTCTTGAATAGGACATAAAGGTTGATGTTTTATACTAAACTAGATTAAACTTTTTAATATCTCAAAGAGATGGAAAAGCTGAAGAATGTGCCTAAGGTGTCATCGAGGGATAGAACATGGATAAAGGCAGTAAGTGGAGGGAAAAAAAAGGGATTTTAGGCTTGTGTTCCAGTGGGTACAGAGCTTGTGGTTTTCTGGTTCCATCTGAGAGAGAGTGAGCTGCGAAGCACAGTTGACCTTGTGGTTGGAGGACCAGCTGTGACAGTGTCTGTGTGGACCAATGACTCCTGCTGGATGGCAATGGGGTATCTCAGGGACACCAGCTGGGCTGTTTAAGGGCAGTTGACGGTAGATCCGTCCCCTGTCCCTGCCTCTGCACCCCTCCTCTGCCTTCAAACACTGCTTTGTCACTACGTAAGCTTCCTGTAATTGAGATGACATTTGAAAGAAAAGGTGTGAAGGGAACTTGAATTGACAAAGATCTAGTTTCTACCATCTGACATAATTAGGAAGTAATTTGAATTAGAAATTAAATTATTGTAGAGAAATAACATAAGTTTTATTCCTTGCACAGTTACCAGTGGATCACTTTTGAGTGCTTCTGCTTTCCAGGCACGTCATATTCTCCAATAAGCTGTTAGTATAAATTTTTTCCACTCAAATAGCCATTAAAAGGGTTGAAAAATTACACATCGGGTACAATGTTTGCTATTTGGGTAATGGGTACATTAGAAGCCCAATCCCTACCACATGCAATATACCCATGTAATAAACAGGCACAGGTACCCCTGAATCTAAAATAAAATAAAATTAAACAAGCAAGCAAGCAAGCAAGCAAACAAACACATAGCCATTATGGTTTACTAGATCTGCCCAATCCCTCTTGCCTCACATCACTGGTCCTGTTAATTCAGCAAGGAATTGAAAATCCCAACACATTTTATTTTCTTATTTTTGATTCTGAAATTAATATATGGCAATTAGAGAAAATTTTGAAAATGTAAAATATATAGAAAAAATTTAATCCAAATATTACCACCTAGAGAATTCTACAGTTAATAGCGTCTTGTATTTCTTGCCAGGCTCCTCTCTTTGCATAGTTAACATAGTTGTCATTATACTGTATGTGCAGGATTTTCCTCTGCTTTTTGAACTCTGTTATAGCACAAACACTTTCCATGTTATAGCAAGTTCTTTACAAACATTTCAATGGCTGCATAACAGTCTATCATGTGAGTTGATGGTAATTTATATAATCACTTACCTATTATTGCTATCAAACCAAATTGCTAGCACTGCTAAGGACATTTTTATGCAGTGTGGACGGGTTAGTTAGAGACCAGAAGGCACTACATGGATCTCTGTTTAGAGATAGTGCCCTCTTAGGAAATGCCACCTGCAGGGGCCCCATATTGTAGGCTAGTCTCTTAGCTCTTTCAGAGTTGATGTCTTACAGGGCTCTGATCAAGCCTGGAAAGGGGTCTGGGGATGGAACATATGGGCTGAGGGCCTGTTATGTCCCTGACACACGGTTAGGTACTTTTGTGACTATTCTTTACAACTGCCCTACAAAGTGGATAGCATCTCCATTTTGGAGGAGGATCCTGAGGCTTAGAAATGTTAAACGACTTTCCCAAGGTCACAGTCAGGGAGTGGCAGGGTCCGGCTGATTCCACAGTCCAGGGTCTTCGTGTGGCCCTCATTTTATTCTGCAGCCTTCGGTACCTTGTGGGACACACTTAAAAGGCCAAGGAGTCCCCGGGTTTGGGGAGGTGTGGGGTAGATACAGCCCTGTCGGCTGCTGCTTTGTCTTGGGGCTGGAGATGGGGTGGATTAGGGCAGGAGACAGCAAAAGGGAAAACTAAGAAAACTAGAGATTTGCTAGTTAATGATGTTTTCTTACAGTTTTTTGGGGGGAGCACACAAAACATGCGTCTTGTGGCTCTTGTACTTGGAAGGCTGGAGGTAAGAGTTCGCTGGCTCTTGGCCAGGTGTGGTGGCTCACATATATAATCCCAGCACTTTGGGAGGCCAAGGTGGGTGGATCACTTGAGGCCAGGAATTTGAGAACAACCTGGCCAACATGGCAAAACCCCATCTCTACTAAAAGTACAAAAAATAGCCAGGCATGGTGGTACACGCTTGTAGTCCCAGCTACTAGGTAAGCTGAGGCATGAGAATCGCTCCAACCCAGGAGGTGGAGGCTGCAGTGAACTGAGATCGTGCCATTGCACTCCAGCCTGGGCAATAAAGAGAGTCTGCCTTAAAAAAAAAAAAAAAGAAGAGTTCCCTGGCCCTCAATTTCGCAGATGCTTCTTTGGAGAGAAGTGAGACTTACTCTCTGTCCCTTTGATAGTGAAATGTCTTGGTGTGTTGGGCCCAGACCACCCTGGAAGTCTCAATAACTCCTCCACAGTTTCTTCCTTACTGGGTCAGTAACTCTGAATGGGTTATTTCGAAAGATCACCACTAGGAGATGCACAAGATTCAAAGAAGTTAGAACAGTGCTTGGTGATTTTTCTTTCACGTTTATCTGAGCTTTGCAGGTTTCTTTTGTTCTAAATTCATTGAGAATTGAGGGCGAAAATGTCAGTTTCTCAGATCCTATTAATTCTCCGAAGTGAAAAAAATCTATCCTTGCCCTTAGTCACACCTAGTGAAATAGGCTGAAGGAACTGACAAACCAGATGCCATGTGTTAAGGATAATAATATGCATAGTGCCTGATTGCTTTCAGGGAGATGTCAACATTGTTTTGTCACTTTGGTAGAGGACAGTGATGATGGCAGTGCAAATGGTTAACATTTATTGTGATTTCACTTCGCACCAGGTGCCGTGCTAATGCCTTTACGTTCTCCTATCACATTTAACCCTCTCGTACACTGTCTCACTTCATGGACACAACAGTTTTGTTACCCTCATTTTGCAGAAGAGGAAATTGAAGCATAGGGAGGTCGAGAAAGTTATCCACGGTTACCCACCTAGGAAGCAGCTGAGCTGCCATTTAGTCTCAAGTTATCTGACCCCAGAGCTGCTCAATTAACCAGTTAACTATTCTGCTTCCTGGTTTTTATTCCAGCTTGACAGATGAGGAGCCATTTGATGGAGGTCAGAGTAGTTAAGGAACTTGTTCTGGTTCTCAGCTGATTAGGGAGGAAGTTTAGAGTAGGTGTTCCCTCTCCCGGTCAAGAGCGTTTCCCTTCTTTATCTTGTAGGTGCAGCATCTGCTAGAGGCCACAAGAAAGAAAGAGGAAAGGTGGGGGCTCATTGGTGGGGCTGAGTCAAAGGGATCTCAGCACAGAAGAAACAGTGGTAGGCTGCGGGGTGGCAGATTCTGCTACCACTGGGCCCTTGTGCGATGCGGCCACCTTAACCCCGGCTTAGATCATGGGCTGATTGGATATGGTCTATCTCTGGGCGCTGGGTAGAATAAGCTGAAGTGGATGGAGCAGTTTGAACAAAAACACTCTGGAACCCTCTTTGAGTCTTCTTGGCTTTGGAACTCCCTGGTCAGCTCTGTCAACATGGGGTGGCAGCCATCCCTTCCTGGAGAGGGGAGGTGCTTTGAGCTCCTTTCTTCCACCTTTGCTTAGCTCCATGACAGTGTTGGAACACATAGCTGAATGATCTTACAGTCTTATTCCTGTGCTTGTATGGATGTATGGGTTTGCTTTTTTTTTTTTTTTCCCCCAGATTTCTATCTCTTAGACACTTGTCTTCAAGAGAGGCTCACAGTTGTCACTCATGCAACATTTATACTTATTCACACCCCACTCTATTCTTCTGACCATCAGCAGCTTCCTTTTCTTGGAGACTTCACCCTTGCAATGATCCAGGACTTCAAAGCTTTTCATGGCATTGGAGGTCTTCTCCTGTTGTGGGTAAAGACACTGTCCTTAGGAGTTCCTTTCTGCAATACACGGTGCTGAACTACATGGAGGGATGGCACATTGACCTCTCCAGAAGAGAGTGAGGCACCAGACCAGCTAGTTAAAATCCTTGGAAATTAGGGATGAATGAATGTAATAGATAGAATGTGATTTGATAGAGTGGAGAGGGTGGTCCTGGGAGGTGGAGGGGGACCCACCCTTCGCAGCACTGCTATCCAAATGACATACTATAAATCAGGGGTCTCCAACCCTTGGACCATAAACTGGTACTGATTTGTGGCCTGTTAGGAACACATCAGGAGGTGAGTGGCAGGTAAGTGAGGATTACCACCTGAGCTCCACTTCATGTCAGATCAGCGGCGGCATTAGATTCTCATAGGAGCGGGAACCTTATCGTGAACTGCGCATGCGAGGGACCTAGATTATGCGCTCCATATGAGAATCCAGTGCCTGGTGATTTGAGATGGAACAGTCTCATCCTAAAACCATACCCCCCCTCCCTTTGTGGAAAAATTGTCTTCTGCAAAACCAGTCCCTGGTGCCAAAAAGGTTGGGGACCACTGCTATAAATGATGAATGAGAAAATCAGGCTTTAAGTCTTTCCCTCTCTCCCTTCCTTCTTTCTTCCTTTGTTTCATTTTCCTTTTTCTGATGGGCTTGTGAGCACACAGGTATGTGCTTCAGTTGCAGTCAGCAGTTTTGCTGATTTCTTATTGTAACCTAGGCTAAAAAAATATTGGGCAGTGAGTTGATAGTTGATTAAAAGTAATTGCAAAGACTGCAATTACTTTTGCACCAATCTAATAGAATTGGAACGAAGCTGGCTCAACTAGTGAGTATAAACTATGCTGATGCTTGTTTCCTCTTCTAAAAATTAGAGATTTGGATAAGAAGAGTTTTTGGAAGTCTTGAGAGTCTCATTCATTCTAATATTTTATTTCTGGGAAAAAATGGGAATTTCAAACTGATATCTTGAGTAAGACAATGATACAAACCTTTAAAAACACAATGTGGATAAGGGTGTTGGGGTGGGTTCTAAGTCTCCAGGGTTGTTATGGACACAAAGAGTGAGACCCTTGCCAAGGCCACCTACATGGTGTGACCCACCATACGTTTTTTAAATGGTATCCACACAGAATACTCTTTAGATTTGTGTGGTTATTGCACAAAGCTGACCATTGATAGCCTGCTGGGCTTTGCTTGTGTGTCTTAAACACTCTTAAGACAAATAAATTGTCCAGTGGTCTATATTTGGTGCCTCTTTTTTTTTTCATCTCTGGGTACAGAGCTGAACTGAGCTGGCTGCTTGCTCTTGGTCCAAATATAATGGCCCAATTGTCCCCTTATGTCAGGGGGTCGGGCTACGGAGCAGACCCAGTGCCCTGTGGGAACCCACAGAAGGGAGGTGGCTATTTGGACATATAGTCTGTAGTGGAGACAAGTTAACGACCCTGCCTGGGGCATTCCAGAGTTTATTTAATGATAAAACTGGCCCCAGATTCTCCACTGGGGCTTGTAAGTCCTGTGCAGCACACGATGGGGTGAGAATGCAGTTAAACACACATCCTAAAGGCATTTTAGCTTGTGAGGAAATGGTAAATCCCCTCTGTGATTGGAAAATACCATTTAAAAAATTGTGCCAAAACAGTATTTTTTTTTTCCCTAACCCAGCTCTTATAAAGCAGAAAAACAGAATGGTAGTTTAATCTGTGACTATATGTATCAAAGCAACTGATTGAGGAGTAAAAAAATTCATCACTAGTGTCATGTTAATAAAAAAATGCAGTTATCTGATTGAATTATATGCACATATACTATTCTGAATCCAGTCAAACTGATTCATATTGATGTGGCCTAAATGTGCCATTGGCCTGAAACTCACAGTCAGTAAATTGGATATGAAAGTCTTTAATAAAGCAATAAGCATTCCCCAAATATCAGCTTCCTAACATTATGACTCTGGCAAGCACTGAATTTCTATTTTTGTTGGAGTTGGTGACAAACCCTAGTCAAGGTGTTGCCAAGGGAATGGGTCTTTGCTAGGAGGACGTCTCTGAGCCTGAGGATAGACTCCTGGGGTGTTAATAGCATAGGTGACAGGGACATTGAGAAGAATGGGAAGGTCAACTTCTGAAGACAGAACCACCACTAACACCTTGCCTTGATGGGCCTTTCATTCCAAACCTACTGGGTTTTGCAGATGTTCTCTCATTAACTAATTTGTTAAGCTACTTAAGGAGGGTCTGGGAAGGAAGGAAGGTGGCGGGGGGGTCACAGGCTCTTGATATTCATTGTATTTTCTGTTCCTTTGGTCCCACGAAGACAGGAGTGATACTGAATGAGTGGGGAGAGCGAGCACCTTTCAGGAAAGGTTGAGAAAAGGAGTGGATTTTGCTCTTCCCGTGGATTCTTCCCTCTGCTAGACATGTGCAAAAGCATGTGTAGGCTTGATAAATCCCAGGGGAATCCCCCCGGGATGGAATCCCAGGGGAGTTTTCAGAAGGAAGACTCACTCTAAGAGGGAAGACAGTATTGGTCTTGGAAGGAAGGCTTGGGTTAAATGTACATATGGGGACTTAACTATTTAAAAATGCGGAGGCTGGGTATGGTCAATCGTGCTTGTAATCCCAGCACTTTCAGAGGCCGAAGTGGGAAGATCCCCTGAGGCCAGAACTTTGAGACCAGCCTGGGCAATGTAGTAAGAACCCATCTCTACAAAAATAAAATAAAATAAAAATACAAACATTAGCCAGGTGTGATGGCATGTGCCTGTAGTCCCAGTTACTCAGGAGGCTGAAGTGGGAGAATTGCTTCAGCTCAGGAGGTCGAGGTTGCAGTGAGCTAGGATTGTGTCACTGCATTCCAACCTGGGTGACAGAGTGAGACTCTGTCTCTAAAATAATAAATAAATTTTAAAAATTGGAGATTGGTTTGAAAACATAGATTTTACTTTGAAGCTAGGGAGGAATTATGCAAAGGCACTAATGACTTGGATATAGCTCGGCCAAATGATGGAGCAAGGCAGGATGTTCCAATAAAAGCGGGGTTAGTACAGGAAGTAGAGAGATCCATGGAAAGAATGGACAAGAAAAAGATGAGTCAAGAGAGAACAACACAACCACTGAGCCGTAATATAAACTATGGGCTTTAGTTAATAATAATACATCAATATTGGCTTATCAGTTATAACAGATGGACTACACTAATTTAAGAGGTTAATTGTTGGAGAAACAGGTTCGGGAGATACATAGAAACTCTCTCTACTTTCTGCTCAAGTTTTTTTGTAAGCCTAAAACTGCCTCCATGCAATAAAGTCTATTAATTAAACAAATTAAAGAAAGAGGTGAGAGAATGTTGTGAGAAAGCTGAGCAAAGAGCCCTGGTCCTAAAGCTAACCCTCTGGTTGAATTAAATGTAGAAAGAAAAAGAGAAATTTCAGAATGCATTGAAGAGAGAGTAGGACCTACCCTTAAAGTTAGGAGAAAAATTGCAACATGTCAGAATTTCCTCTGGATCAAGGAAGGTGGGAGTGCAACATTGTCAGTGTACTTAGAGATGAGAACTTGCATGGCACGGGGAAGGACCATAATGCTCCGTAATGAGATGGGAGCTAAACCAAGGGAGAAGACTAAGGGGTAGGCTTGGGAAGGTCCAGTTAATAGCGATAATGACACTAATAACCATCACTCATAATAAGCAGTTACTCTATCAGGCGTTGTGCCGAATAAGCTGTTTACGGGCATTATTTTATTTACTCTTCATAACAACCACTATAGCAAGCCCCAGTTTTATCTCCACTTCTGAGATAAAGAAGCTGAGACTCAGAGAGGTTAAGTAACTTGTCCAGGGTCACACAGCTCACAAGTGTCAGGGCCAGGATTTGGAATCAAGATGTCTAATGCCATAGGCTGGCACTTAACCATTGATCTTTATTCCTTGGGAGTTGCTCTCTTAATAATTTCTTGCTTCGGAAGTAGTACTTTAAAACTCTTAGTTAAGATGACTAAATATCACGCAATTGTCTTTTAAATAGTTTGCCTCTGTTTCTACCACACCACACATCCCCTTGCTCTATACAAAACTTGTACAACGACATTTGTTAGCTGGACTGGAGAGAAACAGAGGCGGAGCTGTGCTGTCAGAGAAGGCCCTGAGTCAGAGAAAGGCAGGGACAATGAATTTCCTTTTTTTTCCTCTTAGTAAAAAATTAATCCCTGTTTATTGTAACTAATTTAGAAATGATAAGCACAAAGAAAATGCACACGGCTACTATGCCTAATTTTAAAGGGGGAACAAGAATCCTTTTGAGAGCTACATGTAGGTCAGTGTAGTGTGACAGATTTACTGAGCAATGCCATGTGTTAGACACCACACCAGGTGCTGGGGAGGGAAAGATAAATCAGACCCGATCCCTATTCTAAATCATGGCGTATGAGAAAACAAAGAGCCCCACTTTGTATGATAAATAAATTTGAAACTCTGTTCAATACACACATTCCATCCAGACCACATCGCCTCTGACTCCAGAGAACTCCCAAGGCTGGAGGTAATGCCCCTTCTAGAACAGGGGTCCCCAAGCCCTGGGCTGTGGACTGGTACTGATCAGTGGCCTGTTAGGAACCGGGCTACGCAGCATTACCACCTGAGTGCTGCCTCCAGTCAGATCAGCCATGGCATTAGATTCTCATAGAAGCACAAATCTATTATGAACTGTGCATGCGACGGATCTGGGTTGTGTGCTCTTTATGAGAATCCAACTAATGCCTGATGATCTGAGGTGGAATAGTTTCATCCGGAAATCATCCTTCCACCCCGCAAACCCCAGGCCACCGTCTGTGGTTTTGTCTTCCACAAAACTGGTCCCTGACGCCAAAAAGTTTGGGGACCGCTGTTCTGGGAGACATTGTAATGATGAATCTCAGCTGCTGAAACTTCAGTCTGAGCCAATATCCTGTTGGTGTTAACACGCTGTGTGAAGATGGCCCAGATGAGGAAATCAAAGCTGCATGCAAAACCAAACCCACACACACTCCCAGCATCACGCAAAGCTTTCACTACATTCATGGCTGCCTCCAGTCTTGGTGAGACATGGAGAAAGCAAACATTAGCCAGGCATGATGGCATGTGCCTGTAGTCCCAGCTACTCAGGAGGCTGAAGTGGGAGAATTGCTTCAGATCAGGAGGTTGAGGTTGCAGTGAGCTAGGATCGTGTCACCGTATTCCAGCCTGGGTGACAGAGTGAGACTCTGTCTCTAAAATAATACATAAATTAAAAAAAGATGTGGAGATTGTTTTGAAAACATAGATTTTACTTTGAAGTTAGGGAGGAATTATGAATTTTACTTTATGAACTTTACTTTGAAGCTAGGGAGGATAGATACATTGAATCTATCAATAACTGATAGATTCAACAAGTTCCTCTGGCCCCAGAGACTCTGTTATGTGCCACATATGAGGGTATCAGGCTGGGTCCTTGGGAACCAACAAGACTTGACTCACCCAGCTATGGAATTCCCAGATGAGCTGGGCTTGGCTTATCTCCTGTGGAGGTCCAAGTGCATTACCATAGACCCATAGTGACTCAAAGAGTAGTATACTTTACAAGCTTTGAAAGTATAAAAGTAACTCCTCCTTCAGGGTTCACAGGTACCTCTGACTGGGCAGATCGGCTATGGGCAATCTATGATAATGCACCTAGCTGCCAGCCATGTGGATATGCACGCAAGAAGACAATGTAGGTACACTGGATATGCAGACTGGAAGTCTTAGGTGGTTGCTAACTTCTCCCAACTACTCACCTACAATTTGGGGTGTGCCGTTCATCTTGAATAATCCATTGGTTCACTCATTTAGCAAATATTATGTATCCAGTATGTGTCAGGCACAGTTCTAGTAAATGGAGATAATAGCAATGAGCAAACATTTAAGGCCTGTTACTGAAATGCCAGGGATTTGGCCTTGATTCTGTTGCTTGCTGCACAGAATGCCAGCCGGGGAGAATGGGAGATAAAGTCGCAAATCCGTCTTCCTGACCGACTAAACTTGAGGGGGTGGTTTATACAGCAGGGAAGGTGGGAAAAACAGGAATTGGGGAGGGGTAAGGAAGCAAAAATGATAGATGAGGGGTCTGGTGCCTCATCTGGATGTGGTGATCTGGTAAGTTTTAGTTCCTTGCCTGAGGGTCAGTTTCCTGAGGCAGGAACTTGGGTAAGACAAATGTAAGTTTCAAGTTTTAAGACCAGGGAGGGTCAATTTCAAGGTTTATTCAAAAAACTGTAAATATTAGTTCTATGGGACAATTGGGCCGGTTTCACCGTCATGGAGCTTACCTTCTTATGTTTGTGTATTTGTGTATGTAAGACAATAAATAAATTTAAAAGACAATATACATAAATAAATAAAATGTGTAATATGTCAGATGATAAGGGTGATGGAGAAAATTGAGGGCAAGAGAGGAAGAGGACTGCTGGGACCGGGGAAGAATTACAATTTTCAGAGCACTCCTGGCAGAGAAAAGAGTGACTGCGGCCGGGCGCGGTGGCTCAAGCCTGTAATCCCAGCACTTTGGGAGGCCAAGACGGGCGGATCACGAGGTCAGGAGATCGAGACCATCCTGGCCAACACAGTGAAACCCCCTCTCTACTAAAAAATACAAAAAACTAGCCGGGCGAGGTGGCGGGCGCCTGTAGTTCCAGCTACTCGGGAGGCTGAGGCAGGAGAATGGCCTAAACCCGGGAGGCGGAGCTTGCAGTGAGCTGAGATCGGGCCACTGCACTCCAGCCTGGGCGACAGAGCAAGACTCCGTCTCAAAAAAAAAAAAGAGTGACTGCAAAGGCCTTGAGACAAGGCATATTTAGCATGTTCAAGAAACATCCAGGAGGGCACTGCCTAGGGGCAGAGTGGGGCAGGGAAGAGGGGGCAATGGAGGGAGAGGAGGTCAGAGGTGATGCAAGGTCAGATTGGCCTTAGCTTTTCCTCTGAAGGAGAAAGGGAGCAACCACAGGTTTGGTCAGGGGAAAGGCATGATCTGACTTTTAAGAGTGTAATTCTGGCTGCTCTACTGAGAAAAGACTCCAGGGGGATGAGGTAAGAAGTAAGGAGATCGATTAGAGGCTATTGCAACAGCCAGGATGACAGATGACGGTCGCTGGGGCTAAGGTGATAGCAGTGGTGCCATCAGCATTGAATCCGTGTCCATATGGGCCTGCAGCAATCTCAGTTCTTGCCTCCTCAGAAGAAAGAATTGGACTGAGCGGCATAAGGCAGAAGGAGAGACTGAGGCAAGTTTTAGAGCAGGAGTCGAAGCTTATTAAATAGCTTTAGAACAGGAATGAAAGGAAGTGAAGTGTACTTGGAAGAGGGTCAGGCGGGTGAGTTGGGAGATCAAGTGCACGGTTTGACCTTCTGACTTGGGATTTTATACACTGGCATACTTCTGGGGTCTTGCGTTACTTCTCCCCTGATTTTTCGCTTGGGGTGGGCTGTGCGCATGTGCAGTGGCCTACTGGCGCTTGGGAGGGGAGTGTGTGCAGTGCGTTCACCAGAGTTGTATGCGTACTCTCTTGAGGCGTTCTTCCCTTACCAGTCTAGCATTCCTGGAGCAAGGTCATATACCAGTTAAACTCTGCCATTTTGCCTCTTAATGCGCATGCTGTAGCCCACTGGCCCAACCCCTGAGATCATACGGGGAAGCGGCTAACCACCAGTTTCAGGTGTTTTCTATCTACTAGGAGACTGCTTTCACCTGGCATTGGCTGTGACCAATTATTATTTTAGAGAGACACTTAACAACTACCTGACCATCACCTGATGGTCCTGGTGTGCGTGTGTTGGTGGAGCCCTCTCCTGCCCTGCTCATGCCTGACTAGCTACCTACTGTAACAGTGGAAGTGGTGACAAATAATTGAATTCTGGCTGGGCGCAGTGGCTCACACCTGTAATCCCAGCACTTTGGGAGGCTGAGGAGGGCAGGTCACAAGGTCAGGAGTTCAAGACCAGCCTGGCCAACATGGTGAAACTAAAAATACAAAAATTAGCTGGGCATGATTGTGCGGCACCTGTAATCTCAGCTACTCAAGAGGCTAAGGCAGGAGAATTGCTTGAACTGGGACCCAGGAGGAGGAGGTTGCAGTGAGCTGAGATTGTGCTACTGTACTCCAGCTTGGGCTACAGACCGAGATTCCGTCTCAGAAAACAAAAAAAAAAAGTTGAATTCTGGATACATGTCGTTAAGTAGTGTCCACAGGATTTCACAAGAGATTGGATGTAGAATATTACAGAAAGAGAGGAGTCAAGCGTCTGAGCCACAGGAAGGGTGTAGTTGCCATTAACTGAGATGGGGAAGAATGGGGAGGCACAGATTTGAGGGCAAATATCAGAAGCTTAGTTTAAGACATGTAAGTCTGAGATGGCTATTAGACATCCAAGTGGAGATGGCTATTTATGCAAGCCTGGAGTTCAGGGGACGGGTCTGGGCTAGAGATAAATTATGCTTTGCCAGCGATAGGGGCTATTTACAGTCACAAACTTGGGTGAGATCACCAAGGCAGTGAGTGTAAATAGAGAGAAGAGACCAGAGCAGGGTTCTGGGCTCTCTCTTCACTGCAGTCAATGGAGGCATGTGAGTGGATATATACGTATATATGTATATGTGTAGTTGTTCACAGGAGTAAACCCAACCTTTGTTATCTACTTGAAAGAATGGATATTTCAGCACAGAATGTCAGAATTGGCTGGGATGTTATAAATCATTTCAAGTAGGATCACCTTGTTTTAAAGCTGAGAAAAGAAGAGAAAGGAATTGTTTCCTGCAGATAAGCTGCTTCGTGTCTCCTAGCTGTAGAAGGGTGTGTGTGTGTGTGTGTGTGTGTGTGTGTGTGTGTGTGTGTGTATGTGTATGTGTGTGTGTGTTTGTGTGTATCTGTTGTGGTAGGGATGGAGGTGCTACTCATACAGTGGGTGCCATTTCTCATTTACTAAGCCAACAAGTGTCCCTGCCTTTTCTCAGATATGGACGTCTCCAGAGCCATAGGATCTGAAGATGGAGGTTAGAATGGAGCTGAGATGTAATCAAACCATACAATTTGTTTTCATCCCTTCTCCTTCCTTTGAGGTCCTAGTGCTCTTAGTTTCAATTCAAGTTTCCCTTCAGGGTTTAGATCTTATATCTTAAACACTCTAGTGTGAAATTATTGTATTTTCTATGTTGGCTTTCCCAGGAGTATTTGCACTTGAGGCCTTATATCTTCCATAGTAGGATGAAAGGCTTTGTGATGGTGGGGCTGCGGTGAGAGTGGGGGTGGTAGAGCTGTAAAAAGCAGTCAGCTCATGATCTTTCCTCCATGCTTCTCTGAGATATAGAACGCAAAGAAGCATGAGAATTGGGGGTCTTCTTAAGCACAGCCTGAACCAGACTACAGAGATTCTGGGGACCCAGGACTGGAAGGTGGGAGCTTGAGTCAAGAAGAAAAACAACGATAAAATTTGTGACCAAGACTACATATTTTTAACATGCATTAAATCATTTAAACTTTGTAATAGTCCACGGAAGAAGGCACATTATCTTTATTTTACAGATAGGGAAATTGAGGTTCAGAGGACAAGTAACAAAGAGGGGAAGAAGCAGGCTTTGAATGTTGGTCTCTAAGACTCCAAAGCCACACTGAGGAACAGTTTTCAAGGGATTAAATCTATTAGATACCATGGAGATTAGGAGCATTGGCTTTGGAAACAACTTAGTTGATTTTAAATCCTGGATCTGCCGTTTACTAGCTGTGAAAACTTGTTCAAATTGTATAACCTTGAACTTGTGTTTCCTGGGAAGGATTGCTGGGAAGATTTAATGAAGTAATGTATTTTCAAGACACAGCACAGTGCCTGGTGAATTATTGTGATTAATTAGTGGTGAAAATTACTCAGGTTCTAGCTGCTGAGAGGCTGGCATGCAGCACTATAGACACACTATAGTTGAGAGTTGGCACCTATTGGGACTGATTGTCTCATGCTGTACCAGTTGTTGAATATTCTGACTATCTTTCCTGATCTGGGGGACCAGGGAAGACTCCCAAATCCCTATAGGGCAGGTCACAAGGGCTGAAAGCCCAACCAACTGCTGAGGGTAGGGGATTCAGAGTTAGAGTGGGAGCAGCAGTAAGAGGATGCAATACCAAGGCAAAGATCAGGACACTATCCAATCTGTATGCCACAATGGGTATGTAAACCAAAAATAAATTCTAAGACCCCCATTCATCTGAATGAACCTGTCCTCTTGGCAAAGGGCATTCCAAAATTAACCTGAAAAACTGGTCCAGGACATGATGAGAAGAGGAGCTCAGACATGCCTCATTATACCCTCCTCCCTTTTGGAATTATTATTACTGATAGAACAGACTCTTTAAGTCTGATAAGAAACATTTACCATCTATTCTTTCTAAAGCCTGCTATCTGGAGGCTTCACCAGCATGAGAAAACCCTGGTCTCTACTACTTGTTATCTTAACCCAGATATTCCTTTCTAAGTCTTTAGGCAATAACTTAACTCTTTCAACCAATTGCCAATCAGAAAATCTTTGAATCTTTGAATGACCTGGAAGCCCCCACTTTCAGTTGTCCCACCTTTCCAGACTGAACCAATGTGCATCCTACATGTCTGGGTTGATATCCTATGTCTCCCTAAAATGTATAAAACCAAGTTGTGGCTCAACCACCTTGGGCATATGTTCTCAGGTCTCTTGAGGGCTCTATCTTGGGCCATTGGTCACTCATATTTGACTCAGAATAAATCTCTTCAAATATTTTGTAGAGTTTGACTCTTTTTGTCAACAGGTGCTTGGACTATAACAACCTGGAGGGTTCTTCAAGTCAGGCTCCTTGAATTTGGCCAGGGCTATGTCTATTTTTCAAGCATAAAATGAGACTGAATCCAGAGGTGCACCAGAGATGAAGGTGCATCTGGATGAGTTAGAAGGCTGCAGGCATGGGAGTACAGGCAACCTGTACCTCTTGTTCCTGACTATTGGTCAGCACTGAGGGTGAAACGTTCATCAAGGAGCCCAAATTACACATTTAGAGGTTGTTTGATAGTTAAGGAGTCCCAGGGAATTTTACTCTCAAATATGGAACATTGGTATGTTTGTTTGTTTGTTTGTTTATTTATTTATTTTTGAGACAGGGTCTCACTCTGTCACCTGGACTGGAGTGTAATGCTGTGATTTCAGCTGACTGCAACCTCTGCCTCCCAGTCTCAAGCAATTCTCCTGCCTCAGCCTCCTGAGTATGTGGGATTACAGGCATGCACCACTACTGCCCAGCTAATTTTTGTATTTTTTAGTGGAGACGGAGTTTCACCCTGTTGGCCAGCCTGGTCTTGAACTCCTGACCTCAAATGATCCACCCGCCTCAGCCTCCCATGTTGATTATTTCAAATTGAAGTTCACTGAAGGTCAACAGATGCTGGGAGAGACTTTACTCTGATATCTCTTATCTACCTTAAGACTGGAGCCACCAGACAGAACACCATTACCTTTCACCCTCTCCCTTAAATCTCATTTTCTATACCAGAACAGAAGACTGAGTAATGTAATCACACCTGGATGGACTTTTTCACAAGATCAAGTTTCCCTCTCTTGTGCATTCAAATTCCAAAGAGAATCATTTACAAACCATTATCTGGTCTTTGGTTCCATTTACAGCACCCCCTACTTCCCTCTCCCCAATAAAAAAGGCATTTACCTGTCAACCATCTGATCTTTCTTTGAGTTTTCTTTCTTTCTTTTTTTAAATGTCTCCTGTGCTTACTAACATGAACAAATTTGTTATGCTTTTCTCATATTAACCTGTCTTTTGTTATAGGGGTGTCAGCTGTAACCCTTATGATGGGGAGGAAAAGGATCATTCCCTTTTCGTCCCTATAATAGCATGGAATTAGAGCAAAGAACATTAAATTTATTAAGGAGCATGTCCTTTGGGCTATGTCACTGTCAATCTCTATAACAAACAGAGGCTCTCTATAAGAAAGTGAACCCTGCCCTCTTTGTCAGAGTTCTCTTAATATTAGTGAATCCACTTAAATTTTCTTTTTTTGTTTCCCCAGGTTATTGGGGAACAGGTGGTGTTTGGTTACATGAGTATGTTCTTTAGTGGTGATTTGTGAGATTTTGGTGCACCCATCACTCGAGCAGTATACACTACACCCTATTTGTAGCCTTTTATCCCTCACCCTCTTCCCACTGTTTCCCTCTGAGTCCCCAAAGTTCATCATGTCATTCTTATGCCTTTGCATCCTCATAGCTTAGCTCCCACTTAAGAGTGAGAACATATGATGTTTGGTTTTCCACTCCTGAGTTACTTCGCCTAGAATAATAGTCTCCAATCTCATCCAGGTCACTACAAATGCCATTAATTCATTCCTTTTTATGGCTAAGTAGTATTCCATCATATGTATACATCACAGTTTCTTTATCCACTCGTTGATTGATGGGCATTTGTGTTGGTTCCACATTTTTGCAATTGTGAATTGTGCTGCTATACACATACATGTAGAAATATCTTTTTTTTTTTTTTTTTTTTTATGATGACTTCTTTTCCTCTGGGTAGATCCCAAGAAGTGGGATTGCTGGATCAAATGGTAGTTCTACTTTTAATTCTTTAAGGAATCTCCACACTGTTTTCCATAGTGGTTGTACTAGTTTACATTCCCACCAGCAGTGTAGAAGTGTTCCCTGTTCACTGCATCCACTCCAACATTTAATATTTTTTGATTTTTTGATTATGGCCATTCTTGCAGGAGTAAAGTATCCTATTGTGGGTTTGATTTGCATTTCCCTGATCATTAGTGATGTTGAGCATTTTTTTCATATGTTTGTTGGCCATTTGTATATCTTCTTTTGAGAATTGTCTATTCATGTCTTTAGCTCACTTTTTGATGGGATTGTTTTTTTCTTGCTGATTTGAGTTTTTTGTAGATTCTGGATATTACTCCTATGTCAGATGTATAGATTGTGAAGATTTTCTCCCAATTGGGTTGTCTGTTTATTCTGCTGACTCTTCCTTTTGCCATGCGAAAGCTCTTTAGTTTAATTAAGTCCTAGCTATTTATCTTTGTTTTTATTGCATTTGCTTTTGGGTTCTTGGTCATGAAATCCTTGTGTAATCCAATGTCCAGAGGGGTTTTTCCAATGTTATTATCTTCCAGAAATTTTATAGTTTCTGGTCTTAGATTTAAGTCCTTGATTCATGTTTCTTTTCTTTTCTTTTGATGGAGTTTTGCTCTCATTGCCCAGACTGGAGTGCAATGGTGCGATCTCGGCTCACCTCCTGTGTTCAAGTGAGTCTCCTGCCTCAGCTTCCCAACTAGCTGGGATTACAGGCTCCTGCCACCATGCCCAGCTAACTTTTTTTTATTTTTAGTAGAGACAGGGTTTTGCCATGTTGGCCAGGCTGGTCTCGAACTCCTGGCCTCAGGTGATCAGCCTGCCTCGGCCTCCCAAAGTGCTGGGATTACAGGTGTGGGCCGCTGTGCCCGGCCCCCTTGATCCATCTTGAGTAGATTTTCATATAAGGTGAGAGATGAGGATCCAGTTTCATTCTCCTACATGTGGCTACCCAATTATCCCAGTACCATTTGTTGAAAAGGGTGTCCTTTCCTCACTTGATGTTTTTGTTTGCTTTGTCAAAGATCAGTTGGCTGTAAGTATTTGGGTTTATTTCTGGGTACTCTATTCTGTTCTTTTGGTCTATGTGCCTATTTTTATATAAGTACCATGCTGTTTTGGTGACTATGGCCTTATGTATAGGTTGAAATCAGGTACTGCGATGCCTCCAGATTTGTTCTTTCTGCTTAGTCTTGCTTTGGCTATGCAGGCTCTTTTTTAGTTCTACATGAACTTTAGGATCTTTTTTTCTAATTCTGTGAAGAATGATGGTGGTACTTTGATGGGAATTGCTTGAATTTGTAGGTTGCTTTTGGCAGTATTGTCATTTTCACAATATTAATTCTGCTCTTGCATGAGCATGGGATGTGTTTCCATTTGTTTATGTCATCTATGATTTCTTTCAGTAGTATTTTTCAGTTTTTCTTGTAGAGGTCTTTCACCTCCTTGATTACGAATATTCCTAATTATTATTATTATTATTTTTTGCATCTATTGTAAAAGGGGTTGAGTTCTTGATTTTATTCTCAGCTTGGTCACTGTTGGTGTGTAGAAAAGCTACTAATTTGTGTACATTAATTTTGTATCTGGAAACTTTGCTGAATTCTTTTATCCATTCTAGGAGCTTTCTGGAGGAGTCTTTAGGGTTTTCTGGGTAAACAATTATATCACCAGCAAACAGCGATGGTTTGACTTCCTCTTTACTGATTTGGCTGCACTTTATTTCCTTTTCTTGTCTGATTGCTCTGGGTAGGACTTCCAGTACTATGCTGAAGCAGAGTGGTGAGAGTGGGCATCCTTGTCTTGTTCCAGTTCTCAGAGGGAATACTTTCAACAGTTCTCCATTATGTTGGCTGTGGGTTTCCCATAAATAGCTTTTATTATGCTGAGGTATGTACTTTGTATGCCGATTTTGCTGAGAGTTTTATTCATAAAGGGATGAATTTTTTTTTCTGCATCTATTGAGATGATCATGTGATTTTTGTTTTTAATTCTGTTTATGTGGTGTATCACATTTATTGACTTGTGTATGTTAAAACATCCCTGCATCCCTGGTGTGAAACTCACTTGACCATTTTGGATTATCTTTTCGATATGTTGTTGGATTCGGTTAGCTGGTTTTTTAAGGATTTTAGCATCTATGTTCAACAGGGATTTTGGTCTGTAGTTTTCTTTTTTGGTTATATCCTTCCCTGGTTTTGGTATTAGAGTGATACTGGCTTCAGAGAATGATTTAGGGAGGGTTCCCTCTTTCTCTATCTTGTGGAATAGTGTCAATAGGATTGGTACCAATTCTTGGAATGTCTGGTAGAATTCTGCTGTGTATCTGTCTGGTCCTGGACTTTTTTTTGTTGGTAATTTTTAAATTACCATTTCAACTTCACTGCTTGTTATTGGCGTGTTCAGGGTGTCTAATTCTTCCTGATTTAAGCTGGGAGGATTGTATCTTTCCAGGAATATATCCATCTCGTCTAGGTTTTCTAGTTTATGTGTGTAAAGGTATTCATGGTAGCCTTGAATGATCTTTTGTACTTCTGTGGTGTCAGTTGTAATATCTCCTGTTTCATTTCTAATTGAGCTTATTTGTATTTTCTCTATTCTTTTCTTGGTTAATCTTGTGAATGGTCTATCAATTTTATTTATCTTTTCAAAGAACCAGCTTTTTGTTTCATTTATCTTTTGTACTTTTTTTTTTTTCCAATTTCATTTAGTTCTGCTTCGATCTTGGGTATTTCCTTTCTTCTGCTGGGTTTGGGTTTGGTTTGTTCTTGTTTCTCTAGTTCCTTGATGTGTGACCTTATGTTGTCTGTTTGTGCTCTTTCAGACATTTTAGTGTAGGCATTTAGGGTTATGAACTTTCCTCTTAGCCCTGCCTTTGCTGTATTCCAGAAATTTTGGTAGGTTGTGTCACTATTGTCATTCAGTTTGAAGAATTGTTTACTTTCCATCTTGATTTCATTTTTGACCCAGTGCTTGTTCAGGAGCAGGTTATTTAATTTCCATTGTATTTGCATGGTTTTAAAGGTTCCTTCTGGAGTTGGTTTCCAGTTTTATTCCACTGTGGTCTGAGAGAGTGCTTGACATAATTTCAATTTTCTTAAATTTATTGAGGCTCATTTTGTGGCCTATCATATGGTCAATCTTGGAGAAAGTTCCATGAACTGTTGAATAGAATGTGTATTCTGTCATTGTTGGATGGAATGTTCTGTATATATCTGATAAGCCCATTTGTTGCAGGGTATAGTTTAAATCTATTGTTTCTTCATTGACTTTCTGTCTTGATGACCTGTCTAGTGCTGTCAGTGGAGTATTGAAGTCCCCCACCATTATCGTGCTACTCTCTATCTCATTTCTTAGGTCTATTAGTAATTGTTTTATAAATTTGGGACCTCCAGTGTTAGGCACATATATGTTTAGGATTGTGATATTTTCCTGTTGGACATGCCTTGTATCATTACATAATGTCCCTTTTTGTCTTTTTACTGCTGTTGCTTTAAAGTTTGTTTTGTCTGATAAGAACAGCTACTCCTGCTTGCTTTTGGTGTCCGTTTGCATGAAATGTCTTTTTCTACCCCATTGCCTTAAGTTTATGAGTCCTTATGCGTTAGGTAAGTCCCTTGTAGGCAGAAGATAGTTGGTTGGTGAATTCTTATCCATTCTGCAATTGTGTATCTTTTAAGTGGAGCATTTAGGTCACTTATATTCAATATTAATATTGAGATGTGAGATACCATTCCATTCATCATGCTATTTGTTGCCTGTATACCTTGGTTTTTTGTTTTTGTTTTTTAAATTGTATTTTTGTTTTGTAGGTCCTGTGAGATTTATGCTTTAAAGAGGTTCTGATTTGATGTGTCTCTAATATTTGTTTCAAGATTTAGAGCTCCTTTTAGCAGTTCCTGTAGTGGTGTCTTGGTAGTGGTGAATTCTCTCATCACTTGTTTTTGGAAAAAGACTGTATCTTTCCTTCATATATGAAGCTTAGTTTTGCTGGATACAAAATTCTTCACTGATAATTGTTTTGTTAGAGGAGGCTGAAAATAGGGCCCCAAACCCTTCTAGCTTCTAGGGTTTCTGCTGATAAATCTGCTGTTAATATGGTAGGTTTTCCTTTTTAGGTTACCTGGTGCTTTTGTCTCACAGCTCTTAAGATTCTTTCCTTATTAGATTAACTAATTAGAGCCTATTAACTTTAGATAACCCGATGACAATGTGCCTAGGCAATGATCTTTTTGTTATGAATTTCCCAGGTGTTCTTTGTGCTTCTCGTATTTGGACATCTATGTCTCTAGCAAGGCTGGGGAAGTTTTCCTTGATTATTCCCCCAAATATGTTTTCCAAACTTTTAGAATTGTCTTCTTCCTCAGGAACACCGATTATTCTTAGGATTGGTAATTTAACGTAATCCCAGACTTCTTGGAGGCTTTGTTCATATTTCCTTATTCTTTTTTCTTTGTCTTCATGGGCTGGGCTAATTTGAAGACCTTGTCTTCAAACTCTGAGTTTGTTTCTTCTACTTGTTTGATTCTATTGCTGAGACTTTCCATAGCATTTTGCATTTCTGTAGGTGTGTCGATTGTTTCTTAAAGTTTTGATTGTTTTTTATTTATGCTATTTATTTCATTGAATATTTCTCCCTTCACTTCTTGTATCATTTTTTTGATTTCCTTACATTGGACTTCACCTTTCTCTGGTGCCTCCCTGATTAGCTTGAAACCAACCTCCTGAATTCCTTTTCAGGTAAATCGGGAATTTCTTCTTGGGTTGGATCAATTTCTGGTAAGCTAGTGTGAGTTTTGTGGAGGTGTTAAAGAGCATTGTTTAGTCATATTACCAGAGTCAGTTTTCTGGTTCCCTCTCATTTGGGTACCTCTATCAGAGGAAAGGTCTAGGGCTGAAGGCTGTTGTTCAGATTCTTTTGTCCCATTAAGTGTTCTCTTGATGTAATACTCTTCCCCCTTTTCCTAGGGATGTGGCTCCCTGAGTGCCAAGCTGTAGTGATTATGTTATCTCTTTTCTGGATCTAGCCACCCAGCAAGTCTACCAGGCTCTAGGCTGGTACTGGGGGTTGTCTGCATAGAGTCCTGTGATGTGAACCATCTGTGGGTCTCTCAGCCATGGATACCAGCACAGTATTTGGGGTGTCTCCTGGGTCTGGCAGGTGCAATCTGCTTCCTTCAGATGGTGTGTAGGTCCTTTTGGGTTTCCTGATTTATTCCTGCAGTCATTCTGGAGCAAAAATTCATGATGTGAGCCTCTACATGCCGCTCTGTCCATCTGAGTTAGAACTGCAATCTAGTCCTGCCTCCGTCTGCCGTGATCCCTTCTGCCTCTAACCCCTGTCCTGAGGGAATGTGTGACTCCGCTTTGATTCTGACTACTTTTATATCACCTCGACAAGTTCATATTTGTATGTTGAAGGTATTCTGTCTGGGTAACTGGCATTGGCCATTAAGAATCAGAGCTCCCTTACTCTTGGGAAGGAGACCTGCTGAGAAATTCACTCTATACAGGCAACTCCTACTGTTATCAGATATAATGTTGGGCAAAATACAATAACCATTTAAAAATTACTTTTAGACTAGATAACATTTGAGAGCTAACCTATATTCTTTCCTGAGAGTCATGGAAGATTTAATCAGTTTATTTGCTACCCATCTCTTACAGTAAATTATCAATGGTCAAGATTTACAGTCAAATATCTACATAGTATCAAAACAAGTGGAGTAGATAAAAAGCCACATAAAAGCTCCATGAAAGGGAAGGGAATTATGGGCTAGAGAAATCTGGAGGGTTCAGGAAAGACATGAGTCTTTAAATTTTTATTTTATATTTTTAAATTTTTATTATATGTATTTTTTATATGGAACACTTCACAAATTTGTGCATCATCGTTGTGCAAGGGCCATGCTAATCGCTGTATCATTCCAATTTTAGTATATGTGCTGCTGAAGCGAGCATGAGAAGGCTCTAGTTAAGCCCATGAGTCTTAACTAGAGCCTTCCATTATGGGTAGAACTCTTTTTTTACTGATTCTGAGAAACCCACCAAAAATCCTCTAAAAAATCATTCACTTCTTAGGAATCAATTTATTTTGAAAAATGCATATTAACAAGAAAATGAATTAGATATTTCTTGTTTAATTAGCTATGTTTTATGATGAATCTTTAAATAGAAAATTATCCCAGCATTTTGGGAGGCTGAGGTGGTGTACCTGGGAGATCGAGGCTATAGTGAGCCGTGATTGCACCACTGCACTCCAGGCTGGGCAACAGAGCAAGACCCTGTCTCCAAAGCAAAAAAAAAAAAAAAAGAAAGAAAGAAAAGAAAATATTAATCTCACATTTTAAACAGAAGCTTTAAAAGTGTGAGCCATTAATTTATTTCCGACTTTCACTGGCAGGATTTCAGGAAAAGAGAACTTTGCTTGATGTATTGTTCTATATAACATTAGTTCAGGAATAAAAATGACTTTCGACCTTTTTACTGGTCTCTTTAGAATTTCTGGCTCAGAAATTTTTCATGAGGAATTTATTTCCCCAATTTTATCAATCAGTTATAAAACAAAAATATTTAAGTAGTGAAAGGGTTCCTGAACCCAGTAAACCCATCACGCTGATAGGGCTATGACCATGACATTGGAGTTCAGTATGTCAAAACTGTTGCAACACGAAGTGAATTTTATCCTCTGGAGAGCTCACAGCTGGTTTATTTTGAGTTTACTAAGATTTTAAACATTCTGGTGAAGTCAATTGCAATCTCCCTTATTTTCTAAGTGTACATGCTCTGTGTTTGTCTTTGTGGTTGTTGTTAGTGCTAAGACTCATAGTTTATCCCTCAGCCAACATCACTGGAAGCTTTAATTCTCTTTCTCTGGGGTGACTCAATAGCTGAGTGCACATTTGCAATGTTAATGGACTAAACACACCAATTAAGAGGTAGGAATGGTCAGAATGGGTAAAAGTTGCTAGACCCAACTGCATATGACTAGGAGAGAAATGTAGAGATACAGATAGCTTGAAAATAAATTGATGGAACAAATTATGTAAAAAATTAGTAAGCATATGAAGGCTGAAGTAGGCTAAATTAAGATCAGATAAAACAGACTTTAAGAAAAAGAGTATTGCCAGAGATAAAAAGGAATGACAAAATTATTAATTCATCAGAAGACAAAACAAACATAAATGTGTATGGGCCTAAAACAGAGCCTCAAAATATATGAAACAAAAATTGACAGAATTAGAGGGAGAAAATTCCAGAATTTTAGTGGAAGATTTTTATTCACTGTTTCTCAGGATTTGAGAGGACAACTAGCCAAAAATCAATGTAAGACAGAGGATTTGAACACATTATCAACTGTCTTGATCTAAGTAATAATTATGGGATGGTTCATTCAACCACTGAAAAATGAACATCTTTCTGTGTAATACACATTTGTTTTAGTGAATATGGTATGTTCACCAATATACACCATATTTTGGGCCATAAAATAAACCTTAATATATTTACAAGATTGTAATAGCACAGACTATGTTCTCTGATCACAATGAAATTGATTAGAAACCAACACCAGTAATATTTAGGTAAATCCCAAATATTTGGAAATTAAAAAGCATTTTAAAATCTTGATAGGCCAAAGGAGAAGACATGAATAAATTATATTTTTAACTCAATGATGATAAAAATAATTCAAAATTTGTGGGATTTAGCTGAAGAAATGCTTAGAGAGAAGTTTGTAGCTTTAAATGCCTATTTAGAACAGAATAAAGAAAAGTGATGTAAGGTACCACCTCAAGATACTAGAAAAAGAAGAGCAAAGTAAATCCAAAGTAATTGGAAGGAAGAAAATCATAAAGACAAGAGAATATATCACTAAAACAGACACAAATGGAAAAGGACATAAATCACCAATGTTGGGAAAAAAGAAGGCTAGTCACTACAGATCCTACAGAAATTAAAATAATAGTAAGATAATATTGTGAACAAATGTATGCCAAAAATAAGATAACTTTGATGAAATAGACAAATTTCTTGAAAAAGACAACTAAAATTGATGTAGGATGAAACAGGAAATCCGAATAGCATTCTGTCTAATAATGAGACTGGCCTGGGCAACATGGCAAAACCCCATCTGTATTAGTCAATTTTCATGCTGCTGATAAAGACATACCTGAGTCCGGGAAGAAAAATAGATTTAATTGACTTACAGTTCCACGTGGATGGGGAAGCCTCACAATCATGGCAGAAGGCAAAAGGCACTTCTTACATGGCAGTGGCAAGAAAGAATGAGAGAGAAGCAAAAGCAGAAACCCCTTATAAAACCATCAGATCTCATGAGACTTATTCACTACAGTATGGGGGAAACTGCCCTCATGATTCAATTATCTACCACCAGTTCCCTCTCATAACACGTGGGAATTACGGGAGTACAGTTCAAGATGAGATTTGTGTACGGACACAGAGCCAAATAATATCACCATCGCTAGAAAAAATACAAAAATTGGCTGGGTGTGGTGGTGTGCATCTGTAGTCCCAGTTACTCAGGAGGCTGAGGTGGGAGGATCCCTTGAGCCCAGGAGGTTGGGATTGCAGTGAAACATGATTGTGCCACTGCACTCCAGCCTGGGTGACAGAGCAAGACATTGTCTCCAAGAAAAAATAAAAATTGAAAAGCTTAGTCTCAAATTTACACAGACTGCAAATGACCTAAGATAGCCAAGAAATTTTTAAAAAGATCCAAGTTCAAGAACTTACATTACTTGACTTTATGACTTACCATAAAGTTAGAGTAATTAAGACTGTAATATTTGTGAAAAGATAGGCATACAGATCAATACAAGTAATATAGATCAATAGAAGGGAGAATAGAGTTCAGAAATAATTTCATATGTATTATATGTGTATTATATGTATACATGTGTCCAACTGATTTTCAACAAATGGTGCTAGAATAACCAGGTGTTCACATGAAGAAAGAAAACATCAGCCCATATCTTACTCTGTACAGAAAATTAACACAAAATTAATTGTAGACTTAAATATAATAGCCAACATTATAAAAATTTTAAAAGAAAACATGGGAGAAAATGTATCTTTGTGTAGTCAAGAATATCTTAGACATGACACATTAGGCACAAACCACAAAAGAAAAAAAGATAAATTGAATTTTACTAAAATTTAAAACTTCTCATCCAGAGACACTGTTAAGAATATAAAAAGGTAAGCCACAGCATAGGGAAAAATGTTTGTAATGCATATATCTGATGCATACAAAGGACTCAATTTCAGAAAATATACAGAATTCTTCTTATAACTAATGAGACATACAACTCAGTTTTAAAAACGGGCAAAAGATTTGCACATATAAATGTAAATGGTTCTATTTGGAAGAGTGTAGCAGTTTCTTTAAAAATTAAACACATGCTTAATATACAAACCAGAATACCTCTCCTAGGTATTTACTAAAGAAAATTAAAAACTTACATCCACAAAAATATTTGTACACAAATGTTTTTAGTATAATTATTCGTGATAGGCCAAAGCTGCAAATGACCCAAATGTCCATCAATATTTGCTGAATTGACAAATAAAATGTGATTATATATCAGTATAATGAAAAATTACTCAGTAATTAAAATGAATGAACCACTGACAGATGTGGTAACGTGGAAGGATTTTAAAAACCATTATGCTGAGTGAAAGAAACCAGACACAAAAGAGTGCATACTGCATGATTCCATCTATATCAAATTCTAGAAAATGCAAGCAAATCTATAGTGGTGAAAAGTACATTAGTGGAGGCCGGGTCTGAGGTGGAGGAAAGGAAGAATCTTTTGGGAGGTGATGGAAATGTTTTGTATTTTGATTGTAGTGGTGTTTTCATGTGTGTTGTCAAACTCATCAATCTTACATTTGAGAAGATGCAGTTTATTATATTTTCATTATACTTCATTAAGGCTAATGTAAAAAAGAACTTCTTATAAGCAAGAAAAAGAACGTATTGACAAGAAGTGTAAATGGTGTTTTAATTAATTTATAAAAGAGTAAATAGGTGGGTCTTTGTAATGGTCTTAATGGTCTTTTAAATAATAATTCAGTTCCATTTACTACCATTAGTACTATAAAGTTCTGTGTTGCAACAGTCTATTAAACTAATGAATCACCATTTCTGCCAGTATTATAATAGAAAGCTTAGCATTAATTTAAAAACTCTACTATTAAAAAAATGTTGATAATTATAACCAATTGACTTTGTGTATATTTGGAATAAAGGTTAAAAACCCTGCAATGGATTATTTGCTGAGAAATGTTTCCAAATAGTTGAAAATCTTCTCTTTTATATGTTTTAAAAACAAAACATAAAATCATCAATATAAATTCTTTAAATTTTAAAAAACATAAAATATAAGAATCTTAAATATTGAGTCACATTTTGTGTGTGTGTGTGTGTGTGTGTGTTTATGTCAGGACACATAGTTAAATTTAGTCAATAGTTTCATAAATACTTAGACCCTAATTCACACATGATATATGGCATTAAAAAAATTGATTTGTTGGGAAATCATATTTTATGTTACGTAGTTAAGTTAAAATAAATTAAGCATTTAATGTTACTTGTTAAATAGTGAACAGATGGATGTTTTCTTTGATTAAAAATATTAAAGATGGTAATAAAATTATTTAATACAACTTCAGTAATAAGCTGTTCTAAATGAAATATGTGCAATAAATAATTTGGTTGGCCTTTGTTCCTGGTTCCTGGGAGGTAACTTCTAAACCTCTGGAATTTCCTGAGTAATAGGTGCATCTTTTTTATTCATGGTGGGCCCCTCAGATCACAACTAGTAGTTTATGCTAATGAGGTGACTCAAGATGGGGGCATGCCACTCCAGAAAGACCAACCACATGATTAGAGGGGGTTGGGGGGTTGAGCCACCTGATATCAGTCCAACTCCGTATCAGTCCACCTTCTGGGGAGGGAGGAGTTTGCATATTGAGTCACATGGACAATGGTTCACCAATCATGCTTATGTAATGAAACCTCAATAAAAACTCTGGACATTGAAGTGTGAGTAAGATTCCTTGATTAGCATTATTATTTTTCTTCTTTTTTCTCTGAGATGAGGTCTCACTCTGTCACCTGGGCTAGAGTGCAGTGGCATGATCTCTGTTTACTGCAACCTCTGCCTCCTGGGTTCAAACAATCCTTCCACCTCAGCCTTCCAAATAGCTGCAACTACAGGCACACACCATCATGCCCAGCTAACTTTTGTATTTTTGTAGAGAAGGGGTTTCATCATGTTGCCTAGGCTGCTCTTAAACTCCTGAGCTCAAGTGATTTGCCTGCCTCAACCTCCCAAAGTGCTGGGATTACAGATGTGAGCCACCATGCCCAGCCGGCATTACTCTTTGGTTTTTGTAAGTCTTTGATGCCGGGAGAGTAATACATCTTTGAGGATGACAGAAACTTCCTATACTTATCCTTCCACATCTCTTCCTCTGGCTGGTTCTAGTTTGTTTCCTTTTGCTATAATAAAACTATAAACATTGCACTTCCTGAATTCAGTGTGTCATTCTAGTGAATTATTAAACCTGAGGGAGTCTGTGGAGATACTTAAAATTGTAGCCAGCTGGTCTGAAATGAGGGTGGCCATGGGGATCCCCCAACTTGAGACTGGTGTTTTAAATGAGGGCAGTCTTGTGGAGGACTGTGCCCTAAGACTTTGCAATTTAGAATACTCATTGTGAATATCTCAGTTTAAAATCTTTAACATTAAGTATAAAAATCATAAAATGATTATTGAAAATTCTTGGGGTGGGAGATCTCTTAGTAATGTACTGTGAAAAGGGTTTAAAAGTGAAAAGCTTTGTGCAATAGGCAAGTGTAACCACCACTTAGGGAAGAGCAGATTCTCAGCTCTGTAGCCCAAATGTGCAGCTACAGCATCTAGATGGCTGTTTATTGGTAGACATTCATATTATTTCATGACCGTGCTGGCCATTTGCTATTTTAGCTTATTTCTCCCTTCTTTTTTTGTAGTAGACTCTGATTTCTGTTTAGAATTTGCCCCTCTGCACTTTCCAAGCCTCCCATCCCATACATACTTCTGTTTCTTGAGCAGAAGACTACAACCGACTTTAAATCCAGTAATTATTTTGGTTTAAGCCCAATCAGCACATTTATTTCCTTTATACAGAGTGGTTGACTTATGTGGCCCATTTTGGTTCAGTGAGCTATGGAGAGATATTTTCTAAGGGTTTCTGGGAAAGAGATTTTCCTGAAATTGCAAAAAACCTGCCTGACAAGACACTCTCTTTCTGCTGGATATTAGGGAGAAAATATGTAGTTACAGAAACCCTCAGTAGCCATCTTCCAACCATAAGATGAAACCTTAAGATGAAGAAGACGCTGCAGATGGCAGTCTGTGGTATCAATGTTGAACAGCTAATTTGAGCCAGCCCTGAGGTTCATATGACCTCTGAAATTTTCATGTACATGGGTAAATGCATTCCCTTTACTGTTCCAGTCACTTTGGATCAGTGCTTTCTGATTCTTGTATCCAATACCTTTCTGAGACAATAAGTTTAATAAGAAATATGATGATGGTTTTAATAGGGAATAAAAATCAAATGTAAAATAACGTTCTTACAAGAGAAAAAAGATGTGGTGCACTGGATCTATATGTTGGTTTAGGCACATTTGACCACCTCTGGTCTTCTTCTAAATCCCTTGAAATAAAAGAAAATATATTTGTCAAAACTAGACCCACCACTTTTGTGGAAAACAAGAAAGGGCAACATCAACATATCAGAAATGGTGGGAAATTTCCTGCATGATGGAAAGTAATGGGGTTGACTTGATAAGGGTTGAAAAAACACACAGAGAAAACAGCTAGGTAGATAAGAGCAGATTTTGAGAAATTTCAAGAGAACAAAGAACAGAAAGGGTCATGTGACAACAGACGGGCCATTGTTACTGAATAGGGGCCAGTTAGGTTCATAAACCCTCTCACACTGAACCACAGGTCACAGAGGTGAGGGGTGGGTGAGTGTCCAGGTGAAGACACATTTGCACACTAGAGAGTCAATCAGAAGCGCTACCTGGGCAAGGCTTCTGGTTAGGATGTGGAACCTTCTAGAGAGCACACTGTCAGCCCCCCTCAATTCACACCATTTGGGGTGGGGGTAAGGAAAGACCTTGGCAACTGCAAAGCTAACTAAAAAAAGCTTCCTAGGTCTCCATTCATAGAGATAAGTGGGAATTCTTAAAGCTTCTCAGATCTTCATTCATAGAGATAAGTGGGAATAAAGCTTCCCAGGTCTTCATTCATAGAGATAAGTGGGAATTCTAAGAATCTCAGGTGCTGTGTAGAAAACCAATAGCTCGAAGGGGAAGGATCAAGCTGAACGAACAGATCACTGGACCACAGAAAGAGAATATTGAGAACAAAAAAGGTTATAAAAGAAGTTTATTTTCTGTCTTTGAATATAAACAACAACATTCAAAGAATCTATTATATTCATAAAATAAGAATTGGCAGCTATGAAAAAGTAACTCAGAATACAGAGGGGTTTTTGAAAATCGAAAATACGATTGTCAAAATAAAAAAAGTCTAATGGAAAGAATAAGTAATGGAATGAACTGAACTCAAGATTGCAATGGTGATAGGACTAAGAATAGGATTAGGTAGGCAGGAGGGATTTTTCATTTTATTCTATATTTTTCCATGTTGTTTGAATTTTTTTTAAAGTATTAGTGGAGTAAAAAAAGAAGAAAAATTTAAAAATGGAATTCACTCAATAATTCTACTTTTGGTAAGTACTTTTTAACATTAATTCTAAGGAAATAAACTCATATGCAGAAAAAAAATATGTGCCATATGTTTAATACATCTTTCATATTCATAATGGCAAAACATTGCAAATAATCTAAATATTAAACGGAAAAGTGACTTAATAAATTATTGAGTATACATGTTATAATACATTATGTTACCATTAAAAATAATGTTTCAAAATATATCTAAATGTGACGAAAACGTACAAGATATATTAAGTGATAAAACAGAATTAAAACTATACTTAGTATATTCAAAATAGAAAGTATGTAGAACCAAGTATTCATTGTGATTATCTCTGAATGATAATGGTTTTTACTTCTGTATTGTATAAACTGTTTATATTTAAAATCTATCACTAATTTACTTATTTATTTATTTATTTATTTTTATTATTATTATACTTTAAGTTCTAGGGTACATGTGCATAACGTGCAGGTGTGTTACATATGTATACTTGTGCCATGTTGCTGTGCTGCACCCATCAACTTGTCAGCACCCATCAACTCGTCATTTACATCAGGTATAACTCCCAGTGCAATCCCTCCCCCCTCCCCCCTCCCCCCTCCCCATGATAGGCCCCGGTGTGTGATGTTCCCCTTCCAGAGTCCAAGTGATCTCATTGTTCAGTTCCCACCTATGAGTGAGAACATGTGGTGTTTGGTTTTCTGTTCTTGTGATAGTTTGCTAAGAATGATGGTTTCCAGCTGCATCCATGTCCCTACAAAGGACACAAACTCATCCTTTTTTATGGCTGCATAGTATTCCATGGTGTATATGTGCCACATTTTCTCAATCCAGTCTGTCACTGATGGACATTTGGGTTGATTCCAAGTATTTGCTATTGTGAATAGTGCTGCAATAAACATACGTGTGCATGTGTCTTTATAGCAGCATGATTTATAATCCTTTGGGTATATACCCAGTAATGGGATGGCTGGGTCATATGGTACTTCTAGTTCTAGATCCTTGAGGAATCGCCATACTGTTTTCCATAATGGTTGAACTAGACTAATTTACTTAGAAAATGCTCCTAGGAAAGAAAAAGGAAAGACTGTGATAGCAAGCAGAACATAGATGGAGTCCACATGGTGCTTCTCTGTATCTCTCTCGCTGATATGTATTTCACTGAGTCTATGAACTAGGCTGGAGAGAAGCCCTAGATGGAGGAAGATTCAATTGTTTTCTGGAATAGAAGGTGTGCCTACTGTTTTGTGGTTTTGCCGATTTTGTTTTGTTTTCATTCAGAGCAACATTGACATGAACCCACTCAAATAAATCATATTTATTTTAACCAACTGGTGTAGTGGGAACAAAATCTTTATACATTCATGTATGGCATGACACATAGAACCCCTACACACACATACACACATACACTCCCCCAAATCTACTCATGTGTTTCTTGGCCAAAAACTGTTGCGAAGTGTTATGGTTTTTTTTTTTTTTTTTTTTTTCCAGTTTTTTAGCCTACATCTGGCAGATTGAAAGGTATGAGTATGTACGTACAAGAGAATTTTGCAAAAATATGGCGAGCTTTCTCTGCTCTAAATTTATACAATTTTAATGAATTTGTGTCTTCTTACATTTTTCAGGTATTTTCAGGAATTAAAGGAGATTATCCATTGATTAAAGAGGCATTTTATATGGTTTTTAAAAATGAGTTACTATTTGACGTTTGCAATGTCCTGGCAACACATAGGCATTGTACTATTTCCTGCCCAAAGTTACTTGATTAGAACAATAATATTGTTTTTCCTCATAGTAGCTCTCCTCTGTCATTCTTCTTTGTAATCAATAACGAGATCACAGTAGTTTTAAAAAATGCTTTGAAAGAGAACATTGATTTGTTTGGTACCTGTTTTTAATGTGAGAATTCAGGGCCATTCAACACAGCTAGGCAGTTTTATTTTCTTTGTAAATCCATTTGATAAATCGCCACTTTATGCTTAAATAGAGAAGCTTTCGTCCACTCTTCTTTGGTTTGTATGAAATCAGTTTAATGTAGTGAAAAAAAAAATCATGGGCTTAGGGTTCATACCGGCTTCAGTTGGAATTCTGGCTGTACTGTGTCCAAACTGCATGATTTGGGGAGGGTTACTTTTCTGAGCCTCAATGTATTTATCTGTACAATCAGAATAATATCAAGGATGAAGGGAGTGACATTTGTAAAAGAAAACAAAAAACTAGTATAGAGCTTGAATCTGAGTTGGTTAAATGTTTCTAATAATGTATACTATGCTATAACCATTGCTGTTCTTCTGTACTAGCGGCTTGGTATTCCTCTGGACTGAACTAGAAGCCAGGAGGCTGAGAGTCCAGCCTAAGTTTGACTGTTACCTGGGCGACATGATCCTGAGCCTGTTCATCCTCACCTGTAACATGGGGAGGTTACAGGAGATGACTAAAGCTTCTTCCAGCTCCGAATGGGGATTTTGAGTAAAAATCTCACTTTGCACAGTCACACGTGTGGTAGGTGTTAGGGCCATGTCAGAGTTGAGACTGGGATGGAATTAGCAACGCCCTCCTTAAAGAGTCTCTGTGTTTGAGGCTGACCAGTCTCTGTCCTAGGAAGCTGGCAGAGTGCTGGGGGTGGGGAGAGGCACTTTTTTTTCAGAAGTAATTTTTAAATTGATACATAATAATTTTACATATTTATGGGGGCACATATGATATTTTGATACATATATACAATGTGTAATGACCAAGTCAGGGTGGTTAGGATATTTGTCACCTCAAATATTTACTATTTCTTTGTGCTAGGGACACTCCAAATCTTCTATCTATTTCAAAATACACAATAATAGTCACCCTACTGTGCTATCGAGCTCTAAAACTTATTCCTTTTATTTAATTGTATTTTTGTACCCATTAAGCAACCTGTTTTCATCCCACCCTCTCTCCTACCCTTCTCAGCCCCTGGTATTTATAATTCTACTCTCTCGCTCCTGAGATCAACTTATTTTAGCTTTCACATATGAGTGAAAATACCTGATATTTGTCTTTCTGTGCCTGGCTTATTTCCCTTAACATAATGACCTTCAGTTCTATCCATGTTACTGCAAATGACAGGAGTTCATTCTTTTTTATGGTGGCTGAATAATAACCAATTGTATACCTATACCATGTTTTCTTTATCCATTTATTCATTGATAGACACAGGCTGGTTTTGTTTCTTAGCTGTTGTGAATAGCGCTGCAATAAACATAGAAGGCAGATATGTCTTCCATATCTTGATCTCCTTTCTTTTGGACAGATACCTGGCAGCAAGATGGCTGGATCATATGGTAGATCTGTTTTTAATTTCTTGAGATACCTTTGTACCATGTTCCATGATGGCTGTACTAATTTACAATCCCATCAATTGTGTACGAGTATTCCCTTTCTCTACATCCTTGCCAGCACCTGTTATTTTCTGTCTTTTTGATAATAGCTATTTTAACTGCAATGAGATGAGATCTCATTGTGGTTTTGATTTGCCTTCTCTTATGATTAGTGATGTTGAGCATTTGCTCATGTATCTGTTGGGTATTTGTATGTCTTCTTTTCATAAATGTCTATTCAGATCATTTGCTCATTTTAAAATTGGATTATTTTGTATTTTTTTTTTTTTTTTGCAATTGAATTTTTCTTAACATCTCAACTATCAAGGAATGAGACTTAACCAAATTTTCTGCTTTGCTTGGAGCCCAAGAATCTTGTGGGAAAAACAAGAGAACTCTGTCCATTTTTGGAATTTTAATATGTACTGCACTTTCTGAGATACTTGCGGGGCAGGGGTGGGTAGGTGGTGGGTGGGTCCAAAGGAAGCCAGAATGAAGAGAGAGAGAAAACATTTATTTAAAAAAAATCTCTTTGTGTGAGGAAGAATTTTGGCAGGTTGAGCTGAACTGAGCAGCAGGGACTAAATATTAGAGTTCAGATAGGACGTGAGGCTGTGCTTATCAACTCAGACATGGCCTTTATTCCCCAAATCCCCTTGCACAACCACCAGGCCCCCTTCCCAGCCCTGCAATGCCTGCCCACTCTATCCACTCTATGGGGAATGGAGCTGTGTACAGAGGAGAGAACCAGAGGGGTTCAGCAGCTCTGCTGTGGCAGGCTCTTCTGCAAGAGTTCTGATGAGAGGCAGCAGGTGTTGTCCAACTGGCTAGAGACAGAGAACAGCCAAGCTGCATAACTTAGAGGAGACTACTTGGCCTGGAGGGGTTAGTGGCCTGTGGGTGATGGAGTAAAAATGGTCAACAGGCCTGGGAGCAGAAGGCAGGTGGAGACCATATCGTATATGTGACAATCTCCACCTTTCTTTATGACTTCTAGGGGAATTGATCCAAAGACCCACCAACTGGTGGACATTTGGGTTACAGCCTTAAAATTCTTTGAACTGATTGGGAAAAGGAAATTCAAAAAAGTACTGGACTTCCAGCTAATAAGTAGGTGTGTGTGTATGGGTAGGGGAGGATGTCAGGGCTGGGGGTAGTTTTGTATTGACTATTTAGATCTTATTATTTGTAACCTCTCTATACTTATTGGCTAATCTCATTTGGAATGTACCGGTTGTCCCTGGTATTTAGAATCATGACTTGCTGCTGTTACCTTATAGTTTAGCTTGTCTTATGGCAAGTGCTTGATGCCTGCTGTGTGCAAAAGCCTGCACTAAGTGCTGTGGAGGATGTTGATCTGCTCTTGGCTTCTCACTGTCCACACAGTCCGGTCTCATGATCCTTCCTCCTCACGAGGAAAAGTGCTTCTTTCATCCTTGGATATTTTTCTGCAGATAACACAAGTGGTAGACTAGAACATTTCCAAAATATTATTTTTTATTGTAAAATCTCATTTTAGATGAGAAAAGTTAAAATTTTCTTTTAACAAAAAAGAAAAGACTTTCACTCAGAGATCATTACTGTCAATTTGATATAAATTCTTAGAGTCTCCCTTTAATGCATATTTTTCTGTCAACAAACATTGAGTCAATTGCAATTACAAAATGAATAACTCTGTGTATACGGTTTTGGAACTTGCTTTTTCATGCAACAATACATTGTGAATAGTTTTCCGTGGATAGACAGAAAATCATTCCTCAGCTGGGTCTTGCAAATGACCTGGAGCTTTTTTTTTTTTTTTTGGATGCTCTCTTTAATGAAAACTCGAGTTCCATATACGGATCTTTTCCTTCCATCCCTAAATTTGCATATTCCAAGAAGCCCATTTGTTAAAAATTATGAACGGAAGGATTGAAAGAAGAGAAATCTTTCTTTCCATTTAAGAATCACATAAAAATGCTCTGAATGTATATTTGACATTGTCATCTGCTTCACAGATTTCTTTGGCTGGCGTCCATTTAAATTGTTATACTCTGTGCCACATGGGCTCTGTGAAGCTATCGGCTGGTCTTCACCGGGAAGATGTGGCAGAAGAGAACTGAGAGGTGGTAGAAGGTGGGAGTGGGGGGCAAGGAGAATCATTGAGAATAACCAACACTTGTTCCCGATCCAGGGCCTGGGGTTCACGGAAATGTCAGCATCACTCTAGTGAGGACTCATGCACTGAGAAGATTTTCTTTGGAGGGAAATTTGCCTTTATCTTCAAACCAAACAAAATTGAAATGGCCAAATGCAGGCTTTTCTTTTCTGGGGGCAGTGTTTCTGCAGAATATTGGTAGGCGTTAGGAACAAAAAAAGGGTTCTGTGGTCAAGCAAATTCGGGAAATGTTGTATTTTACATAAACCTGTTTCTTCAATGTAGGACTTCTCAGAAACTTTAGCATGCTAACATGCACTGTGACTCAGGAGAAGGAATCTATCAACTTTCCCCAAACTCACACACTCTCATTCTTTTGATTTTGGGTATATGTATACTAATAACTTCGGAAAATGCTAGTCCTGGAAGTATAGTCTTCTATTGATACTGAAGTCAGGAAAAACAAAAGTGGTTCTGTTTTGTATTTAGGGTTGAGATATTAGCTTGTAACTTGTCCTTCTTGGGGGTACTTGAGTCAAAAGCTACCTTCTAAGTGGGAGGTGGGTGTGACAGAAGTCATTCTCGGGGATTTTGAGTGACAAATGCTAAGCTGAGATGCTTTTCTGAGAAATCGTTGAGCAGAGCTGTTTCTCTCCTTAGACTGCTTACAAAGTTTGCACAATAGCAGGTGTTGGCTGAGAGACGAAAAGTGTGTTTATAGGTCTCAGTATTTTCCTTCTGATATCCCTCAAACCTTTCACCTTTATAAGGGCTGTCATCCTGGAATGAGACCATGCAGCCTTCCTTCCTGGACGCCAGCTGAGGGATCTCCAGTTGCCATCCACGCCCCGCCTCCCCTTCTTGGAGCTGGTGATTTACTGATGTAGTCTGAGCGTTGGAGAATGTTCTTAATGAGCCTTACGACTGGGGGCTGTGCTTGGAGCTGCCTCTAACCACAACTATTCTTAGTTAAAAAAAAAAAAAAAATTACCAGAAAACTAAGACCCCAGAAGAGAACCTCTGATGGAATGGTGGGTGTTTGAAAAAAGGAGGCCGGGCAGCATTCCTGGTCATCCATAAATTAAAACAAACTAAGGCATATTACATCCAACTGTAGTCAATTGCTCCTGTAAGAGGAGTGTAATTCGAAGAGGTTTATGTATTTTGGCGAAGGATGGCGTGTGTGTGGGAGTTTGAAAGCATAGAATAACATGACCAGGAACTAGCTCCAGTGGCTGGGCAGCTTGTGCTCCCTCATTGCATCCGGCTAATGTACCTGGAGCCAATCTTTTTTGCCTCCTTTATCCCTATTTGATCTCTTCCATGTCGGAGGCAGCAAGGGGTGTTGGAAGAAAGCCTGCATGTGTCTGAGATAACATCTTATATTTTCACAGTTAGGAACCATTTTAAAGCACAGCCGAATACTACACTCTTACTCTTTTTTTTTTTTTTTTTTGACAGGGTCTCACTCTTGCCCAGGCTAGAGGGCAGTGACATGATCATAGCTCTCTGCAGCCTCAAACTCCTAAGCTTAGGCAATCCTTCTTAGTAGTTGGGACTACAGGTGCACGCCACTGTGCTTGGCTATTTATTTTATTTTTTGCAGAGATGAGGATCTTGCTATGTTGCCCAGGCTAGTCTCAAACTCCTAAGCTCAAGTAATCCTCCTGCCTTGACCTCCCACAGAGTTGAGATCATAGATGTGAGCCATGGTGCCCAGTTCTACCTTATTCTTATTGCAAGCCTGTGAGCAAACATAGGATTTAATATATATATATGTGTGTGTGTGTGTGTGTGTATATATATGTATGTGTATATATGGCAGTAAAACATAGAGACATTAAGATCTTATGCCTGAAATTATAAAGCAAGTTAATGGCAGAGCCAAGAGGGGATTTGGCTTTCCACCTAGGGGGCCCAGGCTTTTCTAATCTAGGACTCTCTGGGTTGCCACACTAACTTTCTGTGCGTTAACATTTCAAATGAAAAAGGACTGAGTTTTGGTCACAATGATCCACTCACTACAGGTTGAATCAAAACCGTTCAATGTGTTTATTAGAACACTTTCTTGAGTCACCTTTCAGCTCCAGGGCTTAGGTTAGGATTGTGAAAATAAATGAAGACCACGCAAATTAGAACAAGCGAAGGCAACTTACACATAACTTGCTCTCATGAGGGAGTCAGTCACCACCACCCATATTTGGCAGAGACTCCAAGGCAGGCAGAGGAGCGGGAAAGTTTCATGGTAGAACAAGGAAAAGACCTTAAGTACACCTTGATGAGGCTATTAGCATGGGGAAGTTACAGGTGGGCTAATTGAAATGGGCATCCCATGTGATTAGTGAAGGGTGCGTATTTAGTTTTCTCCAGCTCGTCCTAAACTGGAAGTGGGAACAAAAATGAGGGAAGCAGTAAGTATCAAGTGTCGAGTCCTGGCCCTTTTGGATCAATTGCTTTGGGGATTGTTGTCTGGCTTTCTGGACGGGTTACTACAAAAAGTAGGTTGGCTTCCTGCACTGGTTGCTGCAGGTTACGGGTTACAGTTTCTGTTGTTGTTGTGGTGGTTGTTTTTGAGACGGAGTCTTGCTCTGTGGCCCAGGCTGGAGTGCAGTGGCTTGACCTCGGCTCACTGCAACCTCTGCCACCCTGGTTCAAGGGATTCTCTTGCCTCAGCCTCCAGGGTAGCTGGGACTACAGGCTCGTGCCACCGTGCCTGGCTAATTTTTGTATTTTTAGTAGAGACGGGGTTTCACCATCTTGGCCAGGCTGATCTTAATCTCCTGACCTCGTGATCCACCTGCCTCGGCCTCTCAAAGTGCTGGGATTACAGGTGTGAGCCACCGTGCCGGCCTACGGTTTTATTTTTATAGGTATTTTGGATTTGTCCCTTTGTATATTCAGCTTCTCAGGATTGAGAGGGAGTGAAGGAATAGGGAGGGGATCTGGGAAGTGCATGGAAGTGAGGGTTCTGCCACCACCTGGGGGTTAACACTGTTTTTTTTGGTCAGGCACTGTTGGTAGTTATCGGGAGATAGAAGGGGTTGAGAACTAATTCTGTAGTCTTAATATCCTCTCTCTTGCTTAATTTCATTTCATTTGACTTATTAGTTTCTGTTGATTGAGAATGATTTTTTTTTTTTTTAAGTGATGTGGTCTTGTTATGTTGCCCAGGCTGGTCTCCAACTCCTGGGCTCAAGCTACCCTCCCACCTTAGCCTCACAAGTAACTGGGACTACAGGCGCACACCACCATGCCTGGCTGAGAATGGCTTTAATGCAGTAGACTATTGCTTATTATTTCCAAAGTAGTGAACTTTCAGATGCTATCAGCAAGTGTGGATCCAGACCTCTGCCACCTGGTCCTGGATACTCTGGGTATTTCTTGATTCTGGTTCCTTGAAGAGATAGATTCTGCTTTAGAGGAATTAGGGAAGGTTTCTAAAGGGAAGGGACATAAGAAAGAAATTTTGAAGAATGGATAGCTTTGGGGGCAAGTTAAAAATGTGCTGGAAAGTGGAAAAGGCAGGGAAACAGGAGCAGTGTGGGCAAATGTATGAAGTAGAAATATGTGTTCACAGAATGGCAGCCTGGTATAGGAATGAGAATGGTATGGGGTGAGATTGGAGGGAGCTTGAATGTCATTCTTAGGAGCTTGGATTTTATATGTATTGGAAGCCTTAATGTTTTGAACAGGATCTGAAATCCAGTCCCTCTCTACAAAATACAAAAAAATTTAGCCGGGTATGGTGGCGCACCTGTAGTCCCAACTACTCAGGAGGTTGAGGTGAGAGACAGTTGATTGTGTCCAGGAGTTTGAGGCTGCAGGGAGCCATGAACACACCACTACACTCCAGCCTGGGCAACAGAGCAAGACCCTGTCTCAAAACGAAACAAAACAAAACAAAACAAATCAAAGTTGCATATTTAGGACGATTACCATGGCAAAAGGGTGTATGTTGACTTTGAAGAACAAGACAAGGTTGCAAGTGGTGGAAACTGATCTTAACTGCTTTCAATAAGGAATAAATAAGTTTTAACAGAGATGAACACATCTTTTGAAAGGCTGCTGTCAATACACTTCCAATTGAATGTTTTGGGGACGTCCAGCTTTCATATAGGTATAAATCATGAACCCACCTCAGATCCCACATGGAATTTCTGAAGCTATTCCTCAGGCTCAGCTATGAGCCCGGGTAGAGTCATCAGTAATCAATTTTAAAATGTTGCTGATAACAGGAAAGGCTAAAGGGAGGAGCATAAGGAGTGAAGGAAGGAAGTACAGGGAGCCAAGAAAGACAACTTTGCTTGTGTGGCAAACGGTAGCAGGGTATAGAATGAATGATTATACGGCTAAACAGGAAGAGAAACTTGAAATTATTCTGTTATAGTGTGTCCTCACAAATTTTGGATTTTTTTTTTTTTTTTTTTTTTTTTTTGAGACGGAGTCTCGCTGTTGTTGCCCAGGCTGGAGTGCAGTGGTGCAATCCCAGCTCACTGCAACCTCCGCCTCCTGGGTTCAAGCGATTCTTCTGCCTCAGCCTCCTGTGTAGCTGGGACTGCAGATGTGCACCACCACATCCTGCTAATTTTTTTTTTTTTTTTTTTTTTTTTTTTTTTTTTTTTTAGTAGAGATGGGGTTTTGCCATATTGGCCAGGCTGGTCTTGAACTCTTAACCTCAGGTGATCCATCCACTTTGGCCTCCCAAAGTGCTGTGATTATGGGTTTGAGCCACTGCACCTGGCCTAAATTCTTATTTAAAAAAAATTTTAAATTATGTCAAGATTTGACTAAATCTGTATTGACCAAAAATCTAGCTTTTTGGAACAAATGCTCAATATTAGATTATTTACTTGTAAATGTTCTAAAAGGCTTCAAATAAGTGCATCATCTTTGACATGGTGCATGAATTAATCTTACTGAAACAATCAGATGAGTTTTCAAAGAAGTGTACATGCAGATGCTTATTATTTATAATGGTGAAAAAAATAGGCACAACAGGAAAATAGTTAAATACGTTACGATATATTTAAACAATGGCATACAATGCAGCCTTTAAGATGATATGAGGTTGACTTGGAAAGACATCCATGGCATGCTAAGTTTTAAAGAAAGCAGGTATCCAAACTTTGGATATAATATGTTCCCATTTTTGTGCTTTAAATATGTAAATATTCTTATATATAAACATCTGGAAGGCTACATGGCAAATACTAACAGTGGTTTGATCCAAGCTATTTGACACAGGCTTCTTTATTTTCTTCTTTAAATTTCCCCCCATTTTCTGAAAAAACGTTTTTTGCCATGAGAAAATAGAAATTCATTTTAAAAGTTTACTTCTGTCAAAAGAAATAAAATGATTTAATTCTCTTGGAATATCTTTGGAATAAAAAGAGTGTTTGCTCTCTAATAAACATAGCTACATATTTATAAATATACAGATATTTATAAATTATATAAATGTATATGTAGTATATGTGTGTTTGGGTTCCAGTGGTTAAATATACATGTCTATTTATATAAAGGCTATATATGCATAGTCTAGGAAACCTAGAAAATATGCTTTTTTGATGTGGTCAAATTTTCTTTTGTAAAAAGATTAAGTGACTCTGCATAATGGTGTGTTTTTTTCCCCTTAGAAATTATAGTCCTTTCCAGGTGGGAAAAATCACTGCCTCAGTCCTGCATCTTTCAACCAAGGCTTGGAGAGTGGTTGCATAGCAACTACTGTTGGTGTAAATGACCAGTCTTGGTTGTCTGGGGGATGATATTGACTTGCACTATAAAATGATGCATTCAGATACTTTGCCAGGTGCTGTTTGAGAAAAGACTTGGTAAAATGGAGAACATTCAGTTTGTTCCGCTGGAAATGATGAATACAGGACAGCTTTGAACAATGAAATTCAACAATGCAAATTCCTCAAGAAAGGAATCATTTCCTTTCTTTTCATCAACGTTCACTAAGTTCCTACTAGGTACCAAGCACTGTACTAGTTGCTAGGGATATAGTAGTGATATCAAGTAGTCTCTACCATCTGTAGGAAAACCCCAAAAGCTAAGAACCCTAATACCTTATGCTAAGTGATCAAAGTATATAGGAGGATGTTATGGGACACAGAGAAAGCATATCCAATGCCATCTTGGGATTGTTCCATAAGCCTTTCTTGAGCAGTGACTGTGTGTTTTGACATGGGGCTACAAAGATGAATGAGACTTGGCTCCTGGCCATAAGGACTTAAAACCTGACAGAAGAGACATATAAACAATTCAATCTAATACAATGTGGTAAATGCTCAGCTAGCAGAGGGATTAAAGTATGAGAGCACAGAGGTGGAGATTAATGAATGATTTAATGTCTACTTAATACTTTATTGTTTGCAAAACCCTTAAACATACGTGATCTCATTTGATGTTTATGAACAGGTAGGATTTATCTCTCTTTTATTGATGAAGAAACTCAGGCTCAAAGATGTTGTGATTTGTCTAAGGTTGGTGTCATAGTCTGCTTGAATTGTTGTAATAAAATACCACAGACTGGGTAACTGAAACAATAACAATGTATTTTTTTTACAGTTCTGGAGGCCGAAAGTCCCAGATCAAGATCATATAGAGCTGGTGCCAGGTAAGGGTTCTCTTCCTGGCTTGCAATGGCTACCTTCTGTCTGTGTCCTCACATGGTGGAGAAGGAGAGAGAGTGAGCGAGCTTTCTAGCGTCTCTTCTTATAGGGACACTAATCCTATGTGACCAGGGCCCCACCTTTTTGATCTTATTTAACTTTAATTACTTCCAGGGAGGCCCCATGTCCAAATAGAGCCATGCTGAGAGGTTAGGGCTTCAAAATAGGAATTTTTGGGGAACACAAACACTCAATGCATAAGAGTTGGGCTATGTACTTGGGGCTTCAGCCAATAAATTGTGTGTGTGTCTGTGCTTGTGTATTTCCTTCACCATATTAGATCTAAGAGGCATTTTCTCCCAATGCAATGAATCTGTGACTCCCTCTTAACACTGAGGACGTAAACAGGTCTGACATTTGGGTCTCTGGCTACTCTTCCTTTCCCAGCTTATCTTTAGGGCTTGCTGACATGCAGTCCTTTCTACAATGCTCTCCTTGGGCTTATGCACAGTCCATCCCTACCCATTTGGGGCTTGTCACTTGGAATCTTTAGTTTTAAGGAGATCATGACCTGGAAGCTAGTTCTGTTTAAAAAGAATTGGGTGCCTGGGGCAGGTCCCCATTGCCCTGTCCAGGATGAGACTACAGCCTGCTCTAGGACCATTTAGAGGAGTAGGAAGGAGGTGGTGGAGGCAGCCAAGGCGGCAGCCAGGACTACAGGGCTGGGAAGGGCATTTTGCCCAACTGCAGCAGCTGCTGTTCCATGTTAGGCTTCCTGTCTTCTTACCTCCCAATCAAGGAGCACAGCAAATGCTTCTTCCTGTCTGTGTGGGGCTGATGTGCCCCCTTCCTGGCTTCTTCCAGCCTTGTGATATTCAATCTTTGCTGCACATTCAAATTACTAGGAGGGCATTTAAATACTGTTAGTGCTCACCTCATCCCCAGAGATTCTGATTTAACTGGAGTGGGACTCAGGGTCTCTAGTTTTTGAAAGCTCCTCAAGCGATTTCAACACGTTGCCAAGGATGAAAATTGGACACATTCCGTCTGCCCCATTTTCAAGGGGGTGGGGCATATGCTGTGATTCCCAGGCTTCTACAGCCTCATCCAATTTGATTCTCTCAAGACCTGCGGGATAGAAGGTATCATGACCTTAGAGATGACAGCCTGAGACTGCATTTGGCCTGTGAGTTGGGAGGGCTCTGTTGGTAGGCAGAAGGTTTAGGTAGAAAGAAAGGCCAGACTTGCTATAAGGAAATCAGGAAGGAATGATATTGTTTTCTTGCTTTTTAGGTTCAATTTATTCATTGAACAATATTTACTGAATAGCTCCTCCATGCCAAGTGCTGTACCAGGGGATGGGTTAAGAGCTAGCCCTTGACACGTGACACCCTCTGGGGCTGAGCCTTGGATAGCGATTCTTTGGAGAAGTGTGCATTGTCAGAGCATTGTGGAACTGGAAGAGACACCGCCAGGCACGGTTTTCTTTGCCTGCATGACTCAAATACTGAAAGAATGAAACTAATTTGTTCTTCCATTTAAAATTAAGCCTAGTCAGAATTTTTAATCTTGCTGGGATGTATAAGTTTGCAAGCCATAGCAAGGGATAATTATGGCAAATTTGAACTATGGCTTGATGACCAGGAAGAGAGAACATATCGCACTAGACTCACGAATTCCACTGACGGCTCTGACACCCACAAAGTCCATCCATCTCTGCGCAGGGACATTCCACGAAACAAAGCCAATTGATATCTCACATTCTGAAGATTTTTCAAATATTATTACTAAGGCATTTTCCATTGTTTTGTTTTCATTCAAGTGGGTTTTTATTTGAGACTTAGAGGTCATAAGTTTCATATCCTCAGGCTCGATTTAAAACCTAGCCACAACAGATAGTAAACAGTGGTCTCATTTTCTTGTAACAATAGTTCATGACATTATGGTAAGAAGCTACACTTGGCAGCGGAACATAACAAAAAACGCATGGTCTCTGGAGTTGAACTGGCCCAAATATGAATCCTGGTTCTGTCATTTACTTTGTTGGGATCCAGGGCAAGTTACTTAAGCATTTTAAGCCTCTGTTTCTTCATTTTTAAAATGGGGATAGCAATGTGAAAGAGTGTATATATATGCCTTAAATAGTGGCTGGTATGTAATTGGTTTTTGAAAAATATTCCTTTCTCCATTGGCAATGACATGACACATGGCACATCTCAGGACCCTGAGGAGATGTGAAGCACACAGAAGGTGTGAGTTGACATTCTGCATTGGAAAAGGAGATCTTATAATCTCCAGCATGAATTATAAATATCTAAGAAAGAGAAACAGTGTGTTTCTTATGCTTGCAAATTACCTTTAATCTTGTATGCTTGTGAATAGTTGAATGGTAGGCAGACACAACATCTTTATGTTAAAGTAACAAGACAAACAATAATGCCTGTCAGTAGAGCCTCACCTCTGTGCCATACACTTTACATATCTTATTATTATTTTTTAAAGACAGAGTCTTGCTCTGTTGCCCAGGCTCGAGTGCCGTGGCATGTTCACAGCTCACTGCAGTCCTGACCTCCTGGTCTCAAGCAATCCTCCCACCTCAGCCTCCTGAATAGCTGGGACCACAGGCACGCGCCACTATGCCCAGCTGATTTATTTTTATTTTTGTAGAGATGGGGTCTCACTATGTTGCCCAGGCTGGTCTCAAACTCCTGGGCTCAAGTGATCCTCCTGCCTCAGCCTCCCAAAGTGCTATTTTATCCTCGTAATAACTTTAAAGAGAGATGTTATCTCTATTTGCAAATAAGGAAACTAAACAGTAGACAGGTTAATTGTCTTTCCCAAAGTCACACAACCAGTGGCAGAGGTGGGATTTTAAGCCAACAATTGTCAGTAAATCATTGGAGATAGTGGCTATCATGTTAAGAATGTTATTTCTTGACTAAGCTCAGTCATGAGATTAGCATTCGAGTACCAACATGCTGGACACTTGCTGACCAGATGAATACATCGAATCAGTGCCTGCAAGCAGAGTGTGCTTAGTTATCCAGCAGGATTATTCCTGGATGAGGACTTGAGCCAAGTGAATGGGGTAATGGCCCCTGACAAACCCAGGGCCCTTGGGTCAGTGGCATCTACAATGCAATGATTACATGCTAATAATTTCAATATTTGCATTATAGTTCAGGAAATAGATGAACAAGTCTTTTCTTATTACTTTGCCTTTATTGGACATTTTGGTTGAGTACAAGTTTTCCTTATCGCCTTCTGAATACTTTCCGAAATACTTTCTTATTTTGCTTTAACAGTCTTTGCAAGTGTTTCCATTGGGTGATATGTATGGTGTTATGACATTTATGTTCTAATGACACATAAGGGCTTCCAGATTTGTAGTAAGTCTAGAATTCACCTCCAGTGACTACACTGAGCAAAAACAGAATATGCACTTTGTAATGATAAAAATTCTTAGTAATGTTTCTGTAATTAGCCTAATGATTTCGACAACTGATCTTTAATATGCATGAGCTTAATTCCTGTTAAGAGCAGAAATCTCAGATTCCTCTCAAACTCTCCCTTCATACTTATCTTCAATAATTTAATAAATGTGTATGAGTCTACAGTTGCTCATGTTTTCTCCATTTATATGCATTTATCTGGGTCAACATGTGGTTAGAGTGATGACATACAAAGGAAATTCAGGCCTCTTGTCTCAGAGCCAAAGGCCTGTATAAACATTCCTGTGTCTGAGATTTGGGAGTTGGAGAAGGTCTCTGGACCTGTCCCCTCAAAATGTCAGGAGCTTACTGCATCTCCTAAAAGGATAGAGGCTAGAAAATGTAGACTTGGTTGATAAAAAATACATCGTCTTGTCAAAATGCTAACAAGACAATGCTGATCATTACATTGACATTTGAAGTATCTGGTTCTTTTCAGATTAGGCAGACGATAGTAAAAGGTTGTTGGTGGTGTTGATGAAGGAGAGAGTGGCTGATGAATAGGATATTAGTAATAACCCTTTACTGAGGCAAACAAACAGAACCCAACAAACAATATATGGGCAAATACTGTTAAAAACACGGCGACACAAAAACTCACAGGGCTCCACAGAAATACAAGCAAAAACAAACTCCAGACCTCTTGGCTTAATGTAATTCCAGAAAAGACCCAGTAAGGGTCTGAATAAAGTATCCATGGCCAAGAGGAACTGAAAAAGTCAGATTCCAGGGGTCCTCACATTTCTGGTTTCCCATTAGATTTTATCTCCCATCTCAAGCAGTAGGATCTGGCAAGAGGGGTACAAAAGACTCTGCAATTCAACTTTCGGAAGAGCTGGGGGAAGAAGCAAGGCCATGCCTCTCTGTTAGTAATCCTCTGTGTTTTAGACCACAGTGTGAGAATTTGGGGGCGAGAGGGCAGAAGGAGGCTGCAGCAGGAATCTTGGCCTGGGATCAGTTTGAGGGAGTTTTGCATAAAGGTATTTACTTTGGGAAGATAATATTAGCTCAATTATTTCCCATGGAAACTGGAAAATAAACTCCCACTTTAAACTAAACACATGCACATACTTAGTTTCTATTTGCACTCTTTCCTTGACTAGTGAGTGAGAAAGGTCTGGGTATGTGTGAGTGTGTATGCTTCTTTGTGGCCCTAGTTTTGCTTTGCTTCAACTTATTTCATGCTTGCTACCTAGCAGACATGGATGGGTGGATTTTGATCAGGGTTAAAGGCAGTTTGCCCACTATCTGCCATGGTGGGTAGGCCTCCCTGAAGTTCATCTTGTCTTGTCAAAATGCTGATGCATCAGGATTGATGCGTTTTGAGTAGGGATTCTTTTTCAAAGCCTTGTTTGGGCCAGCTCTGGTCTGGTGCCATGTCTTACATAATGTATGTCATGAATCTTCACTGAAAAAGAAACAAGCCTGTGTTTCTGAAGTGTCCTTCGGCTTAGGTTTGCCCATACACTTTTGGTAAAATTCCTTTTCCAGGAGCCTCAGAGTGAGTCCAGGATACAGAAAAAGAGGAGTGTATCATGCTTGTGGGTTTAACAGTTTATCTGTCACCACCTCCTCCCCACCCCATGAAAAAGCCAAGCTGTCTCACTGGGGATAATTTAATGCCACTCTTCTAGGATAACAGAGAGTCACTTAATGCATGTGTTTAGTGAGTCTTTGAAGTAAAGGAAGGTGTATCGATTTCTGTGTAGAAGCAGTGTGCCCAAAGGAGTGGAGTGGTTCTACTCCTCCTCCTTCACCTCCTCCTTCCATTGATTTTGAGCATTGCAGAAAGCATGGTATTATTGAGGATGTTGCTGGGGATGTTGTTCTATTTATTTTTACTACAATCATAGCTTTTGTAGGTTAGAAATCTGTAAAGGGCTGTGATGAGTGGTTCTGGAAGGGGTGTCTCCTGCAGGAACCTATAGGAGCTTGGTCTAGCTGGGCATCTCTCTCTCTCCGTGTAGTCTCAGGGTATCTCCATGTGATCTTTCCATTTGGGATAATTTAGGCTTCCTAAAACACGATGGCTTCAGGGAGGTAGACTGTTAAATGATAAATCAAAGTTTCAGTGCTAGTGCACCAGTGAACCAGGGGGAGGCATCAACTTTCCTAACAGCCTTGGAAATCATGTACTATTACTTCTGTTGCATTCTGTTGGTTCTAAGCAAGTCAGTGTACTCAGAAATAAGGAAAATGGATACAGACCCTACTTTTTGATGGGAGGAGTATTAAGGTAATATTGTAGATTAGCATGTGCCATCTTTGGGGGATACAATTTGTCATAGGAATAGCTCTATTCAAGAAAAAATAATCACAGCAAGGACAGTCCAACTGGAAATAGTCCTTTCGGGAAGTTCTGTGATCTCAAAATGTTGCATGCCATTTTGAATGGTAAAATATACACTGACCTTTCTGTGAAATCTTTTTTTTTCTACTTTAAAATGTTATATTGTGGTAGACTTTACATTCAATAAAATGAACACATCTTAAATATACAGTTTAAAAAATTTTGATAAATGTATGCACTTGTGTGACAACCACCCCAGTCAAAACACAGAATACTTCATCACCCCAAAAATTCCCTTGTGCTCCTATGGAGTAAACCCTTGCTGTGTTTGGTCTCAGGCAATTTCTGGATTGTTTTCTGTTACTAATGATCAGTTTTGCCTGTTCTAGATTTTCATGGAATCTTACGGCATATACTGTTTTGGCAGCATAATAGTTTTGAGATTCACTCATTTTGTTGTATGCAATGTTGTATGTAATGTAAATCAACATTATTTCTGAGTAATATGCCATAGAGTAAATATACTGTAATTTGTTTATCCATTCTTCAGTTGATAGACATTTGGATTGTTTATTGTTTTCGGCTATTATGAATAAAGCTGGTGTAATAATTCATGTACAAATGCTTTTGTGGACATACCCTTTCATTTCTCCTGGATTAATACTAAGGAATGGAATTGCTGGGCCATATGGGAAATTTATGTTGAACTTTATGGGAAATTATTCTGTTTTCCAAAGTGGTTGTTCCATTTTACATTCTCACCAACAACATAAGAAAGTTTCTGGAGCTTTACATCCTCACTACTTGGGTGTGTCAGTCTTTAATTTTAGAGAATCCAGTGTGTAGTAGTTTAAATATACATTTTCCTGATGATCAGGATGTTGAGCATATTTTCATCCATTTATTAGACATTTATATATCTCCGTTTGTAAACTATCTGTTCAAATCTTCTGCCCATTAAGTATTTTAAAACATATTTTTCCTGTTGGATTATAGTCCTTTAAATAATCTCAATACAAGACCTTCATTAGGTATGTATATTGTGAATATTTTTTCCCAGTCTGTGGATTGCCTGTTTATTCTTTTGTGATGTCTTTGGACTAGAAGTCCTTAATTTTGGTAATATTTCATTTATACTGTTTCATTTTATGGTTTGTTCTTTTTATCTGTTCTGTCTAAAAAACTTTCCTACCCCATAGTCACAAAGATTTTCTTCTGCATATTTTTCTAGAAGTCTTATAATTTTAGTTTCAATTTCTATGATCAATTTTTGTTTATAGTGTGAGGTAAGGGTCAAGGTTTATTTGTTAAAATATGGGATCTGGTTTTTCAAGAACTGTGTTGAAAACACTGTTCTTTACTTATTGAATTACCTTGGCATCCTTGTTAAAAATCAATTGACCATTGTGTAGTTATATTTTTTGACTGCCTATTGTGTTCAATTTATTTATATATCTATCCTTATGTAAATATAACACTGTCTCCACTTCTATACCTTTATAGAAAGCCTCAAATTCCTTTCTAAAATTGCTTTTACCAATCTTGGTTCTTTGCATTATATCACCATAAATTTCAAAAACATCCTGTCAATTTCTTTTAAAAAGCTTCCTGGGATTTTTATTAGAATTGTGTTGAATCTATAGATTACTTTAGGGAAATTTATCTATTTATAATGTTGAATCTTTTGATTCATGAACATAATATATCTCTTCATTTATTTAGGATTTAAAAAATTTATCTCTTACACAGTTTTTGTTAGATTTATGCTTATTTTATGTTTTGATCCTATTGTAAATAACATTGTTTTAAGTTTCATTTTGCAATTATTCATTGTGCTAGTATACAGAGGTAAAATGGTTTTTATATTAATCTCGTATCTTGCAACCTTGCTGTGTTCATCTATTAGTTGTAATAGTTTTTATTGTGGATTCTTTAGAGTTTTCAATATGTATAATCATGTTATCTGTGAATAAAGGAAGTTTTACTTCTTTCTTTCTAATAGGTATGCCTTTTATTATCTTTTTCTTGCCTTATTGCATTGGTCAAGACCTCCAATACAACTTTGGAAATGATAGGAGCATGCATCCTTGCCTTCTTTCTGATATTAGAGGGAAAACATTCAATCTGACATTAAGTGTGATGTTAGCTGTAGATTTTTTTTGGTAGATACCTTTTATTGGGTTGAGGAAATTCCCTTTTACTCTTAGTTTGCTGAGGGATTTAAAAATAATTATGCGGCCAGGTGTGGTGGCTCATGCCTGTAATCTCAGCACTTTGGGAGGCTGAGGCGGGCAGATCACGAGGTCAGGAGATTGAGACCATCCTGGCTAACATGATGAAACCCTGTCTCTACTAAAAAAAAATACAAAAAATTAGCTGGGCACGGTGGCAGGCGCTTGTAGTCCTAGCTACTCAGGAGGCTGAGGCAGAAGAATGGTGTGAACCTGGGAGGCGGAGCTTGCAGTGAGCCGAGGTCGGGCCACTGCACTCCAGCCTGGGTGACAGAGCAAGACTCCATCTCAAAAAGAAAAAAAAAAAAAAAAGCCTGATTTTTTGAATTTCCCAATGCTTTTTATGTATCTATTGGAATGGTTACAGAGTTTTTCTGCTTGATTCTATTGATATAGTGTATTGCATTAATTATTCTCTACTGGCAAACCAACTTGCATTCCTAAGACAACTCCCATTTGGTCATGATGTATTATCTTGTTGCAGTGTCTATCAATGGAGTGTCTCTCTTGAGGTCGCAGTAAAGATACTGGCTAGGACTGAAGTTATCTGAAGCCTTGTCTGGTTGAAAGTTTCTAACTTCCTGCTAAAAGTCACATGACTGTGTATGGAAGCAGACCTTTCTTTACTGATGAACCTGTTTTCTCAGTGTGACAGCTAGATTCCCCCAGAGTAAGTGATTGGGTATGTTGTCAGGGAGGGAGGAGAGAAGAGAAAAAGAGACAGAGTGAGAGCGAGAGAGACTGAAAGAGACTTTTATTTTTCTGTTTTCTATTTCATTGACTTCTGCTTTTATTATTTTCTTCCTTGTATTCACTTAGTGCTCACTTTTGGTCTTCTTTTTTAGCTTCTTGAGTAGGAATATTAGATTGTTGATTTTTAAAATGTATTCTTTCTTATGTAAGCATTTAAAGCTACAGATTTCTCTTTAAGCCTGCTTGAGTTGCATCCTATACATTCTGATGTGCTGTGTCTTTGCTATCATTTAAAATACTTAAAAGTTTCTCTTGAAATTCTTCTTTGGCTTATGGCTTATGGACTATTTGAAAGTGTTTTTACTTAATTTCAAAAATGTAAGGATCCTATAGCTATATTTTTGTTATTCATTTATAATTTATTTCCATTGTGATGAGAGAATATCCTATGCATAATTTCAATTTTAAAAGTGTATTTCTACCTCTTTTATGACCCAGCATAGGTCTACCACAGTGAATGTTTTATTTGCACTTGAAAAGAATGTGTGTTTGTCCATATTACATGCAGTGTTTTAAAAATATCAATTAAGTCATGTTGGTTGATTGAGTTTTCCATGTCTTCTATATCTTTACTGATTTTTTAAAAATATACTTGTTTCAATCAGTTACTGGTAGAGGAGTGTTGAAATCTTCATCTCCCTGTTGGTTTGTTTATTTTTCCCCTCTGTTCTATCAGCTTTTCTTCATGTATCTTGAAGTCCTGTAATTGAATGAATACACATTTAGGATTGTTATGTCTTCATGAATATTGATCCTTTTTATCAATAAGAGACTATATCTCTTTCTGTCTGTTAGTCTTTCTTATTTTGGTATGCACTTTGTTCAAACTTTATATACTCTCCAACTTTTTATGATTAGTGTCCAAGTGGTATATATTTTTCTATCCTTTTATAACAATTATCTTCTCTGTTTCAAAATGTTTGAAGTGCCTTTCTCCTAGACAGTCTTGTTTTTTGAAAATCTGACAATCTCTGTGAGTGTTTTTATTGGTGACAATTTCTGTTCTGTTGTTCAAATTATAGTCCTTAGGCTGTTTGTGGTTAACGTAATATCAGTATGCTTAAATTTAAGCTTATCATCTTGCTACTTATTTTCTATTCATTCCATACTTTATTTTCTCAGTTTTTCTCTTTTCCTGATTTATTTTGTATTGAGTATTTTAGCATTTTATTTTATTTCTAATATTGGCTAATGTTTATACTTTTTAATTTGTGGTTGTTATAGTGTTTAAAATATTCGTCTTAAGTCATCATAGTCTATCTTCAAGTAACATACTACCATTTCATATATAATATAAGAATATTAACATTATATAATTCCATTTCTCTGCTCTCATTCTTTGTGCTATTATCATACCTTTTACTTATGCATAAATTATAAATTTCATAATACATTATTAAATTTTTGTTTTAAGCTATGATTATGTTTTAAATAAACTTAAAATGAAAAAAATTATTATATTTGTTGCTCATGTATTTGCCATTTCTGGAGCTCTTTGTTACTGTTGGAGATCCGAGGTTTCATCTGTTATTTTCTTTCAGCTTGAAGAACTTCCTTTTACATTTTGTTTTTATTTTTAACAATATATTTGATATAAAAGTCTAGGTTTACTTTTTGTCCCCTTTTGGTACTTTAAAACATGTCATTCAGTTGTCTTTTGACTGACTTTGTTTCTGATATGAAGTCATTGGTTTTCTTATCTTTTTTTGTAACAAATATGTTTCCCTCTGCCTCTGGCTACCTTTTCTCTCTATTTCTAGTTTTCAGCAATTTTAATATGGTGTGCCCTAATGTGTTTTTCTTTGTGTTTGTACTATGTGAGCTGTATTAATACTCTTGGATCTGTAGGTTTATGGTTTTTATAAAAATTTGAAAAATTTAGTCATTATTTCATGTTTCTATTCCTATGTCTTTGAGTTCACTGATCCTCTCTTTTCCAGTGTATACACTGCTATTGATTTCAGTCAACAAAATTTTCACTTCAGATAGTATGCTTTTTAGCTCCATAAGTTTCATTTGGTTCTCTTTTATATCTTCAATTTCTCTATTTCTTTTAAATCTTCGAATATATGTAAATATCACTTTAAAAGTCTTTGTCTGTGAATTGTCATCTGTGTCATTTCTGTGCGTGTTTCTATTGACTGATTTTTCCCTTCTGGCCACAGGTCCCATTTAACTGCTTTTTTTCAGGGTTACTCTTTTTTGATAGGATACTGGCCATTGTAAATATCACTTTGTTGAATGGACTTTGGAATCTTCTTTTACAGATATTTGGATTTTATTTTGGCAGACAGTTTAGCTACTTTTAGACCAACTTGATTCTTTTGAGGTTTGTTTTTAGCACAGATCTGCAGTAGCCTTAGTCTAGCCCTAATACTTCTGGGGTCTTTTCTGAATGCCCTGCTTGTTCTGAGATTTCTATACCACAATTGGTTAGAACTTGGATGACTCCCAGACTTGTATGAGTTATGGGAATTGTTCAGCTTACAGCTCCTTGTTAGTTCTTTCACTCATAGTTATTTTTTGCCTGGTTTCGTGGTGTCTTACCACATATATGCAGAACAGGATATGCTGCTGAAGACTCAAGGGACCACCTATGCAGCTTTCTGAAGCTCTTTCTCTGTGTGATTTTCTTCCCTTTGGAACTCTGCCTTGCAAATTCCAGCTGCCCAAGCCTCTTCTAACTCCAATATTGTCTCTTTAATTCCATGAGATTTATGTGGGTTCTACTTTTCATTAATTAATTAATTAATTTATTTTTGAGACAGAGTCTTGCTCTGTCGCCCAGGCTGGAGTGCAGTGGCACAATTTCGGCTCACCATAACCTCTGCCTCCCAGTTTCAAGCAATTCTCCTGCCTCAGCCTCCCAAGTAGCTGGAACTACAGGTGTGCACCACCATGCCCAGCTAATTTTTATATTTTTAGTAGAGACAGGTTTTCACCATATTAGCCAGGCTGGTCTTGAACTCCTGACCTTGGGTGACCCACCCGAGGGTCTGCCTCTCAAAGTGCTGGGATCACAGGCATGAGCCACCGTGCCTGGCTCGGTGCTTTTATATGCTCTAGTCTCCAGATAGAAAGCTGGGACAGTTTTAGGGCTTACCTTGTTTGTTTCCTTTCTTTTGGGGATCAGTTCCTCTGCAGTCTGCAGCTTATGTTTGAAAAGAGTTGTTTCATAAATCTTTTCCTTTTGAAAAAATAGTTTATAATGGGCAAGTAAGTCTAGTACCAGTTACTGTATCATATACTGTGAGTAAAAGTTATAAAATCATATTTTAAGTCAAAGTGGAACAATCTTTTTATCATTACTCTTTGTAGGCATATATAATTTTATCTGATGACTGGTTAATTGAAAATAAAATCCCTTTAGGACAATACTGAGAAATTAAGAATTTCCAATAAGAGAACTAGACTCTTAGAGTTGAGTTAATTTGATGTGTCTTTTGCCGATTGGACAGGGCTCCAAAATGATTTGGGAAAGAACTTGGCTGTAGTCTCTCTTAACAAATATCAAAGTATCCTTCATTTTCTCACTCACTCTACTTTTGTAGTCTACAGAAAGTGAATTCAAAACAGCTGGAGAGGAGACACATCAGGTCAGAAGGGATTTGCTGCTCTGAACTGCCAGTAACACTGCACAAAAATATGTCACATACCTTTTTGCAGAGCCACTAGTGCGGCATACAAAGAAAGGGTTCTTATTGCTATCTTGGCTGCCGTTGTGGTTTTATGTTCCCATGGTTTGGAAGCTATGACTTAGAAAAAGCCATGGTACCTGGCTGACAAACCGGCTGACATAAATGTGCTAACCATTTTCTGGCAGGTGGCCTGGTCTGCTAGCTGGCTTCTGAGAAATGATACACATGGAGGCCTCACAGACAGATCACCACTATCTCCAGCCTCTGAAAGTTCTGGACTCTGAATCTGGAATGAGTTTATTGCTCTCTATTTTCACTGGAAATAGACCAAAGAAACTGCCAAAGGCTCTTTCTGTGTCAAACATCCATCATACAATGCGACTGTGTTTGTTAAGGCATTGGGTTCTTCAAATGGGTGAGCCTAGGAAGAGTTAAATCAGTCTATCCATCTATCTATCTATCTGTCTGTCTGTCTATCTATCTATCTATCTATCTATCTATCTATCTATCTATCTGTGTTTCTATCCATCCATCCATCCATCATCTATCTATCATGTATCTACCTATCTAAATATACATGCTATGGCTGTATATATTATATTTCTAGTTTACGTATTGTTTTAATATATAAATGAAACTAATGCAGGCTAGTTTCTCAATCCCTCATCTGCATAAAAGAATAATATTAATTTGTACTGCATAGGATAGGAAGATACATTGAATTTATATGTGTAAATAACTTAATACCTAGTACATAGTGCCTTAGCTCAATAAATTTTTATTACTATTATTACTGTGTTACATTATAGATGAAAGGTAATGCTTCTTGGCTACTCCAAGACTTATTCTATAGAGCATGCTATAAGCTTGACTCCTCTACGGCCCTGTTTCAGTTTTTTGGTGATGTTAATCTGTATCTTCTTTTTAACATACACTCTAGGAAACACATTTTCCTTCCCTGCCCTGCCCTGCCCTGCCCTCCCCTCCCCTTCTCTTCCTGTCATCTACTTTCCTTCCCTTCTTTCTTTCTTCTTTCAATGGATAGAGTCTTTCTAATAAGAATAGTCCTATTAGACAGACTATAAATAATTAGATTTATTTGCTTATGACCTTGGCTTTGAATCTACTTCAGTGTTCAGCTTTATCTGCCAAAACCAAGAAGAGAACTGAGATAAGAAATTTCAAGTTAAATTGTGGTAATTCACAGATGTTGTGTGAAGAAGTAGACTTCTCATTTTTCAGGCATGGTTCTCCTGTCTGAGACTTGGATTTGGGTGTGACAGACAAGAATGCAATTTTAAAGTATTAAGATAGCAGTACAGTTTGCAATTGCAAAAATGTGGAACCAACCCAAATGCCCATCAATCAATGAGTGGATAAAGAAACTGTGGGGTGTGTGTGTGTATATATACACACACATATATATACACACCATATATATATATACACATTATATATACACACACCATATATATACACCATATATATACACACCATATATATATATGAGATGGACTACTACTCAGCCATAAAAAGGAGTGAATTAATGACATTTGCAGCAACCTGGATGAGACTGGAGACTATTTTTCCAAGTGAAGTAACTAAGGAATGGAAAACGAAACATCGTATGCTCTCACTTAAGTGGGAGCTAAGCTGTGAGGATGCAAAGGCGTAAGAATGACACAACAATGGAGTTTGAGGACTCAGGGGAAGTGTGGGAAGGAGGAGTGAGGGATAAAAGACTACAAATAGGCTTCAGTGTATACTGCTTGGGTGATGGGTACACCAAAATCTCACAAATCACCACCAAACAACATACTTATGTAACCAAACACCAACTGTTCCCCAATAACCTATGGAAATTAAAAATTAAGAAAAAAACCAAAGTATTAAGAGTGTAGTTATAGAATGTTAAAAGGTATTGTAGATGCCACCAGGCCTATTTTACACAGAAAGACACTGAGAAACATACCACAATCTGTGTTGATAGCTTGCCTATTGACTCTCAGCCCCAAGACCACAATTGTATACTCTGCTCTGTGGTGCTAGGTTTAGAGCTCTGCCAATCACATATCCCAGACTGTTTTGCCAGATGACTTCCTATTGGGTTCTGCTAATTTCTGTCATTGGAAGAAGACTGGAAGGTAGGAGCTTCCTTCCTATTTCTCGTTGGTCTTGTCAGTGAAAGTTTACTCTTCTCTTTGTCTTCTTTCAGCATTGCCAGAACTAGCTTCATCTTACCCGATCGGGGATATTGCTGGGAGTCAGGTGTTCATTCTTTCTCAGAGATCTGAGCCCCAGCTCAATGGGGTGGGTCCTCTGAGATTCTGATATTCTATCAGCAGCTGGAAAGTACAGTACTGTCTCCTCAGAGGGCTAAGTCCTAGTTTAATGGATATCCCTCTTTTAAGCTTCTAGGTTTTGAGAATCCCAACCACTTCTCTTTTATTTACCTAGTCCTAAGGGTTGTAGATTCTTATCTCTGGGTTATTTTAATGCTTTCCTTTTGTTCTGTCATTTTCCCAACACCTGTGAAAACAGTTTCCTATACAGTAGTCCTCCCTTATCCATGGTTTCGCTTTCTGTGGTTTCAGTTATCCACGGTCAGCTGTGGTCTGAAATTATTAAATGGAAATTCCAGAAATGAACAACTCATACATTTTAAATTGTGCACCATTCTCAGTGGTGTGATGAAAAGTGTGCTGTCCCTCTGGGTCCCACTCTGCTCTGCCTGGGATGGGAATCATCCCTTTGACCAGCATATCTACACTGGAGATGCTACCTGCCTCTTAGTCACTTAGTAGCTTTAGATTGAAAAAACATAGTATACCTAAGGTTCAGTCCTATTTGCCATTTCAGGTCTCCACTGGGAGTCTTGGAACATATGCCCATGGATAAGGGGGGTTTACTGTATTAAATCTTTTTTATTTAAATATTTGATATAATTCTTTCTTTCCTTCCCTTCCCTTCCCTTCCCTACCCTTCCCCTTCCCTTCAGGTTCCCTTCCCCTTCCCTTCCTCTCTTCCTCTCTTCCTTCCCTTCCTTCTTCTTTCAATGGATAGAATTTTTCTAATAAGAATAGTCCTATTGGACAGACTATACATGATGATATTTGTGGATTGATTTGGTTATGACCTTGGCTTTGAATGCAACCCTGAGCTCCTTTCCAAAGGAAAAATGGAATACTCTTGGTCCATGGTATGCAGGAGCATAATAATTAAATTATCAACTATGGTCACTTAGGATAAAGTTTCTGTTAAATTTCCTGATAAAGTAAGTTTCCTGGGGCACCAAATGACTACTGCACTTGAGACTTTTGTGTAGTAACTGGCTACAAGGACTGTGGCATGAGATGGCATTTTTTTCTGTCTGCACTGGAGGAATAGTAAAAAGAAAAGAACAAATTTGGAGTTTTAAATTCTCAGCTTAAGTGTCAGTCAGAAAGCCAGAAAACTTCTATGGTTACCCCATAAAAGACCATTATATTTCCTGTAGCTGTGGAACAAATATCACTGAAAGCCACACTCCAAATTTGTGTGGATTGCAGAATTATAATCTAAACTGAAATCACAGGCTCACCAAATTCTTATGTGTATGTTAGAGAACTGATTGGGAAGAAGTGGGACCTTGATATTTGAAATAAGAGCATTCTGAATGGACTCAGAAAAAGCCAAAAATTTTGAACTTTGCAAGCATCCCTAAACTTTCCTTGCTAGTAGAACAAGCTCCTTCTTTCATATCTGAGGTTATCTCTTCCTTGGTTGAAAACTCATAATCTCATTTTATGCTGTTGTCTTGTGAGAGTGTCTTGTTTTCTTACCTCCATCAAGACCCATCTTCATTGCCTCAAGACTTGTATGTCAAGCCAGATATCCTCAGGTACAGGAAAGACATAGCACAGACTCCCAGGGAATTGCATGATTTAGTTAACAGCACACATCTGGGGAGTACGGAGTATTGTGAGAATAAATTCTAAGTGTATTAGACCAAGGAGAATAGAATAGAATATGAGGTCAGCCTGAATTTATTGATATGGGTGCACTTACCAGAGATTCTGGATTTAATGTGTCAGCATCACTAGCTGGAGGTGGTCCTGACAGTGTGGTTAGTTGACTGAAACTTGGGCTAAATGATGGCCTACATTCTATAAGGCTGAGATGTCACAACTTCTGTGGCATAATGTAGAGTATCAGTCAACAAATTATGGTCCATGGGTCAAGTCTGTGAGCTAGGAACAGTTTTCATAATTTAAAGAAGAAGGAGGAGAGAAGGAGGAGGAGGGAGAATAGAAGGAGAAAGAAGGAGAAAGAGGAGACAGAAAACCTTTGTGGTCCACAAAGCCTAAAATATATACCCTCCGGACATTTACAGAAAGCGTTTGAGGACCCTTGATATAGAGAAAGAAATCCAAAGGTTTGGGGGTGGGTGTAAATAATGGCATAGATTTATCCTGTACAAACTCCCCTTTTCTCTACATCTTCCAAGTGTGTTTGTAGCCATGGCTCAGGCTCACGTGCGCTCAGGCCGAGCATCGCTGGGGAGAAGGTGTCTCTTCTCCTGCCTCACCATTTGCACTGAAGGGAGAATAATGACATTCAGAGAGTCCACCTTGTCTGTATCTCTGTTCCCTTCTGGTATCCCTTGGGAGATGGGGGACATGGAATGTTAAAAAAAAAAAAAAAAAAAAAAAAAACCAAAAAAAGCAATGAGTCTTTGAGTAAGGACAGATTATCTGTTGGTTTTTTTCATCCTTTAATTAAGGTGGTTTCCTGAGAAGCTAAGGGAAGAGAAGACTTAGACATTACTGGAAGCCATTCCTTAAGACACTGAATTCAGGCAGAGGTAAAGTACCTGTGCATAGCTCCACATACCTCCTTAATCAATACTGTGGCTGATAAAGTGATGGCTGATTAGGGTTTAGTTTTCATGGTTACTACAAATTCTTTTTTGGGGAGAAATTCTGTTCTTTTTCCAGCTTACCTTTTTTCCAACTCACATGCTTTTAAAAGCGATGTTTGCAGTTTCTGCCACTCCAATGTCAATGAGAGAATTTATTTTATAATGTGTATGAACTGGCAGCTTCTCAGAAAAAGAGCATTGTTTTGGGAATGAAGTCATCTGTTTGGAGAGCAAAGCCTCAAGTATCATGCAAGGGGCGGGAACCCAGTGCCCTCTGCCTGCTCAACCCTTTGGCACACAGAGCCATTGTCAAAACCTGTTTCCAGAGCAACTGAATTCTCTCTTGAAATTACTTGGCAGTTGACAAGCTCCTCTCCCTAAGGGTCTGGAGTAACCCCTTTCAAGGGTCTTATTTTAATGAAGCTTGTCCCTGATGGAGACCAAGATCATTGCCAGCTGAAGAATTTACCAATACTCTCAAGTTGGCTCACCTGATACATTTTTATAGTAGAGATTAAGGTGTGTGTTTGGGATTTGGACTCTATTTGATGTCTTCATCATCTCAGAAACACGTATGTCCTGAAGTCAAAACAATAGCTGGCTTTTTGGGTTATTTGCAGGATAATATTGTATCTGGATACACAATGTTGGCAGCCTTTGAGAGGTATTGCTCCCATGCATTTTTCCAAACTGTGTGTGGAGTAAATAGCCATTCACAATTACAGACTCTGTTTTCTGACTGTGGCACAGTGGGGTCTGGTGAAAGGAGAAGACTGGGCCTTCCTTTGACTTTGTAAGTCTTCGCTTTAAAAAATCATTTTAAAAAACACAATAAAAGCTTAATTTAAAAACGGATGTCCAGGATGAATTGCTAGGTCAAAACTAACAAAAGTGGAATTTAATATAAGTGTAAAAATCCTGTGATTAAGTTAAAAATCAGCTTCCTAAATAACTACCAGGTGGGGAAGTTCTTGATTTTACAGTCACAGTGAATTTTTTTCCACTAAGGGAGGCCAACTTGCATGACTTCTTCAACCAGCCCCCCAGAAAAACCTCTCCTGGGCTATGTGCAAACAAAGAATAATTTAAATCTCATTAGAGAAAAAAAGATTAAACAGAACTCTTCATTGTTGAATGGTATCCATTAATTAAGGGCAAAAGAGTAAAAGCATTTTAACTATACAGCTGAACTAACAGAATTTGATATTTAGGCTATTAAACCTAAAATCCAGGTCAATCATTGAAAATAAAATGGGACACATATAGAAAGTAAAAACATAACTGAGAAAATACAAATGGATCCACAGAGAAAAGGAGAAGGCATTGGGGTCCCATGGAAAATCTTCCTGAGCTAAGTATGTTGGGAAAACGTAGGTCTCTTGATTAAACCCAGGTTGGTTTTGGCATTCTGGGGGACCAAAGAGGGAAATGGGTTCCATTAAGTTACATGATGGTGGCTGCAGCCAATCAAAAGTAAGACCTATTAGAAAGGCCCTGCATAGCTCATCTAGGACAGGCCTTTCACATGCCATGGTGAATTACACTTTCAAGGCACCTTCACTTTCATGATCTCTTTTGCTCCTCCTGTCTTACAGATGTGATCACTGAAGGACTGAGAGCAGAAATATCTTCCAGTTTCCAGAGCCAATTAGCAGCAGGGCTAGGTCTGGTCCCCTTGGTCCCTGCTTTTTTGTATTGATTACCTCTCTTAGAAGATTGCATCTTACAAAAGGTTATTACCTTATCTAGGAAATGTTAACGCTAATTCCTACCTTGAATTAAAATTTGTTAGGGAGTTGGGGTGGGGAGTGAGGATAAGACTTAAGCACTTGCCTCCCAAGCTGTCTTCCCTGGGATAGTCTGAGCCACTTCTTGTCTTCTGGGTCCCAGGTTCTTATTTCCTTTCAGTGGGGTCTACAGATGGACTGGGAATTGGCAAAATCAACTGATGCTTTGGGGTTGATGATGCTTGGTTGCCTCTTCTTGAGCCAGTAGATGCTGGGGTAGCCTGTCATATGATGCAATGGGATTCACAGAAGCTACACTCTGTGCAAATGCCTTTGTCTTTTCAGAGAGCAGAAATTCTGATGGGTACTGAATTGGAGATGTCTCTGCTGTTTTATCTCATCCTTCCTGTTCTTTCCTCTTACATTGTCCCCCTTTTCCCATCAATGTTCACATTTCTGGCTTATCTAGAATATTCCATTTTGTATATGTGGAGCATTGGCTCAATAATGAGCACTTACACTTTTCAGATGGGTTTGGGGACTGTCAGCCACATAACCTCATCGCTGGTCTTATATGGATTCCCATGATATCATCTCTGGGTCCTGTGGGGGTGAATCTCAACCTGTCAAACCAGTTCTGCTGAGTCACAGGCTCATTTACTTCATTACTCACTTCAACACCCTTCTTTTGCTCTCATCTCTCCCCCACTTTAGTCATATGTCATTCCATATCTCTGTGTTTCAGAAACTTAATTGCAAACTGAAATTGCATGGATTGGGTTTACTCAGTTTTATTATTACAATACTAAAAAGTATTAAGTGCTTAATTGAGCATGGTGATATATAAAAGGGGCTCTCTTAATGATGTGCAAATAATAATAATCCCTTCTATTTTATTACAGCTAATGCTATTATGTCCATTATTTCCTTTAGTACATCAACTCCAGCTATTTGTGTCTTATACCTTTGTCTAAGGAGGTGTGGGATACTCTTGGCACACCCAGAACACTGCTTGCCAGTAAGTCCGATCCCTAAGTCTTACAGCCAAAGGGGTCGTGCAAAGGACCTTGGGATCGATTTTAAGGCTTTTAACATTTCTCTGCCTCTGATTATTAGCTCAAACATGCATCATAGGGAATGAGACTGGAGGGAAGGGGCAGTAGACATCCCCCCACAGTTTAGGACCATGAGAAGGTGAATTGGAGGCAGGGGAAAAAATGTGACTTTATTAAAGGTGTTGTGTAATATTCCAGGTTTGGGATCTGTGTCCAGTAGCCTCCAATTAGACTCTTGCTGAACGCAAAAAGGGTTTCACTCAGTAAAACTCTTTAGTGAGATATTAATAAGTATGACACCACAAACGGAATCCGTGTCCAAAGAATTTAGGAAATGAACCTTTCTCAACACACATTATTAGCATATTGATAGCTTGGAGAAATCCTTCAGCAAAGGAAGCATTTTAAACCTGCCTTAACTCAGAGTTTCCTAAAAGTATTGGATCACAGAACCATTTGGGCGAGGAGCACCTGTGAGCATCTGCATATCCCAAGTTCTGGGAAGTGCTGAATTTGACTAAGTTTTGTAAGGGAAGGGATGTAATAACAAAAGAAACACACAGCCTTAGGGGTGGTTAAAGAGGAAATGAAGCAGTCAGGAGAAGGCAGAAGGACCCAAGTGCAGGTGGTGGCTGAGGCCCTGCCCAGTGTTTTTGCCATGGGGAGGCATCTACTGTCCTGAGGTCTCCAGCCCTCGCCATCTCACTGTGCATTGCCTTTTGGGAAGCATGGATTATTCTTTTTCCTGTCAAAACACACTTCCATTTAGAAAGAAAGTCAGAAGTTTCTAGGATCGGGTCCTGGTAGATTCTGAATCTAGGATGAATGGATTCAAACGTGAACTCCTGATTTTTTAGCTGCGCATGTGACCAGAAAGTAAGGTATTTGCTAGAACTTACATTGCTGACCCTTACCTACTTTTAGAAACCCTTTTCACTTTTGCATGTTTTTCCCTGGAGGTTCACTATCAGGCTGCTGCAAACTCACCGGATGACAGGTACCCAGAGCTGCTATTTCTGGAAGCTCTTGACCATGTAAAAATACCAAAAATATTTTTTCCTTGTTAAAGTATAAGAACTAGTCTTAGTGATATTTAAATCATACATTGATTTTGCTTGGAAAACCCTCAATCTTTGGTCTGTGTTTTAGGATGGACTTTGAGGTTCAATTCCAGGACTTTAGAATATGTTCTTTAGCAAACAACTTGATATATTTGAATGGTGCTTCTAAATTTCTGAAACAGCACTAAAGGATGTTATTTTTTGGTGTGGCTGGGAATAAAAATACCCTGTTAAACTTTTGAACCATACATTCCTCTGCCTCGATAGTTGGGCAGATGGGGAGAGAAACTACTGCCTTTTTTTTTTTTTTTTTTTTTTTTTAATTTGGAAGGGGGTGTGTACCAAGTAAAGTTCTCTCCCAGCATAGTTTTGCTTTATTTGAAGAAGTTTATTAGACAAGATTAGTCTTCAGGCAATAATAGAGATTCTTCAGGAACCAAATATTGACACTTTGAACTAGCTGTAGAAATGTTTACTGATTCTTGTGAATTTAGCTTAGACACTGCTACCTATTGTATTGAATTCATGCTTTCCTCTTGGGAACAAAATTTGAGGTAATCTATGAAATGTATAAATAATTAAGGCAATGGAAGATATTTTTAAACTTAAAAATTATGGAGTGATTTTTCCATTGACCAAGGTTTAGGAATGATTTAAAATGAATCTGGGGCTGGCTTTAAACTTCAGAATGCATTTTTGAGGAAAAAAGGGCTCTTTGTTTTTATAAATATGTTTTGATTGAATCATCTCTGGGACTCCGTGTGGAGGTTAGGTCTTCCAGGAAGGGGAATGAAACATATTACAGCTAAGGTCTATTCTGATTATCTTTGATTTGAATTCATTGCTTCTAATTTGCCTTTTCCCCCTATTATTTTTACACGGGTAAATGGAGAGTATTCTGGCTGTCAGTGCATTGACATTTTTATTAGATAAATTTGAAAGCCATTTATTCAGGCCAATTCCATATTCTCCAAAGCTTCAAATGAAAGAGTGCAATATCCCAGTCATGAAACACCTCAAGAAGGACTTATGTTTATCCTTTAAAATAAGGTTTCACTTGGTATATGTTTGGCTGACATATTGCAGTTCTAAAACTTGAGCAGACAAGCATTTTGAAAAGATTATTTCACCAATTTAAAAGTGATTATGTAACATCTGTGAACTCAGTGTACATTTCAGGAAAAATGCTGTTGGCTTTGTTTCATCCTCTAGTCGTACATTCGTCATTGAAACTCAGAAGTGTCCTCTGAGCTGTCATTAGTGACTCTTCAACTGTCCCTTCTCTTTTTCGTGTTTCAGCGTAATGATTGCATATGAATGAAATTAGAATTTCATATAGTATAGGTTTCAGTGAAAAACGATCTAATAACATTATTCTAATCTCTCTCTTTTTGCTCAAGGACTAGTGTCTTTTGTTGTGTTCCTCCAAATCCAGAGTTCCCAAATCACCAGTACAAATGGCTATTATGCCTATAAAAAAGCAAGTTGAGCTCAGATTCATGCAGATGATAGGCTTACTCTGGACAGTTTTGTAAATGGTCTCATATTGTGTCCAGCAAGTCTCATTCATGGTAGGTGCCATATACAGGTAAGTCATTTTTTATCTTTTATATCTTATTTTTACTGTACCTTTTCTATGTTTAGATGCACAAATACATACCATTGTGTTACCAACAGAATTGAGTACAGTAATATGCTGTACAGGTTTGTAACCTAGGAGCAATAGGGAATACTCTAGAGTTGTGCACCTTTATAGTAGGCTGTAATATCTAGGTTTGTGTAAGTACACTATGATGTTCACACAACAATGAAATCACCTAATGATGCATTTCTCAGAATATATCCCTTTCATTAAGTGATGCGTGAATGTACTTCCTATGCTAACAAACTTATTGTACACATCATTTTTAATGTCTATGTTTTATAAGCTGTGCCACCCTTAACTCTCCTCAGCTGAATATTTAGGTTGTTTGTGACTTTTAATTATATAAACAACTGCAATGACCATCTTTATACACTGAACTTTTTTCGATATTAAGAATTATTTCCCCAGGAATAGGAGAAATTTTAAGACCCACTACATATTGTCAAATTGTTTGATAGATAAACCTTGATCCAAAAAAAAAAAAAAAAAAAAAAGAGTGTAAATAAAAGTTCAGGGCTGGGCCAAGCAGTGACTCATTCCTGTAATCCCAGCACTTTGGGAGGCTGAGGCAAGATCACTTGAGACCTGGAGTTTGAGACCAACCTGGCCGACATGGTGAAATCCCATCTCTACTAAAAATATGAAAATGAACCAAGTAGGCGCCTGTAGTCCCAGCTGCTCAGGAGGCTGAGGTACAAGAATCACTTGAACTCAAGAGGCAGAGGTTGCAGTGAGCCAAGATAGCACCATTGCACTCCAGCTGGGGAGAAAGAACAAGACCCTATCTCAAAACATAAATGAATAAAAATAAATAAATAAATAAATAAATAATAAATAAATAAATAATAAGTGCAGGACCATACTCAGTTGGGCTGACGTAGAACAAGTATGATCACATCACTACATAGAATAAGGTGTTTCAACATGATGAGGCCGACAATGGGGAGCCACTGCAGGTCCTTGCAAAAGGACTAACAGGACATTTGGGGAGATTTTTCAGCTAGTGCTAGACCCACTGTGAACTGGAAGAAGCCAGAGGTTGGAGGCCAGAGACCAGCAAGAAAGTTGTTATAGTTATCTCTGGTATAAGACATCTTTGTTCATATATCATTGAATACTTCATTAAGACAAATTACTAGAAATAAAATCACTGGAGCATTCAGAATGCTCTTTATTTTTGAGACAGGGTCTCACTTGGTCACCCATGCCGGAGTGCAGTGGTGCAATCAAGGCTCACTGAAGCCTCAAACTCCCAGGCTCAGGTGATCCTCCCTTCTCAGCCTCCTGAGTAGCTGGGACTACAATGCCTGGCTAATTTTTTTTTTTTTTTTGTATTTTTTGTAGAAATGGGGTTCCACCATTTTGTCCAGTTTGGTCACCAACTCCTGGGCTCAAGCAATCTGCCCCTCAGCCTCCCAAAGTGCTGGGATTACAGGTGTGAACCACCATATCCAGCCAGAATGCACATTTTCAAGGCTTTTGGTAAATGTTTCAGACTGCCTTCTAGAAATGTAATTTACACTCCTGCCAAGGTGACGATTTGTACTTAAAAATAATAATCTATTTACTCTTCAAGTCTAAGTTTAAATTAAACTTTCCATAACTTGTTTTCCTAGTAACTCCAGCCAGATTGATTCTTAACATGGTACTTGAATTTCATAAGTGTATGTATTTATTGTCATCTCAATTATAAGTTTCTGGAGGGCAGGGACCATTCCTCGAACTGTTTTATTTTCCCAAAAGGGGTTTGCACACTCTCCTGGTTCATGTGTGCCTGGGTAATATTTTGACTGCTTAATTGTTTTTTGCCTCCTAGTATTTTTTCCTTTCCTATCACTATACTTTCCCGTTCCTCCATTTTCTGATCCCCCATTAGGCAGATCTGTAGTTCACATTACCTCAGGGGAGGTACAAGGGGAGAACATAGGGGTGATTGTGCACAGGCAGTAGCAGAATGCCAGTCTTTCTGGGTTTTGTTTTTAAAAGATGAAAGCCCAGAGATGGGAGAGAATTCTCAGGCATAGAAGCAGCAAGAGAGAGAGTGGGACTTCTTTCCAGTTTTAGGAATGAGTCCCCCAGAGTGGGGAGGGAGACGGGGGCTGCCTGGGAAATTGCCTGCTTCCAGGCAGAGCAAAAGAAATGCTTCTACAGGCATTGCTTCCTGAGACCAGAAAGCATTGTCTGCAGGAGCATTCAGGCTTGAGTCTCACTCTGGCAGCCACTGGCAGGAATGGTGCTCAGCCTTTGTTTTTTACACTACTTAGTTGTTTCTTTTTCTTCTTGTAGCCACTGGCAGGAATGGCACTCAGCCTTTGTTTTTTACACTACTTAGTTGTTGTTTCTTCTCCTTCTTCTTCTTCCTCTTCTTCCTCTTCCTCCTCTTCCTCTTCCTCCTCTTCTTTCTCTTCCTCCTCCTTCTTCCTCCTCCTTCCTCTTCCTCCTCCTTCCTCCTCCCCCTTCCTTCTTCCTCCTTCTTCTTCCTCCTCCTTCTTCCTCCCCCCCCCTCCTCCTCCTTCTCCTTCTTCTTGAAATCTCCATCATTTGAATCTCAAGAGATTTCACATACAAATCCAAATATCTATCTTCTCTTGAAAAAACCTGGAAGATTTGGTATTGCCAGCCACACTCCTGCGTGGAAACCCTCACAGGGAGTAAATAGTTGCTGTTCCCTTCAGATGAGTGGGGCACCAGTGCACCTGATTCCCACAGTCACCTTCACTATAGACATCCTTCCCCATCTGGCCTTGCTCGTGTATAGCCTTGAAGCCTGGTCTAAGCAGCCTCTCAGAAAACTCCCATACCCTAGGTATGGATGAGCAACAGCGGAGCTCCAACCATGCAACTCACCGGAACTTGTGTGGACAGTTAGGATAAGGATCGGGTGTCCACTCCCAATGCTTCAATGACCGAAAGTCTTTCAGACTTGAGACAGCTTTTTGGGATAAAGGTGGAGGCCCGAAAATGACTGAGGTTAAGTTTTCTCTCATCTCTTTGGGATGAGGCTCAAAATAGAAATGAAATTTTCTATGGAAACAAGAGCCCTTACATTTCTCGTACAGTTGAGCTTGTGATTTACGAGTCATACCCTATTGATACTTAAAACAAATGAAATATTTACCGAGTGTTTACCATGAGCAGGCACTGTTCCAGGCACTTGGGATACAGCTATGAATAAGACAAAACTTCTCTCCTTATGGTGATTACACTCCCTTAGCCCCACTGGTAAGACAGTCCTCCTTTAACTTATCTGAAGCATTTGGTAGAGTTAATGGCTTCCTCTTTGTTAGGACACTTTATTCATTTGGCTTCCAGGACACACACATTCCTGTTTTCCTCCTTCTCAGTGATTGCTCTTGTCTTTGCTGGTTCTTTTTATTCTTCCTGACCCTTTAATGTTGGAGGTTCCAGGATTTGGTCCTGCATGCATCTCTCCTCTTCTCTTATTATACTCACTCTCTTTGGGCTATTGTTTATTCTCCTAAATTTAAATAGCATCTATATGACTTCAAATTTCTATATCCAGCCCAGATGACTTCACTGAAGTCAGGACTCCAGCTACTTACTCAGCTTAATCACCTGGATGTCTTGGAGGCATTCCAGGCTTGATGTGATCCCCAAACTTCTTTAAAAGGCCTGACCACTCTCTAGCCTTTTCCATCTCAGTTGGTGGCACCTTGTCTTTTCAGTTGCTCAGGCCAAGCAACTTGGAGACATTCTTGAGGACTCTCTTATACACACCATATCCAGCCTGTGTGCAGATTTTTTTTGACTCTACTTTTAAGATATATCCAGGATTCAACAACATTCAACACATCCCTTTCTACCACTGAGGTCCAAGTCACCATTCACTCTCACCTAAATTACTGCAGTAACCTCCTTACTGGTCTTTCTGTTTTTGCCCTCATCCTCTATAGCCTATTCTTCCTACAGTACTCAGAGTGATGCTGTTAACACACCAACTATGTCATGTCTCAATCTCTAAAATCTAAGTGGCTTCTCAGTTGCCTTAGGGTAAGACCCCAGTAAGAAACTGTATAAGTTCATTATGTCTCTGGGCTCATGGCTGGTCTCTCTCTCTCCTTCCCTCAATCTGCTGTAACCATATGACTTCCTTGCCCTTCCCCAGGGACCTTGTGTTTTTTGTCCTTTGCCTGAAATCCTCTCCCTTCTGATATCAGAGCTTCTCAGTGAAGCCTTCCCTGACTACTATATTATGATTGGACTAATTCATTCCACAGAACTGTCTATCCCCCTTCCTTGATTGATTTTCCTCCCATAGCACTTACTAGCACCTAACATACCATGCATTTTACTTATTTATTTTTTAATTTTTACCTTTTTAGAGAAGGGGTCTCACTCCATTACCCAGTAGAATGCAGTGGTGCAATCCTAGCTCACTGCAGCCTCAAATCACTGGGCTCAGGTGATTCTCCCACCTTAGCCTCCTGAGTAGCAGGGATTACTGAAATGCACCACCATACCTGGCTAATTTTTAAAAATTTTTGTAGAGAGAGGGTCTTGCTATGTTGCCCACGTTGGTTTTGAACTCCTGGCCTAAGGTGATCCTCCTGCCTTGGCCTGCCTCAGCGCTGAGATTACAAGCAGGAGCCATTGAACCCAGCCTTATTTATTTTATTAATCTCCTGACTCCCTCCACTAAAATATAAGTTCCCTGAGGGCAGGGTTGTTGTTGTTACTGCTGAGTCCCCATCACCTATGTTGTTGCTCAATAAATATTTGTGGAATGAATGAATAAATAAATGGATGAATCTTAGAGGAAATCTACCTGAATTGACAGTGGGTTACAGGGAAGAGGTTTGCTTATCTGTTCCATACTCATTTATTGTGAACTGACTACATGTTGGCCTATCTGGTCATTTCTGAGAAAAAAAGGAAAAATAAGACTGTTCCCTCACCATTTTTTCACATGTGGTGACATAGCCCTGCTTACCCAGAATCTGCCTGAAGGTCAAGGCTGGTTTACCTAAGCAGCACTACTTAGGGAGCTGTGGGGCAAGGGTGTCCATTTTTTTTCCCTGAAAATCTAATGCATTACGTTGCGCGCTTCTGAAAATCCTGTTTTGAAATTACATTTTGGCTGGGTGCTTGGCTCACGCCTGTAATCCCAGCACTTAGGCGGGCAGATCACGAAGTCAAGAGATCGAGACCATCCTGACCAACATGGTGAAACCCCATCTCTACTAAAAATACAAAAATTAGCTGAGTGTTTGTGGTGTGTGCCCATAATCCCAGCTACTCAGGAGGCTGAGGCAGGAGAATCGCTTGAACCCGGGAGGCGGAGGTTGCAGTGAGCTGAGATTGCGACACTGCACTCCAGCCTGGGCGACAGAGCGAGACTCTGTCTCAAAAAAAAAAAAAAAGAAAAAAAAAAAGAAATGAGAAAGAGATAAACTTTTAATTAAGCCAATTTTACTGTTAGAATATCATGTAACTGCATTGGTGGTTAGACTTAAGAAAATGAGGTTTTAGCATTACTTTTTAACTTATATCTTAATGAGTTTTTTTCTCTGTTTCTGGGATAACAAAGATGTGACTGAATTGTACTTTTTGTAAGGAGCAGGCCAGGCAATGTTCAAATTTGAATTTTAAAAGGAATCTCTTCCTGTCACTACAGCTGTGGATCAAAGGCAGTGTGGAGTAGCAGTAAAACGGTTGATTAAAGATTATTTTATGTTGAAACATGTTTTTCAAATGTTATTGTAAAGGAACCGAGGAGAACCCCACAATGTTGCATGAAAGTAGAACACTTGTTAAGCATTCACGTGGGACTCTGTAATAAGCGAAGTCAAGGTTCTTAGACAAAAATTGTGAATGTGGGAGGCCCTTATGATTGTAAAAATGATATGGGGTCCTAAACATCCTTCTAGAACACTAAGAGGATCTTGGTCCTACATTGCAGTGTGCTCAGTGCATTGCCTGTTAGAAGAGGGATTGGAATGGAGAACTGTACAGAGAGACTGCTATTGTCGGAGAATCAATAGGCACAATGGGAAATAAGTACATCTTCTATATTAAGGTAATTCTAGATACTAATGATTTTGCAATAACATGATAAACAAATCAGAAATAAACAGAAAAAAATTCTGTCTCTCTCTGGGAAAACCACTACATTAGCCTTTTCCCCATGCCTTTCCATGATTATATGTGAAAGATTCTCTAGTATTTAACAGGAAAAAAGAAAACTTCTGGAGACGCAGGAAGAGTTTTGGTTGAAAAGACTAACAGAAATTTTAATCTCGAACTCTGGGAGGTGTCTCGCCTCTGTAAGTAGAAGCAGATTTGATATCATTCCTTTAATTAAAACCATCAGATGCACAAAATCCCTTCTCAGTTGCCCTAAAAAACTTATTTTCCAACTCCACCTTCAAATGGCTTGTCTTCCAATGAAGCGTGTTATCGTTTATTCAAAAGACTGATAACCCAAGAGTCGTGAATAATGGAAAAATGACAAAACTTGCTATACATAATCAGTTGGCAAAGGAAGGAGAAACAACAGCTGCTTAACTGTTATAACATATATTTTTAAACTAAGCTTGTAAGTCAGTGTAGCTGCCAAGTCACAGATTTTCTTCAATCATCTCAAGATGGCTTAAAGCCATACAGATAGGAGTTTGTTGGTGACTTTCTTCTACCCCGAGCTCTTGTCTTTGGAAATATTGGGCAGGGAGAAAGGGTGCTTTTAGAACCGAGCTGTGCAGGGTCACAGATCCTCTAATGTAATGCCAACTGCACCCAGACAGTGACTTCCACCTCCATGAATGCAGGTAGGCACTGATATAGGAAAAAATTCAATGTTCTCCTGAAAAGTTGATTGGTAGTCAAATTAAGGTAAGTTAAAACGAATACTCAATGCAATAATGGAGCTTGATCTTTATAGAACTCTATGAAAAATCATTTTGCAAGATCAGGACTTCTTGGAGAAGTATGTTGATTCAAGTGACTTAAGCTGGAATTCCAGCTCCACCCCTTATGGCTTTGTGAGTGTTAAGGGATTTAACCTTAAGGAATCTGTCTTCTCACCTGTAAAATTAACAGGTATTAATAAAATCTTATTGGGGAAGTTCTGTTAAAATGAGTTTATGAATATATAAGTGATTTGCTTATTAATTTTTAAAACTTATAAAACTGAAAAATATGGAGAATAATGTAACAGGTACCCATGTACCAACCACTATATTTAAAAGTAACATCTGTCTTATTCTTCCCTTTTCTTTTTTTAGAAATCAAATATTACAATGCATCCCATCCTTTTTCTTTCTCTCACAGATTTAACCACTATTCTGAAGTTGTATCTTTACCATCCACATTTTTGTTTTTATTTATTTATTCATTTTTGAGATGGAATTTCACTCTTTTCCCCAGGCTGGAGTGCAGTGGCATGATCTCTGCTCACTGCAACCTCCACCTCCCAGGATCAAGCAAGTCTCCTGCCTCAGCCTCCCGAGTAGCTGGCATTACAGGTGCCTGCCACCACATCAGGCTAATTTTTGTATTTTTAGTAGAGACAGGGTTTCACCATGTTGGCTAGGCTGGTCTTGAACTCCTGACCTCGAGTGATCCACCTGCCTCGGCCTCCCAAAGTGCTGGGATTTACAGGCATGAGCTGCCATGCCCGGCCGCATCCCTATTTTTGTATGTGTATGTATCCCTAAACATTATATAGCATTGTTTTGTAAGTTTTACATGTTTACTTAAGTGAATAGTTCCAAATCTTTTTGCAATTGTGTTTCATGCAACATTGATTTTAAGATTTAGCTGTGTTGCTCCATTAATAAGTAGTATATTCATTTAAGCTACTATCTTGTTTATATGTAATTATTTATTTCACCAGTAAAAAAGCTTGAGCTTTTCCTAATTTTTTTCTATTCATACAAGGTTACAATGAATAGGCTTTGCATTTAGGAGTAAAATTATGGGCCACAGGGATGTACCTCTTCAGTTTTGCTAGATATTGCCAAATTACTCATCAAAGTATTTGTAGTAGCCAAGAGAGTTTCAATTTCCCCATATCTGCCTCAACAATTAGTATTTTAGATATCTTCTTTTTCTGAAGTGGTATCTCACATTAACTTCATTTTTGCTAGTGAGGCTGAGAAATTTTTAGGTGTTTCAGTTTTCTCTTGTGTAAATTGTCAGTTCATATCATTTGCCCATTTTATTATTGTATTCTTTGTATTTTTCTTACTGAGTATATTAATTTTATTTATTTTAAAATATATTTATAAGGGATACTATACCTTTTTCAGTTATATGTGTGACACATAGCTTATACAAAGTATAGAGTTTGCATTTTAAGTGTCATCTTTTATAATTTTAAATTTTAATATAACATTCTATTATAATCAAAAATGCAAATCAACCATTTCCTTTATGATTTGTGCCCCTGGCCTCTCTTTTAGGAAAGAATTCACTTCTCCATTGTCACAAAAATATTCTTTCCCCATTCTTTCAAAATTCTAATATTTACACTTAGGATTTTAATGTGTCCATGGAGTGAGGTTGGGATCAGTTGTACAATTTTTTTTTTTTTTTTGCATATGGACAACCTTAGTTGCAGTGACATGTATTATGTAGTCCATTCTTTCCCACTGACTTCTGATGACATCTTGTATTCATGTGATTTTTTTTTTTTTTTTTTTTTTTTTTTTTACCCTGAGCATTCTCTTCTATTTTACTCGTTCATTTTCTCTTTCTTTGGACAAATATTGTTTTTCACAAGTTTTTTTAGACTTTTGTTTTAAAGTTTAAAATCCCTATATTAAGTTCAGGAGCACACAGGCAAGTTTGTTATATAGGTAAACTTGTGTCACGAGAGTTTGCTGTACTGATAATTTTATTACCCAGTATTAGACCAAGTACCCACTAGTTATTTTTCCTGATCCTTCCCTCTTCCCATCCTCTAACCTTTGGTAGGCCCTAGTGTCTGTTGTTACCCTCCATGTGTCCATGTGTTCTCATCATTTAGCTCCTACTTATAAGTGAGAACATGTGGTATTTGGTTTTCTGTACCTGTGTTAGTTTTCTAAGTGTAATGGCCTCCAGCTCCATCCATGTTCCTCCAAACAACATTATCTCCTTTTTATGGCTGCATAGTATTCCATGGTATATATGTGTCATATTTTTTTAAATCATATTTTTTTAAATTTTTTTAAAAATTTTAAATTTAACTTTAAAATTTTAAGTCTACCACTGATGGACATTTAGTTTGATTCCATGTCCTTGCTATTGTGAATAGTGCTGCATTGAACACACATGTGCATGTGTCTTTATGACAGAACGATTTATATTCTTTTGGGTATATACTCAGTAATGGGATTGCTAGGTCAAATGGTTGTTCTGTTTTTAGAACTTTGAGGGATCACCACACTGATTTCCACAATGGTTGAACTAATTTTACACTCCCACCAACAGTATATAAGGGTTCCTTTTTCTCTGCAACCTCAGTAGCATCTGTTATTTTTTGACTTTTTAATCATAGCCATTCTGACTGGTGTGAGAAGGTATCTCATTGTGGTTTTGATTTGCAATTCTCTCATGATCAGTGATGTTGAACTATTTTTTTTTTTTTTTTTTTTTTGAGACGGAGTCTCGCTCTGTTGCCCAGGCTGGAGTGCAGTGGCCGGATCTCAGCTCACTGCAAGCTCCGCCTCCCGGGTTTACGCCATTCTCCTGCCTCAGCCTCCCGAGTAGCTGGGACTACAGGCGCCCGCCACCTCGCCCGGCTAGTTTTTTGTATTTTTAGTAGAGACGGGGTTTCACCATGTTAGCCAGGATGGTCTCGATCTCCTGACCTTGTGATCCGCCCGTCTCGGCCTCCCAAAGTGCTGGGATTACAGGCTTGAGCCACCGCGCCCGGCCTGAACTATTTTTCATATGCTTGATAGCCACATGTATGTGTTCTTTTGAAAAATATTTGTTCATGTCTTTGCCCACTTTTTAATGGGGTTATTAGTTGATTCGTTTAAGGTCCTTATAGATTCTGGGTATTAGTCCTTTGTCAGATGCATAGTTTGTGAACATTTTCCCCCGTTTTGTAGGTTGTTTATTTTCTTGAAAGTTTCTTTTACTGTGTAGAAGCTCTTTAGTTTAATTCGGTTCCACTTGTCAATTTTTATTTCGTTGCAATTGCTTTTGAGGGCTTGGTCATAAATTCTTAGCCTCGGCTGATGTCCAGAAGGGTATTTCCTAGGTTTTCTTCTAGGATTTTTATAGTTTGAGGTTATACATTTGTATTTAATCTATCTTGAGTTAATTTTTGTATATGATGATAGATAGGGGTCCAGTTTCATTCTTCTGCATGTGGTTAGCCAGTTTTCCCAGTACCGTTTATTGAGTAGGGAGTCCTTTCTCTGTTGCTTATTTTGCTGACTTTGTGAAAGATCAGTTGGTTGTAGGTGTGTAGCTGTATCTCTAAGTTTTCTATTCTATTCCAGTGGTCTACATGTCTATTTTTGTACTAGTACCATGCTGTTTTGGTTGCTGTAGCCTTGTACTATAGTTTGAACTCAGGTAATGTGATACCTCTGGCTTTGTTCTTTTTGCTTAGGATTGCCTTGGCTGTTCATACTCTTTTTTGGTTCTATATGAATTTTAGAATTCTTTTTTTCTAATTTGGTGAAAAATGACATTTTGATATGAATAGCACTTGATATGAATATCAATGAATATTATAATTTGATATGAATAGCATTGAATCTGTAGATTGCTTTGGGCAGTGTGGCCATTTTAATGATATTAATTCTTCCAATCTATGAGCATGAAATCCTTTTCCATTTGGTTGTGTCATTTCTGATTTCTTTTAGCAATGTTTTGTAGCTCTCCTTGTAGAGATCTTTCACCTTCTTGGTTAAATGTATTCCTAGGTTTTTTTTTTTTTTTTTTTTTGGGCTATTGTAAATGGGATTGTGTTTTTGATTTAGGTCTCAGCTTGAGTATCATTGGTAAAAAGAAATACTAATTTTTGTTTATGGATTTTGTAACCTAAAACTTTACTAAAGTTGTTTTTCAAGTCCATGAGCCTTTTGTTGGACTCTTTAGGGTTTCCTAGGCATAGAATCATATGATCACTGAAGACAGATAATTTGACTCCCTCTTTTCCTATTTAGATACCTTTTATTTATTTCCCTGGTCTGATTGCTCTGGCTAGGACTTCCAGTACTATGTTGAATAGGAGTGGTGAGAGTGGACATCCATCCTTGTCTTGTTTCAGTTCTTAAGGAGAATGCTTCCAGTTTTTGCCCATTCAGTATGATGTTGTCTGTGGGTTTGTTATACATGGCTCTTAGTATTTTAAGGTATGTTCCTTTGATGCCTAGTTTCTTGAGGGTGTTTGTCATGAAGGGATGTTGGATTTTACAAAAAAGCTTTTTCTGTGTATATTGAGCTGATCATATGGTTTTTGTTTTTAATTATGTTTATGTGTTGAATCACATTTATTGATTTGTGTATGTTGAACCAACCTTGCATCCCAGGAATGAAGCATACTTGATCATGGTGAATTAACTTTTTCAAGTGCTGCTGTATTCAGTTTGCTAGTATTTTGTTGAGAATTTTTGTATCTATGTTCATCAGGGATACTGGCCTGCGGTTTCCTTTATTTGTTGTTCTTTGGCCAGATTTTGGTATCAGGATGATACTAATTTCAAAGAATGAGTTAGGAAGGAGTCCCTCCTTTATTTTTTGGAATAGTTTCAGTAGAATTGTACTAGATATTCCTTGTACATAGGGTAGAATTTGGCTGTGAATCTGGTCGAGGGCTTTTTATTGGTTGGTAGTTTTAAAAACTTATCATAATTCAATTTCAGAACCCAATTATTGGTCTGTTCAAGATTTAATTTCTTCATGATTCAGTCTTGGGAGTTTGTGTGATTTCAGGAATTTGTCCATTTCCTCTATATTTTTTAGTTTGTGTGCATAGATGTGTTCATAATAGTCTCTGAATATCTTTTGCATTTTTGTGGGATTGGTTGTAATGTCACCTTTGTCATTTCTAATTGTGCTTATTTGGATCTTCTTTCTTTTTTTCCTTTTTAATCTAGCTAGCAGTCCATCACTCTTGTTTATCCTTTCAAATAATCAATTTTTCATTTTGTTGATCCTGTTTGGTTCTTTGGGTCTCAATTTCGCTTGGTTCTTCTCTGATTTTAGTTATTTATTTTCTTCTGCTGGCTTAAATAAAAACTTAAGTGACATTTTCTTGGGGGGTTATCCATCACCTCATGTATTTATTTATTTTATTATTATTATTATACTTTAAGTTCTAGGGTACATGTGCACAATGTGCTGGTTTGTTATATATATATATACATGTGCCATGTTGGTGTGCTGCACCCATTAACTCATCATTTACATTAGGTATATCTCCAAATGCTATCCCTCCTGACTACCCCTTCCCCACAATAGGACCTGGTGTATGATGCTCCCCTTTCTGTGTCCAAGTGATCTCATTGTTCAATTCCCACCTATGAGTGAGAACATGCGGTATTTGGTTTTCTGTTCTTGCAATAGTTTGCTGAGAATGATGGTTTCCAACTACATCCATGTCCCTACGAAGCACATGAACTCATCCTTTTTTATGGCTGCATAGTATTCCATGGTATATATATGCCACATTTTCTTAATCCAGTCTGTCACTGATGGACATCTGGGTTGATTCCAAGTCTCTGCTATTGTGAATAGTGCCGCAATAAACATATGTGTGCATGTGTCTTTTTTTTTAATTATTATACTTTAAGTTCTAGGGTACATGTGCATAACGTGCAGGTTTGTTACATATGTATACTTGTGCCATGTTGCTGTGCTGCACCCATCAACTCGTCAGCACCCATCAACTCGTCATTTACATCAGGTATAACTCCCAATGCAATCCCTCCCCATTCCCCCCTCCCCGCGATAGGCCCCGGTGTGTGATGTTCACCTTCCAGAGTCCAAGTGATCTCATTGTTCAGTTCCCACCTATGAGTGAGAACATGCGGTGTTTGGTTTTCTGTTCTTGCGATAGTTTGCTGAGAATGATGATTTCCAGCTGCATCCATGTCCCTACAAAGGACACAAACTCATCCTTTTTTATGGCCGCATAGTATTCCATGGTGTATATGTGCCACATTTTCTTAATCCAGTCTGTCACTGATGGACATTTGGGTTGATTCCAAGTCTTTGCTATTGTGAATAGTGCCACAATAAACATACCTGTGCATGTGTCTTTATAGCAGCATGATTTATAATCCTTTGGGTATATACCCAGTAATGGGATGGCTGGGTCATATGGTACTTCTAGTTCTAGATCCTTGAGGAATCGCCATACTGTTTTCCATAATGGTTGAACTAGTTTACAATCCCACCAACAGTGTAAAAGTGTTCCTATTTCTCCACATCCTCTCCAGCACCTGTTGTTTCCTGACTTTTTAATGATTGCCATTCTAACTGGTGTGAGATGGTATCTCATTGTGGTTTTGATTTGCATTTCTCTGATGGCCAGTGATGACGAGCATTTTTTTCATGTGTCTGTTGGCTGTATGAATGTCCTCTTTTGAGAAATGTCTGTTCATATCCTTTGCCCACTTTTTGATGGGGTTGTTTGGTTTTTTCTTGTAAATTTGTCTGAGTTCTTTGTAGGTTCTGGATATTAGCCCTTTGTCTAATGAGTAGATTGTAAAAATTTTCTCCTATTCTGTCGGTTGCCTGTTCACTCTGATGGTAGTTTCTTTTGCTGTGCAGAAGCTCTTTAGTTTAATTAGATCCCATTTGTCAATTTTGGCTTTTGTTGCTGTTGCTTTTGGTGTTTTAGACATGAAGTCCTTGCCCATGCCTATGTCCTGAATGGTATTACCTAGGTTTTCTTCTAGGGTTTTTATGGTTCTAGGTCTAACATTTAAGTCTCTAATCCATCTTGAATTAATTCTCGTATAAGGAGTAAGGAAAGGATCCAGTTTCAGCTTTCCACTTATGACTAGCCAATTTTCCCAGCACCATTTATTAAATAGGGAATCCTTTCCCCATTTCTTGTTTCTCTCAGGTTTGTCAAAGATCAGATGGCTGTAGATGTGTGGTATTATTTCTGAGGACTCTGTTCTGTTCCATTGGTCTATATCTCTGTTTTGGTACCAGTACCATGCTGTTTTGGTTACTGTAGCCTTGTAGTATAGTTTGAAGTCAGGTAGCGTGATGTCTCCAGCTTTGTTCTTTTGACTTAGGATTGTCTTGGAGATGCGGGCTCTTTTTTGGTTCCATATGAACTTTAAAGGAGTTTTTTCCAATTCTGTGAAGAAACTCGTTGGTAGCTTGATGGGGATGGCATTGAATCTATAAATTACCTTGGGCAGTATGGCCATTTTCACGATATTGATTCTTCCTATCCACGAGCATGGTATGTTCTTCCATTTGTTTGTGTCCTCTTTTATTTCATTGAGCAGTGGTTTGTAGTTCTCCTTGAAGAGGTCCTTTACATCCCTTGTAAGTTGGATTCCTAGGTATTTTATTCTCTTTGAAGCAATTGTGAATGGAAGTTCATTCATGATTTGGCTCTCTGTTTGTCTGTTACTGGTGTAGAAGAATGCTTGTGATTTTTGCACATTGATTTTGTATCCTGAGACTTTGCTGAAGTTTCTTATCAGCTTAAGGAGATTTTGGGCTGAGACGATGGGGTTTTCTAAATATACAATCATGTCATCTGCAAACAGGGACAATTTGACTTCTTCTTTTCCTAATTGAATACCCTTGATTTCTTTCTCTTGCCTGACTGCCCTGGCCAGAGCTTCAAACATTATGTTGAATAGGAGTGGTGAGAGAGGGCATCCCTGTCTTGTGCCAGTTTTCAAAGGAAATGCTTCCAGTTTTTGCCCATTCAGTATGATATTGGTTGTGGGTTTGTCATAAGTAGCTCTTGTTATTTTGAGATACGTTCCATCAATATCGAATTTATTGAGAGTTTTTAGCCTGAAGGGCTGTTGAATTTTGTCAAAGGCCTTTTCTGCATCTATTGAGATAATCATGTGGTCTTTGTCTTTGGTTCTGTTTATATGCTGGATTACGTTTATTGATTTGCATATGTTGAACCAGCCTTGCATCCCAGGGATGAAGCCCACTTGATCATGGTGGATAAGCTTTTTGATGTGCTGCTGGATTCGGTTTTCCAGTATTTTATTGAGGATTTTTGCATTGATGTTCATCAGGGATATTGGTCTAAAATTCTTTTTTTTTGTTTTGTCTCTGCCAGGCTTTGGTATGAGGATGATGTTGGCCTCATAAAATGAGTTAGGGAGGATTCCCTCTTTTTCTATTGATTGGAATAGTTTCAGAAGGAATGGTACCAGCTCTTCCTTGTACCTCTGGTAGAATTCAGCTGTGAATCCATCTGGTCCTGGACTGTTTTTGGTTGGTAGGGCTATTAATTATTGCCTCAATTTCAGAGCCTGCTATTGGTCTGTTCAGGGATTCAACTTCTTCCTGGTTTAGTCTTGGGAGAGTGTAAGAGTCCAGGAAATTATCCATTTCTTCTAGATTTTCTAGTTTATTTGCGTAGAGGTGTTTACAGTATTCTCTGATGGTAGTTTGTATTTCTGTGGGGTCGGTGGTGATATCCCCTTTATCATTTTTTATTGCATCTATTTGATTCTTCTCTCTTTTCTTCTTTATTAGTCTTGCTAGCGGTCTGTCAATTTTGTTGATCTTTTCAAAAAACCAGCTCCTGGATTCATTGATTGTTTGGAGGGTTTTTTGTGTCTCTATCTCCTTCAGTTCTGCTCTGATCTTAGTTATTTCTTGCCTTCTGCTAGCTTTTGAATGTGTTTGCTTTTGCTTCTCTAGTTCTTTTAATTGTGGTGTTAGGGTGTCAATTTTAGATCTTTCCTACTTTCTTTTGTGGGCATTTAGTGCTATAAATTTCCCTCTATATACTGCTTTAAATGTGTCCCAGAGATTCTAGTATGTTGTATCTTTGTTCTCATTGGTTTCAAAGGACATCTTTATTTCTGCCTTCATTTTGTTATGTACCCAGTAGTCATTCAGGAGCAGGTTGTTCAGTTTCCATGTAGTTGAGCGGTTTTGATTGAGTTTCTTAGTCCTGAGTTCTAGTTTGATTGCACTGTGGTCTGAGAGACAGTTTGTTATAATTTCTGTTCTTGTACATTTGCTGAGGAGTGCTTTACTTCCAACTATGTGGTCAATTTTGGAATAAGTGTGATGTGGTGCTGAGAAGAATGTATATTCTGTTGCTTTGGGGTGGAGAGTTCTGTAGATGTCTATTAGGTCCGCTTGGTGCAGAGTTGAGTTCAATTCCTGGATATCCTTGTTAACTTTCTGTCTTGTTGATCTGTCTAATGTTGACAGTGGGGTGTTAAAGTCTCCCATTATTATTGTATGGAAGTCTAAGTCTCTTTGTAAGTCTCTAAGGGCTTGCTTTATGTGTCTGGGTGCTCCTGTATTGGCTACATATATATTTAGGATAGTTAGCTCTTCATGATAAATTGATCCCTTTACCATTATGTAATGGCCTTCTATGTCTCTTTTGATCTTTGATGGTTTAAAGTCTATTTTATCAGAGACTACGATTGCAACCCCTGCTTTCTTTTGTTTTCCATTTGCTTGGTAGATCTTCCTCCATCCCTTTTTTGAGCCTATGTGTGTCTCTGCATGTGAGATGGGTCTCCTGAATACAGCAAACTGATGGGTCTTGACTCTTTATCCACTGTGGCAGTCTGTGTCTTTTAATTGGACCATTTAGTCCATTTACATTTAGGGTTAATATTGTTATGTGTGAACTTGATCCTGTCATTATGATATTAGCTGGTTATTTTGCTCGCTAGTTGCTGCAGTTTCTTCCTAGCATTGATGGACTTTACATTTTGACATGTTTTTGCAATGGCTGGTACCTGTTGTTCCTTTCCATGTTTAGTGCTTCCTTCAGGATCTCTTGTAGGGCAGGCCTCGTGGTGACAAAATCTCTAAGCATTTGCTTATCTGTAAAGGATTTTATTTCTCCTTCACTTATGAAACTTAGTTTTGCTGGATATGAAATTCTGTGTTGAAAATTCTTTTCTTTAAGAATGTTGAATATTGGCCCTCATTCTCTTCTGGCTTGTAGAGTTTCTGCCAAGAGATCTGCTGTTAGTCTGATGGGCTTCCCTTTGTGTGTAACCTGACCTTTCTCTCTGGCTGCCCTTAACATTTTTTCCTTCATTTCAACTTTGGTGAATCTGACAATTATGGGTCTTGGAGTTGCTCTTCTAGAGGAGTATCTTTGTGGCGTTCTCTGTATTTCCTGAATTTGAATGTTGGCCTGCCTTACTAGGTTGGGGAAGTTCTCTTGGATCTTTATCAAACCTTTATCTGTATTTAAAGGTTTGATAAAGTTTGCTTTAAAGCTTTTGGGGCATTTTTCTTGTGGCTAGGTCTTCACTGACCAATTTGAAAGTTTATATAGGATTTTACTGGTTTTCTATTTTTTTAATAGCCAATGTTGGCAATTTATATTTTTCTCGAATTTTCATTTAAGTTTCACCTTTATTGACATAAAGTTTTGCACAATATACTACTGTTTTCACAAAATCCCCATTCTATCCATAGTTATATTCCTTTTGTGTTCCTAGTATTGTTTATATATTCCTTTTTTCCTTAATCAGTTTTCCGGAGATGTGTATTTCCTTTGTGTGTTTTTTCTCTAAAGAATCAGTTTTTTGTTTTACTGATTAATTCTGTTTTGTTTTCTCTTCTGCTTTTATATTTATTTATGTATTTTTATTTTATTTTAGGTTGTTTTTGAAAATAGAAGTCTCACTGTATTGCCCAGGCTGGTCCTGAACTCCTGGCCTCAAGCAATCCTCTCCCTTAGCCTCCTGAGTAGCTGGGATTACAGGTGTATGCCATCGTTTCCAGCTTATTTTCTATTTAACATTTCCTTTAAACTTACTTATACTGTTGTTCTTCTCACTTCTTGAGTTCCTGGGCTTGTTACTTTTCTGCCTTTTTTCCCCCAACTTATGCATTTAAAGGTATACATATTTTGTCTTAAAGCATACTTACACTATGTCTCACACATTGTATGTTATGTTTTCATTCTTATTTAGTTGCAAGTATTAAACATTTCCATTTTTATTTCTTCATTAACTGCAAATGATTTAGAGGCATGTTTGTATATTTCTAAATGCATATTTTGACCTTATAGTTGTTCGTTTTTAATTTTATTGCATTTTATAATCAGTTTAATGCTGTTATTTTGACTTTTTTAGATTTCCCTTTCTTTTTTAAAATCTACTTCTGGTTCCTAGTTGAGCCTCTTGTCATATCTTTTGGTTTTGTTTTATTGCAAATAATTTCTAAGCATTGGCTGTATTTTCGATTGTGAGCTCATCTTCAGTTTGACATTTTGCATGGGCCTCCTGTGAGGTTTGAACATTTCTCTTTAGGGTATTTTGCATTTATTTCTACCAGAAGCCCCAGGGTTTCAATAGTGCAAGACCTGTTTTTATGTTAATTTCTCAGTTTATTATTTATTATACAGTTAGTATAAATCTGACCCCCTACATTTACCTGTCACAGGCTTGAGGTTTTTATTTCTTTTCACATGAACTTTCTCTCCTTCCCAGAGCCCTTATAGATTACAAGATCTCCTGCTGCTTGCCTGGACTGGTGAGTGGTTGCCTTTCTGGAGTCCTAGTTTTGCAGGAAATTCATTTCTAGCTTCTTTCCTCTCAGTCTCTCAGGGGATCAAAAAAGTGCCTTATGTTCTTGGGAAGATGTTGAAATTCCAGCCCCAACCAAAATACCCCCTGAGTGACTGAGACCTCTGCTTACATGCTTGCTACTCTAGTTTTGAGTAACTGTTCATTTCTGTAATTCCCCTTTGAGATCGGCCATATGTTAAGAATGGTTTTGGTTATATTATAAAATTTCTAATTTTCCGAGAGAAGGAAAGATGTACTGTCTGATCAGGCAAACTTACTGGTATTACCAGTGTAGAATTTTATAAATGTAATTTAGAGAAAGTTGTTATCTTGGGCTGTAAACTATCATTTAAAAATTATTATTCTTGTAAATAACTTTTTATGTATTGGGTTTTCTTAAAGTAGGCTAGACATAATTATTTTAAATTGAGTTCACTTAGAGAGGAGACATCTAAGCATGAATTATGGTTCTATTCCAAGGTTGACATAGAGGCTCGGAAAAAAGGAAGAGTCTGGGCTTCAAGGAAATAATATAATTTCATTTACTGCTGATTTATGGGAGTATCGAGATTTACATCACTATTAATTCTCTGGACCAAGATCAACTGGAGCCTGTTGGGCAGTATAAGCCCAAGAAACTCAAAGTGACATGTGCAGTGTTGTATGTCTAAAATGATGGGTTTTGTCATTTTGATAGATTGACAAGCTTTGTACTTCTGTGCTTTTTCAGTGGGTTCGAAATATAGAAATGGGCTTATTTCCCCATATAGAAAATAATAAGAATTTATTTCCTAAAGAACAAATTTTTTTTCCACTCTAGGCCTGATTCTCTTTGACAGGATGAAGATTTTCTTGGGAATAGATGAGATTTCTTTTGGTTGGCCAGAGTGCCTGCTGAAGGCCCCAAATACTAGCTGATACACTCAAGTTAATATGGATCCCCTCTCCTTTGTTTTTAATATTTATTACTCATACATTTTTATTTTGCATTAATAGAGAAACTCATTTCAAAAAGTATGGGGCAGTTAGTAAACTCAGATAATTTCACACCAAAACTGCTTTTTTTGTTGTGAGAATAGTTTGACAGCTTAGCAAAAATTAGTAACTTGATTATGTGAGCTGGTACTTGAAGCTATTATCTGAGTTTAGGAACCGACTATGACAAGGAACCTACTAACAAGTGAGAATTCACGCATGTTAGTGCATTTAAAATATAGGGCTCATTTAAATAATTGGTAAAAAATATAAAAAGGATTCTAACTAATAAATATCTGATTTTCTTTACAGCTTTTGAAATTGGCAAACATTTAGTCCTTAAAAAAAGAGTGACAATTGGGCTTACTTTCTGTTAAAATCTCTTTGTCTGGCCAAACCCAAAAACTTCAGGGGAGATTGAAGTAAAACTGGAGGGCGGGCAAGTCAACCATTGCTGTGGCCAGGTGTACTCGCATTTCCTTATGTGGTCTACATGAGGCCGGCCCTAAAGCATCATCAGATCATTTTAACAGACACTTTGGGATGAGTAGGCAATTACTTCATTCAAGTGATGAGCAATCTAACAATTGAGTTATATTGAGTCTTCTTGACACTCTGCTTATTTCAACTCTTTACCGTAACTAATACATTGAATTCATAGTGCGTGACTAGTCAAATATTTTTGACACTCTACTTGCCAGTAGGTATAGGTAATTCCTATTTCTAAACTTAGAGAATTGCACTCTTATTAGGATTTTATAGAAGTTATTTTGAAACACTCTCCCAAAGACAGCTAATGCAGTGGTTAGGGATACTGTCTGTGTTCAAATCCTAGCTTTGCCCTGTTGTGTGGTTACCTTTGGGAAAGTTGCTTCAGTGTCTCATTTTGGAGACAATAATAGCATCGCTCTCATTGGGTAGTTGGGAGAATTAGAAAATACATAGAAAGCATGTGCCTCTCATGTAGTAAACGTTCAGTGGTAGCCATTGTAATTAAATATGCATATATTCTGCATGAAAACATATGCAAAGAACCTAAAGTATAGCTCTTACCAACATACTGATTTTTGAAACAGTTTCTATCATCCTCTTGGGAAAGGAAATTTATTTTTTTCTCCTGAAAAAGTAAGCAATCTATCTGAGTTGGTGATTCTACCAAAAAAAAAAGTCTTCTTTTTGGATATTTCAATCTCTTTAGGAGTGAATCCTAGAAAACTAAGTTCAAGTTTTAGCTCTAGCTGTGCTTGGCTGATAGCTCCTCTTTCTAATCCAGCATTTACTGAAATAAATTTGATTTTCAAATTTGGGCAAGGGAAACTTAAATATCAATTGTTGTTTTATTCATACTGCCTTGTCTAATTCCTTTAATTGTCTTTGCAATGTCATTTTACTGTTTCCCCGCTCCCTACCCCTTCTTTTGCTGTTTAGAACAGAGGCTTTTCCAATTGGAACTATCCACTCTGACTTTTGAAATGCTAGATTTCCAGCTGGTAACAGAGTGTGTGTCAACGGCAGAAAGCCTGTGCTTGTGAATTTCTGGTTTGCATTAGACCATCATGCTTTATTGTTCTAAAGGCTCTTGAAGGAGGGTTCAATTCCACGGTGCCATGCAACCTCTCCAGGATGGGGCATTTCTTTCAAACAGCTGTTCACTTGATGTTCTTGATTTTAGAAATCATTTGGGTAAATCTTTAGATACAGTTCATCACCATCGTGTATCAAATGAGGATAATCTGAATCCCTTGAAAGCATGCATAAAATATGTAATTGCCCTTGAAAATAAGCACAAATTATTTGCTGGTAAATATTTGTTTCACCAGACCACATCCCACTTCTCCAAGCTACAGTATGTACTCCACAGATGCTGGTAAAACCCACATTAAAAAAATTGGTTCACTATGGTCCTAAGTCAGTGGCTACTTCTAAAGCTTTCTTTTTTTTTTTTTTCCTGAGTCAAAATGTAATAAGAGACAGAGTAAAGGATCTTTAATTTATTCCACTGTTGACTTCCCTGACAGCAATTTTCATTACTACTACCCAGGCTGGTGTGCTGCTACTCATTAGATTTCATTTAAACACTTGGAAAATCAAGACCCTCTACACCTGAATTTCTTATACTTCCCTCTCTGGTCATCCTAGCAATGTGTTTTCTCTGCAGCTAGGTGTGTAAGGACAGCCCTGGTGTCAGCCTCACACTTTGTCGGATTCTCTTCCTCCTTCTAGCTCAACACTCATCTGTAGCTCTCTTCTGACATCCATATCTAAAAATTTCCTTTGACTTGACTGGCCATTCTCCTCTGAACCCCCCACAAGAAGTTGTCATGTCCATTTCCACTGACCTAAGACATCTTTGAGTTTAGAAATCAATCTGTGCACACAATGAATAGTCTCATATATTGTCTTGGATTTCTAGCAATCCCAGTCTAATTACTGTTGTCTTCTCCTATCCCCAGCTCCAAGAGGGATTGTAGAGATAGAGATAGGCTTTTATTTCTTTGGCATCACAAGAAAAAGTACTCCACTGTCCATGTCTGTTTATGTATTTTGTTGATTGTCTCATCTGTGTCTAATGTGGCTTTGTTTTCAAATGACTATTATAGTACATATTAAGCATTTTATTATTAATAATGGTGTCCAAAATAAATTTTCAGGTGTACTGTTTAAATATAGCATAAGCAATATATTATCTATGCCTTGATTGACTCTTGATATCTTGCCTTCCTATTATCTAAAATCAGAGAGGGCAAGTTGGACAAAGACAGCAGGAGAAAATGGAGAGATTGTAAAAACTTACCTTGAGAAAGTCAAGGATGAACTGGGAGGATATGTGGAAGACACTAAAAGGGATAAAAGCTTCTTCTAACTACATGATATGTACATATTTGCTTCTTTATCTTTGTCCCAGAGTGTCTTTTGCCTCATCAAATAAAATCATCTCAAGAAAAAGAAGGTTGGCGGTATTTTGTTTAGGAAGGCTCCTTATTATGTTTTTTGATTTATGCTTATGGGTATATCAATTCAGTTTTCCTGGGTCTCAACCTTATAAGATCAGAGTTGTGGAAAGGGTTAATGAGTTAATCTGACTGCAGCTTGTCTGCTTAGTCTGCTAATGTATAGTAATTTATGAATATTGCAATTATGCATAGCTATTTAAGATGGAGAATATTCCAAGCATGCTTAACAAATCCATTATCTGTGAAAAACTGTATGTATTTAGATGATTCCTAGGGTAATAGCATTCTCCATTCCACATGTTTTAAGATGTTTTCTTGAGAGCTTCAGTCCCTCACAGAATCTCTGTCTGCTGACCCCAGCAATGTCTATTCACCACTGTGAGGAGGTTCTTTGCACCCAAAATGGACCATCTTAACTTTACTGTGCTTGAGATTAGGAACAAAAGGAATAACAGAGCTAGAATATATTTACCTGTCTTCCTTGGGGGACTGAGGTTTGAGGTGAGGCATGAAGGAGGTGGTGTCAAGCCCAGTCCAGATGTGGGTGGGTAAGGAGACAGGAAGAGGAGGTGTAATGGTTAATTTTATGAGTCAACTTGGTAGGCAAAGATGCCCAGTTGTTTGGTCAAACACCAATCTAGATGTTGTAGGTTTTTCATTTTTTTAAGATATGATTAACATTTAAATCAGTAGGCTGGGCTTTGGGAGGCTGAGGTGGGCGGGTCACAAGGTCAGGAGTTTGAGACTCCTGGTGAAACTCTGTCTCTACTAAAAATCCAAAAAAAAAAAAAAAAAAAAGGCTGGGCATGGTGGCGGGCACCTGTAATCCCAGCTACTCAGGAGGCTGAGGCAGGAGAATTGCTTGAACCCAGGAGGCAGAGGTTGCAGTGAGCCAAGATCGTGCCACTGCACTCCAGCCTGGGTGACAGAGTGAGACTCTGTCTCGGACAAAAGCCAGAAACCAAAAAACATTTAAATCAGGAGACTTTGAGTAAAGCAGATTACCGTCCATAATGTGGGTCAACTCCATGCAATCAAGTGAAGGTCTTAAGAAGAAAGACTGAGGTTCCCTCCTCACCCTCCAAAGAGAAAGCAAGTCAAATATGCTTCAAGACTGCAGCATAGAAATTCTGCCTGAGTTTCCAGGCTTTGCTTCAGACTCAAGACTGGAATATCAACTCTTGCTAGTGTTTCCAGCCTGCCTTGTGGATTTGTAGCTTGCTAGCCCTACAAGTTTATTAAAATAAATCTCTCTCTCTCTCTCTTCCTCATCCCTCCCTCCCCTCTCTCTCCATAGATAGATAGATAGAGAGAGACAGCCAGAGAGATATAGATGTATCTATATCCCCCATTGATTCTATTTTTCTGGAGAACCTTAACTAACACAGGAGGGGAAGAAGATGTTAGCAGAAGGAACCACGTAGGAACTATACATGCAAAGTTGCAAAGTCCTTGAGTCAGGAGGGAGCTAGTGTTTGAGAAAATAAAAACAGGCTCATATTGCTGAAGCACAGAAAGCTAGTGTCTAAAGGAATAGCCAGGCTGGATTTTGTGTTGTGAAGTTGTTTAGGCAGAGCTGGGACTTTAAACACAGCTGCAAACATTATTTCTTTGAATTTGCATAGGACTCCTTTAAATCCACTCAATCTTCAAATTTTCTTTTATTATGAAGTGTTTATGTATTATGCATTCTTATACTTTTCTTACTACCATGTAAGATGTCCACAAATCGCTTTCATACACTAAAATGTTCATTCTTTTCTCTCTTTTCATTTCTCCCTTCTTCCTTCTATACAATGTACTGCCTCTCTTGGCATTTTCTCTTTTGACCTTCAAATTCCTCATGCACTTGATTGGCCTTCAGATTCCTTGTGCATTTGAGCATTTCTGTACGCTGGTCTTTAGGCTCCACTTCACACTTTAGTTCCACAGTTTATGCATTTTCAATCAATTGGCTCCCCATATCCTTTGCTGTAATATATTAGTCCCAGGATCCTGATTTTTTTTTTTTTTTGAGAAGTATTTATCTCTCATTCTGCATTGTCTTGGGTGTCTGTCCATAAAGGTGCCTTGCTTTTCTTTAGATAAAGTATGGGATGTGAAATTCCTATCCTTGAGCAGGATAGAAAATGATAGGACATGATTCATCTCATGGTATCTTTCTAAAGAGATGCCCAGCTGTTCCTGTTAAGTCCTCAGCTCTGCCCTGGTTTCTATCCTTTCAAAAAACTGGTTTTTCAATTTTGCCTTCAATGCTGTAAGCTACCTCATCTACTCCCAGTAAATCCCTTCTCTGCTGAAGTTAACCAGAGCTAGTTTCTGTGGCTTACAACATAAGGAGTCTACTTATCCAGCATGAAAGGAGAAAGGCGGAGAATTCGGTGTGGCTAGAGGGAATGGTATGTGTGGGAACAGTGAGGATAAGGCAGTTTGGGGCCAGGTTTTAAAGGGCAGCAGGAAAAGAACTGGGGAGTAGAGATGTTCGCTGGGAGGACATAGATAGAATGTGTTCAGTTAAATGAGAGAGTAAAGCAAAAGCCAGTTGGGCCCCTCAGGGAGTTTTTACTGAAGAGCTTAGGAACTCCCAGAATTCCAAGGGATATGCAATCTCAGGGAGGTGACGTGGATTCTGTGCAAAACACGGGAACTCGATCCACTGTTTTGGCCAACAGAAGAGAACTGGTCAGCTTGGATTGTAGAAAATAGAAGACCAATGAATTGGTGTCATGAGAGAGCATTCCTTGTATCTGCTTCATGTACCTGTTTACCACAGCCTGAACCATGATTCTCAAGGCCCCAAATGGCCAACCAACTACTCCTTGAGCTAATTCTGTGGTCATAAAGAATCCTATTATAAAGTGGTTGCTCATATAACTTCTTCTGGAGGGGGAAGATGAGGCTCAGGCCAAGATGAGAATTAGGACTTGTTTAGCAGATATGTTTCCATGAAAATTTATATGCTGACAATTTTGGTTCTTACATGACTTTTGCAGGCTTAGATTATGTGGGTCCACTGCTGTGATACTGATTGAATTTCTGAGCCTATGAATCTGAGGACAAGGCTGTAGACTGCGGTGAATTCACTCATTCAAGTAGCATTATGAAGCCCAAACTTTTTTCCACTTTCCATGAAGCCATGCTTTTTTTTTTTTTTTTTTTTTTCTTTTATAGGCAAAGGATACCTAACAAGGAAGGTTTTTAAGATAGTAAATGAGAGATCAGATTAGAAACATGATTACAAGGCAGAGAGACTGGCAGAAGACAGGAGGGAGGAAGGTACTGTAAGAACCCTGAGGAAAGCTTAAGAGATCTGGATTAAGGCCACAGCAGTGACAGGAAGTGGAGATGCCAGCTGCTGGATTGAACTAGGATCTTCTAGATCTTGATGACCTGCTGGATATGAAGGGTGAGGGCTAGGCTGTAATCAAAGATACCAAAGAATGTCTTGTCACTTTTCTTTCATTAAACAACCTTATCTGAATTCCCACAAACAATGCTGCCATAGTTAAAATTGTGACAGTATGAAAACAGAATCTGAATTAAATTAGTGCTATGTCAGCCCATTGCGCTAAACCACAAATTCTCTAAGAGGTTTAGCAACATATTGGATAAAGTGAAATTAATCCTTGAGAGCCACAAGTTGGCATATGTATATGCTATGAATCCCTAAACTATACTGTGTGCAGTGGAAAAGGAAGCTCAAAAATCCATACGAACACATCTGTATACTGTCCTGTGAGTAAAACCTAGTTGACAATGCCATTTTCTTTTGTAGTGTTGAACCAGGAGGAGGCTCTGAAACGTTAACATTGTTGACCTTTACAGTCCGATGTGTTGTTGATTGCACCCCCAGACAAACTTGATGAGGCTTTGCAATCAGGTCACCGTTTAATATGACTCACTATCCTAAATTTAGAAAAGGCTGTGATTCTAATAGCAAGTGACAAAAACCAGAGAATTTCAAGCTCTTGTCAGCTGCTCTGGGTTACATTCCCCTCCAGGCAAAGTCAGAGCTGCCAGCCTCGTTAATGAAAATTATGAGCCTGTTGGGAGAAGAATAACCAGGAGGTGCTGCCGATAAGAAGTGAGAGAATTAAAACGCTCCTTAACTTTTGGCTTCAGACTTGAAATAGTTCCTTTGGTTTTAAATATTTTTAAAAGCAAGACCTGAAAGTGAGTTTTGTGACTTTTCACTAGCTTGCCTGAAATAAGGGGTTGTGTGGTTATGTGATAAATTCAGGATCATTACCACAACCCGTCTTGATGCTGGAGAGCAGACTTTCTGCTTGAGTGTGTGTAAAAACAGTTTCAGATTTGCCCCTAAATTACAAAATACAGCAGTTCATAGTTGACTCTGGAGGCCTAGCCATGGACATTTTGAAAACGGGAGCTCACCAAAGCCCGAACAAACCAGAAACCTTTATCATCTGACTCTTTCAGGCTTATCAATATGTCACTCTCAGAGGCACAAAGAAGGCTTTGTGCTGCTGAACTGAGAGGCTCTGCTGGAGGAATGCGGTTGGCAGACAATATGCCACAAACTTAAAGAGAAAAGAAAATAGAAAGCCAGTGTAGACACTGGCAAAATGTGGTGCCATGCTTTTACTCCCTCTCTGGGTGTGCATCTTTATGTTGAGCAGATCCAGGGACATCAACACGCTGCCTTTGTTTCTCACGTAAACATTCCCCCTCTCCTTTATCTTCTCTTCTGATTAGTAATCCTATGTTTAACGTGATTCAAATGCGAATATGCTTACTTTTATGAGAAAATAGCACAGGCTTTTCAACTTGGAGTATTACAGGTGAAATTTAGTCTCTGTTTTAACATAATTGGGTGAAGATAGGATTCATGGGAGCCCAGATTTTCTAAATTCTAATCCCTAGCTGAGGTTCTTCAAACATTTTTTTGTATTTGGTGCAGATCTTTGAATACTTGACATTTCGATAGCAAACCCCAAAATATGCTGGGCAGCTAAAACATCAATGTAACTACTCCTATGGTAAGATCATATTTTGCAGTGTTCCTTAAACCATGTGCAGTTATTGCAGTAGTCACTGTCTCCCTTTAGCATGGTGTTGCTGTTTCAGTAGATTTACTGTCCTGCCCACATTCTCTTATATACGCATGAGGCGAGCATATACATTTCTAGTAAACATACTATTTTTCTTTGAGTACTCTGCTTTTTAACACATTCTAAATTTGTTATACCCTGTGCTGTACCCGACCCCACAAACCCACATTCCATCTGGCGCACATTGCTAGAATGGTGTGTTTTACTCTGTTGTAGTAAAAATAAACTTTATACATAGATGAAAACTTGGCAGCATACTTACATGGTTCTTGAGAATGCCTTGGCACACTGCCTTTGCACAATATTGAGAATATCTCAGATAATCTCAGGCAAGTCACAGAAATGTTGCACCTCAATTTCCCCTTCTGCAAAATCAGAGTAAATTCAGTTGCTATAGAAATAATGATGAAAGCATTGTGAGCTCTCCAAAGGTAATTGGTATGTAATCTTGCTGCAGGCTTGGATTCTCCAGAAAGCTGATTCTGAGATGGTGATCAGCTCACAGAGAGTATTCTTGGGATCAACAAGTGTGGAAGGCATGGGACAATGAGGACATGGCAGGCGAGAGACTGGCTGTGCTTCCATGTAATAAAGGCTCAGCCGCCCCATGGGGAGCTCTGAGGCTCCTTTAGAGTTATACCAACTTGGAGTTAGGGGCAAGATCTTTATCCAGTCATTGAATACAGGCTGCCTTCAGCTGAGGCAGTTCCTGGAGAGGGCAGAGAGCTGTCATCTTACAATCTTCCCAGCAGGTGGGAAACCAATTCTTCATTCCTGAAGTGGGGATCTGGGCAGCACATCCCAGCATACATCACCAAAACCAAGCTAGGAGCAGCAAATGTGAACAAGTTTGCTTTCTTCTATGGTTGGTGGCTTCCAATGAAGCCAGAATTATGGCATGGATGAGTACAGTGAGAATTCCTTTTCTTTACCTTCAGCCCACTACACAAAGTTCGAATACACTCTGATGCTATAGTCTAGCTTGAGGGATTCTAGCAGGGAAATTGCTAAAGGCTCCCTTCTAGGATCTGGTCGATCTTCGTGCCTTCAATGAGCCTGTCTTCTCTGTACACTCAGTACTATATAATCTGGTTACATTTTCTCTCTAGTATTGAATTCTCTAACATTCAAAGTGAAACATTTATATCACTGTCTTTCAAGTCTTGGTTCTATATGCAAAAATGATCAGCTGCCTAAAGAAGAGAGCTTACATGTACTTGACATATCTCCTAAATTTTGTAAGGTAGAGCAGTACTCCTAATCTCTCCCTTTATACGACATTGATATTCTGAAAATATCAGGCCAATTATCTCATAGAGCATTTGTTATTCTGGATGTGCCTGATTGTTCCTGCATACTGTTGTTTAACTTGTTCCTCTTCAGGGTAGGAAATTAGGTAGATCTAAAGGCTTGATAGGATTCAGGTTAAACATTTGGGTAAGAATACTCAATTATATCCATTTTGGAAAACAAAAAGTTACAGAACACATTCTGCAACTTCAAAATACATGAAGTAAAATTTGACATAAGTAAGGGAAAAATGGGTGATTCTAAAATTATACTTCAAAATGCATGACGTAAAAATTGAAATAAGTAAGGAAAAATAGGTAATTCTAAAATTATAGTTGGAGGTTTAAAACTCCACTCTTGAGGGAGGATTGCTTCAGTCCAGGAGTTTGAGGTTACAGTGAGCTATGATTGTGCCACTGCACTGCATCATGGGTGACAGAGCAAGATCCTTTCTCTAAAACAAATGAACAAACAAACACCTCTCTTTCAATAATTAAAAAAATGCAAAATATCAGTAAAGGTATAGGGACTCTAAACAAGACTATCAAGCATCTTGATCTAATTGATATTTATAAAACATTATACCTCAATCCTGATCAGTAAACATTGTTTTCAAGTGTACAAGGTATGTTCATCAGGATACACCACATGTTGAACTATAAAACAAGCCTCAATAATTTAAAAAAGATTGAAATTATATAGAGTGTATTCTCTGATCATAATGGCATTTACTTGTAAATTCATAACAATAAAGTATCTAGGAAACCATCAACAGTTTGGATTAAACACATCTAAATAATTTATAGATGAAACAAATCACAAAATAAATTAGAAAATATTTTAAACTAAAAGCAAATAAAAATACAATATATCAAAATTTGCAGGAAGCAGCTAACACGATGCTCAGAGGGAAATCGATAGCTTTAAATGCTTATATTAAAAACAAAAAGCCTAAAATCAATAGCTGAGGATATACTTTAAGAAGCTAGGAAGAGTGAAGGAAGCCCAAAGTAAAGTAGAAGAAAGGAATTTAAAAAGATAAGAGCAGAAATAATAATAGTAAAAAAAGGAAACACGGCAATTGGAAACCTCATACATTGTTGGTGAAAGTGTAAACAGTATATTCACTATGGAAAAAGATCTGGAAGTTTCTCATAAAATGAATTATATACCTACCCTAGGACCCAGTAATTCCTCTTCTGGGTATTTATCCAAAAGAAATGAAAATATATACCGTTGACCCTTTAACAATGTGAGTTTAAACTGTGCAGGTCCACTTATAGGTGGATTTTTTTCAATAAAAGTTATGCCAAGTGTTCCTGCCTTCCCTCTACCTCTCCATCGTTTTTACCTCTGTCAGTTCTGAGACAGCAAGACCAGCCCCTTCTCTTCCTCCTCCTCCTCAGCCTACTTAATGTAAAGACATTGAGGATAAAGACCTACGTGATGATTCACTTCCACTTAATGAATAGTAAATGTATTTTTTCTTCCTTACAATTTTCTTAATAATGTTTTCTTTCCTCTAGCTTACTTTATGGTGAGAATATAGTATATGACACATATGACATGCAACATATGTGTTAATAGACTGTATATGTTATCAGTAAGGCTTCCAGTCAACAGTAGGCTATTAGTAGTTAAGTTTTTAGAGAGTCAAAAGTCATATGCAAATTTTCAACTGCATGGGGAGTGGGCACCTCTAACCCCCAAGATGTTCAAGGATCAGCTGTATTGGCAAAAAACATTTGTACAGGAATTTTCATGAATGTTTCGTTCATAATAACCGAAGCCTAGAAACAATCCAGGTGTCCATTATTAAGAGAGTGGAAAAACAAGTTGTGGTATTTTCATAACATGGAATACTTCTCAGCAATGAAAGGTATGAACTATATTTAACAATAGGCTGATTCTCAAAAGCATTATTTTGAGTGGCAGAAGCCAAGACCAAAAGAGTGTATATCGTGTAATTCTATTTATATGAGGTTCTAGAATAGGTGAAATTCATCTATGGTGAAAAAATCATAATAGTGCTTGCCTCTTGAGGGTGTGGAGTGGGAGAGGGGATTGACTGGGGTCAATGAAATAACTCCCTGGTAATGTTCTCTTTCTTGATATGAACTTGGGTTACACAGATATATATATTTGTTAAAACTTAACAAGTATAATTTAAAATTTGTGTATCTCATTGTGTGTAAATTTTCCATCAAAAGAAAAAATTGTAAAGAAATATTGAACTCTAATGATTTACATACAAAATATTTAAAGGAAACCGTACTGTTGTACTTTCCTTTGAGATATACCAAAAAATAAGACAGATTGATGAATAAAGTGTATATATGAATAGATGTAAAGGCATGACCAGGCACAGTGGCTTATGCCTGTAATCCCAGGACTTTGGGAGGCCAAAGTGAGTGGATTACTTGAGGCTAAAAGTTCGAGACCAGCCTAAGCAACATGGTGAAAACCTGGCTTTACTAAAAATGCAAAAATTAGCTGGGCATGGTGGTGCGTGCTTACAGTTCCAGCTACTCAGGAGGCTGAAGTATGAGAATCACTGGAACCCAGGAGGTGGAGGTTGCAATGAGCTGAGGTTGCACCACTGCACTGTGGCCTGGGCAACAGAGTGAGACTCTGTCAAAAAAAAAAAAAAAAAAAGGTGTAAAGACATGTAGCAAAACAAGCAAGTAAAAAATTAACGATATTGTCTGGGTGGTGGGTATATGAATGTGCACTGTAAAATGCTTTCAACCTTATTCTTTGAAAATTGTTCCAATAAAATGTTGGGGCAAAAACGTTTTGGGGACTAATGGGGGAAGTTCGATAAGGACTAGATATTATGTGATATTTGAGAACTATTTTTATCAGTTTTCTTTGGTGTTTTAATAGTATTATGGTTATACGTGAGAGCTTATTCTTAGGAGAAAGGAGTTAAAATATTTAGTAGTGTGTCATGATGTCTGCAACTCACTTGAAAATGGCTCAACAAAAATTTAGATAATAGGGCAAATAAGGCAAAATGTTACAATTGTTGAATCTAGGCCATGGTTACTAGGGTGTTTACGGTCCTTTTCTTTTATTATAAAGTATTGAAAAAGTAAGCAGTAGAAGTAATTAGATATTATGTCAAAGGGCAGAGACTATAAAGTCTGGAAATGCTGTACCTGAGATATTTACAATTTCCAGAGTTCCTTTAAAAGGATCAACTTTGGGTTGGCCTGGTTCAGAAGGCCAAGTTATGAGCACCCTCTTCTTGCCTTCTGTCTTATTTTACTTCTCAAGAGAGTTCCTGTTTCAGAGTTTAAATGTGAACTTCTTTTCTTTTCTCTTTCTTTTTTCTTTCCTTCCTTCCTTCCTTCCTTCCTTCCTTCCTTCCTTCCTTCCTTCCTTTCTTTCTCTCTTTCTCTCTTTCTTTCTTTCCTTTCTTTCTTTCGAGACAGAGTCTCTCTCTGTTGCCCAGGCTGGAGTATAGTGGCACCATCTCAGTTCACTGCAACCTCTGTCTCGCAGGTTCAAGGGATCTTGTGCCTCAGCCTCCCAAGTAGCTGGGACTACAGGTGCATGCCACCATGCTTGGCTAATTTTTGTATTTTTAAGTGGAGAGAGGGTTTCACCACGTTGGCCAGGCTGGTCTCGAACTCCTGACCTCAAGTGATCCGCCTACCTTGGTCTTTCAAAGTGCTGGGATTACAGGCATGAGCTACTGTGTCCAGCCCCTGAATGTGAACTTCTGTGTTCATGATCTTGACTTTTTATCCGATTCTGAACTACATTGTTGATGAATCTGATGCTATATCTTTTTCACCGCAGATTGAGATGTGGGTTTTTAGTGTCATCCTAGTCATTGAACCTTAATGCCTGCACATTGCTTCACTAGAGATTCACTAGATGCTTAACAACAAATTTACTGCCAAAAATAAATATAGGTGGAACAGTGGATGTAACATAACAAGCCATCTCTTATTGTTCAGGCCTTAGCTTCTGTTGCATGCAGTACCCTGTGAAGTGACATAGAAACAGTCCACATGACTCTCTGGGCCCAGGGATGATGTTGAAGGGGACAGATGGACTCACAAAGACCAAGCAATATGGTCACAGTGCTGTGAATGCATTTGGAAAGCAGTATTTTGTCTCATTTGATGTTTGTGTCTGTGTCTGGGTACACTTATGGCTATGTGGGTTTGCTCCAGGAACTGGAAGGCCTTCCTCGGAAGAATTATGCTTTGCTTCATTTCGTCGAAAATTCCCCAGCTAACATAATTTTGATTATGGAATCTAACTCCCAGAGGATTTTTGTGTGTAAAAATGGATAAATTTCTTGATAAAAATGTAAGACAGTGAATCTCAGAGTATTTCAAACTGCCTTCTTTTCACTACTCTGATTCCTGATGAAAAGTTGGGTGCCTTCACAATGGACACTCCAGATAAGCTGGCCCCAAACCTGGCTGTCCCCAAGATTTCCTGGAGAGCTAGTTTAAAATGTAGATTCCTGGGTCCACCCAAAATCCACATAATCATGATCTCTGGGGAATGGACCCTTGGAATCTCTATTTTTCAAAAAGCTATACAAGTTACTCAGATGGTAAGCAAGTTTGTAGAACTTTAGATCAGTGGTTCTCAAATTTTACTGTGTATATGTATATTAGTCCATTCTCACATTGCTATAAAGAACTACCTGAGACTGGGTAGTTTATAAATAAAAGAGATTTAATTGACTCACAGTTCTGCAAGCTGTGTAGGAAGCATGACTGGGGAGGCCTCAGGAAATTTATAATCATAGTGGAAGGTGAAGGGGAAGCAGGGACATGTTACATGGCCAGAGAAGGAGGAAGAGAGAGAAGGGAGGAAGTGCTACACATTTGTAAACAACCAGATCTCGTGAGAACTCACTCTCACGAGAATAGCAAGGGGGAAGTCTACCGCCATGATCCAATGCCTCCCACCAGGCCCCTTCTCCAACATTGAGGATTACAATTTGACTTGAGATTTGGGAGGGGACATGAATCCAAGTGTATGAGTATGAATCACTGGGATGTCTTGTTAAAATGCGGATTCTGATTCAGTAGCTATGAGGTAGGTTCAAAATCTTGCATCTTAAATAAGCTCCCTGGTACTGCTGCTGGTCTGCAGACCGTATGATGAGTGGTGAGGAGCTTGATCAGGCCCTGAAATATTTTCCCTAAAATGGGAGTCACGTCTTCCTTTGTAGAGAGCCTATTTGGCCAGTGTTCAGCATGTGACAAACTATTCTCACCTCCTTGCTTGATATCTTTTTGCTTCAAAATATTTTGCTTGAATAGTTCAGACTAGTCACTATTCACCTTGGTTTGCCCAGCAGTTCCTAGTTTATACCTATTGTTCTGGCATATTAATAATAATAGTTATTATTATTTCTTGAGACAGGGTTTCCATTTCCCAGGCTCAGGCAATCCTCTCACCTCAGCCTCACAAACAGCTGGGACTACAGGAATGTGCCACCATGTTTGGCTCATCTTTAAAATTTTTTGTAGAGACCAGGTCTCACTATATTGCCCAGGTTGGTCTTGAACTCCTGGGCTCAAGTGATTCTCACATCTTGGCCTCCAAAGTGCTGGGATTACAGGTGTGAGCAACTGTGCCTGGCTCTGGCATAATTATTAAAGGGCTCTCTGCAACTTGTACTCTTAGCAGTGTCTTCAGCTGGAAGATAAATTATAAAGTCATCCTTTCTAAATTCACAGATGTTGAGAAGTGATATGATATAATGTAGAGAACAAAGGTTATATACCCAAAATCCTGTAAAGCTTCATATCCTAGCTTCATTATCCCATACTACAGGTACAACCTTGAGCAAATCAAGCCTCAGTAATCTCATGTGTAACACAGAAGTGGCTTATGATGAGAATTTATAGAAATGATATAGAAAGTTTCTATTAATAGCACAATGGCTGGCATGTAGTGGGCACCTATTTATTTTGATCCCTGTCTCTCTAGAGGTCAATGAAGGGGTCATCTACTCTGCTTTGAAATAGTAAAAATAGAATGCTGTTATCAACTTAAGATCAGAAAGCAACTGTAATATTAAAAGGATGGATTTGCTACACTTGTATTTCATTGAAACCCTCATGAACCTAGTATGGAATCTATCTCTGAACCCAGTAGTCTTGTGAGATTTCTATCTTATCACGTGCACTTCAGCTATGTTAATAGACCTAAATCTTGTACTAGAGAAATAAAGATATTGGTATTTATTGAGTTCCAAGTGTGTACTAGATGGAGTTAGTTCCAAATTGGAACAGGTCACTATCATAGTTGAAGGACAAGATATAAACAAGTTCAATTCACTTATAAACAGAAATAGTTAACAGACTTCCTGGGGGAACATCTATATCCAGTGGTTAAATCGAATCACCTCACAAAAGGATTTTGATATGATTACAAACAAGACGATATGAATGGGGAAAGATAAAACTTGGTTATAGTCTTATTGCAATAAAGTACCCATGAAAACACACCCAACAATTAAGCAAATTTGAACAAGACATAATCAATGATTGTCTCCTTGAATTCGCCCCACCTAGCTATGCAGACTTGCCCGGGTAATTTCCTTAAACTTGCAGTAATTTTAAAAAGAATTAGAATATTTGGGATACCATTTGAGTGTTACAGCAGTGTTTTAATTTATTAGGAACCTACTGGGCATGTATTCTTATTGAATATCCAAAATAACTTAATGGAGTAAGTTGTACTATTATTTCCATTTTACAGATGAGGAAACTGAGACAGAAAAAAGTTAGTTTCATGCGAGGTCACTTTGAAAGTGAGAGAGAGAACTGAGATTCAAACTTGGATATGTTGAACTCTCAGATCCTTATTGTTAATCATCACATATCATTTCTCTGTGTTAATTAATACTTTCCACATTTTCAAAACAGCATTTTATTACACCATAATCTTACGTGGTCAAACTTGGGAACTTGGCCCAGGAGTATGGGCTATGTATCTCACATATTTAGGGCAAGTAGAAAAGTTATATTAATTTATTTAACAATTTTATTGAGCTATAATTGAAGTACAATGTTTTAAAGTATAATTTTATCCATTTTGACAAATGTATACACCCATGAAACCATCACCATAATCAAGTTAACAATTATTTCTCTCTCCTAAAATTTTTTTCCACCTCCTTTATAAATCCACCCCCCGCCCCGCCAAGATTCACAGGCAACTACTGATCTGCTTTCTGTCACTATAGGTTCGTTTACATTTTTAAGAATTTCATATAAATAGAATCATACAGTATATGCTCCTTAGGGTCATGCTTCTTTCAATCAGCATAATAATTCTGACATTCCTCTGAAATCTTAATTTGTTGAACATATCGGTAGTTTGTTCCTTTGTATTGCTGAGTAGTTTTGCATTATATGGATGTACTACAAATTGTGTTAATGGACATTGAAGCTGTTTTCAGTTTTTGGCAATTACAAATAAAGTTGCTATGAACATTTGTGTGTAAGTCTTAGTGTGGACATATGCTTTCATTTCTCTTGGCTAAAAACCTAGGAATATATATCCTATGATATATTTTATATAAATTTTATATATTTTATATTTTAAAGAACTTGCCAGTTTTCCAAAATAGTTGTGCTTTACATTCTCATCAGCAATTGTCCACATCCTCACCAACACTTGGTAGTGCCAGTTTAAGATGTATATATATGAGATATATATTCTAGAATATATTAGAATATATAAAATAATATTCTAGAATATTTGAATATTCTAATATACTAGAACATATTAGAATATATTTTCTAGAATATTAGAATATATAATATACATTCAAGAATATTCTGATATATTCTAGAATATTCTAATATATAGAATATTAGAATATATAGGATATGTATTCTAGAATATTGGAATATTTTAATATTAGAATATATATTCCAGAATATTCTAACATATAGAATATTAAAATATATTTATATGATATAGAATATTAGAATTTCTAATATTAGAATATGTATTATAGAATATGCTAATATATAGAATATTAAAATATATTTATAGGGTATATATTCTAGAATATATATAATATATAGAATAATAGGTGGAGAGTAGTGTCTCATTGTAGTTTTAATTTGCACTTCTGATGACTAACAATATGAGCTCTTTTCATATGCTTCTGAGCCAACTATAGGTCCTTTCAGGTCAAGTATTTAAATGTTTTACTTATTTTAAAAGTTGGATTGTCTGTCTTCTTACTGTTGAGTGATAAAATTTTCAAATACATTCTATGTACAAGAACTTGTCTGATAAATATTTAGTAAACATTTTCCAGGTCTGTGGCTTGCTGTTTTGTTTTCTTAGTGTTGTCTTTCAAATAGTAAAACACTTAAAACTTGGTCAAAGATCAGTTATTTTTTTTCTTTTACGGCTCATGCTCTTTGTGTTCTAGCCAAGAAATGTTTGCCTACTCAGAGATGTAACTCTCCTGTGCTTTTTGTGAAAAAATTTTAGAGTTTTATGTTTCAAATTTAGGACTATGATCACTTTGAGGTAATTTTTGTGGATGGCGTGAGGTAAAGGTCCATATTAATTTTTTTTTCTGAACAGTATGTCCAACATCATTTGTTGAAAATGCTTTCCTTTCCCCATCAAATTGCCTTAGTATTTTTGTAAAAAAAAAAAAAAAAAAAAAAAAAAAAAAACCATATGTATGTGGTTTATTTCTGTATTCTCTATTCTTTTCTATAAATTTATATGTATATCTTTTCACCAGTATCATAATGTCTTTTATTTTATTTATTATTTATTTATTTTTAGAGACAGAGTCTCACTCTGTCACCCAGGCTGGAGTGCAGTGGTGCAATCATAGCTTGTTGTAACCTTGAACTCCTGGGCTCAAATTATCCTCCTGCTTGAGTTTCCTGAGTAGCTAAGAATATAGGCATGTACCACCTTGCTTGGCTACTTTAAAACAATTTTTTTTTTCTGTAGAGACAGGGTCTTGTCTATGTTGCCCAGGATGGTGTCAAACTCTTGGCCTCAAGTGATCCTCCTGCCTTGGCCTCCCAAAGCGCTGGGATTACAGGCATAAGCCACTGCACCCAGCCCATATTGCTTTTATTATTGGAGCTTTATAAAATATTTTCTGAAATCAGGTAAGTGTCCCAACCTTGCTCTTCTTTTAACAGAGTGCTTTGGTCTTTTGTGTTTTTATATATATATGTATAGAATGTGATGGTTATTTTTATGTGCCAGCTTGATTGGTTTAAGGGATGCCCAGATAGCTGGTAAACAACATCATTTCTGGGTGTATCTGTGATGGTGTTTCTGGAAGAGATTAGTGTTTGAAACAGCAGACTGAGTATAGAAGATCCACTCTACCAACACTGGTAGGCATCATGCAATCCATTGAGGGAACGAGTAGAACCAAAAGGTAGAGGAAGGGGAACTCTCTCTCTCCTTGAGCTAGGATACCAATTTTCTTTGGCCCTTGGATATTGAAGCTTGAGTTCTTGGGCTTTTGGATTCTGCAACTTATACCAGTGCCATCACCCTTCCTCTGGTTCTCAAACCTTCAGGCTCAGACTGAATTACACCAATGATTTTCCTGGTTTTTCAGCTTGTAGACAGCATATCATGGGAATCCTCAGCCTCCATACTTAAGTGAACCAATTCCCACGGTAAATCTCCTCTTATATACGTCCTCTGGAGAACACTGACTAATACGTGGAGTCTTTAAATCTATGAATATGGTCTATCTTCCCTTTTATTTAGGTTTTCTTTACTTTCAGCAGTATTCCATAATTTTTGGTGTAGACATATTTGACTTAAAACAATTTTTTTGTTGTTATTGTAAATGGAATTTTTTTGAATTTCAGTTTTGAATTGTTGCTGCTTATATATTGGAATACAATGACTTAAAAATATCATCTGTGTATCTTACCAAACTTATTTATTGGTTCTAGTAATTATTTTGTGGATTCCCTGAGATTTCCTACGTAAATAATTCTATTGTCTGTAGATATTATTTTACTTCCTTATTGATCTTTATTCTTTTTATTTCTTTCCCATCTTTTTCATTTTTCTTCCCTCTCCCTCTTAAAAATTATTGCAATGGTTTAGACTCCCAGTATAATATTGAATAGAAGCGGTGAAAGTAGGACCCCTTGAATTGTTACCAATCTTAGGGTACTAATGTCAAGTATGATGTTAGCTGTAGGTTTTGCATAGATGACTGTTGGTCAGTTTGAGAAAATTTCCTAATATTTTTAGTTTGCTGAGAGTTAAAAAAAAAAAACACGAATGAGTGCTGAATTTTGTCAAATGTCTTTTCCCTATCTATTAAAATGATAATATGAATATTCTCCTTTAATTTGTTAATGAGTGAATTATGTTTGATTGGTGTTCAAATGCTAAAACCAACGTTAGTTCCGTGGAAGAAATTCTACATAGTTATGATGTATTGTCTGTATATTGTTGAACTCAATGTGCTAATATTTTGTTAAGGATTCTTGAATCTACCTTTCCCCTTACTTTCCTTCTATATTTTTGGTCTTCTTGTGGTTATTTTATTTTTGTTTTTGAGAGGTTTTAGTTTATTCAGTGGGAGGGATGCTCTGCAGTGGCCCTTTGGTGCTATATAGTGGAAGCAAAATGTGTACTTTTTAAAAAAGGTAAAATATTTTAAGATGATTCTGTAGGTAAATGTGGGTTGCTTATTGGCCAATGTTCTCAGCTAATTCCTTTAAATATTGTGGGGGGATAAACTCTTTATAAAATGTAATATAAAATTTTTGACTTATATGTCTAGTAGGATTCCAGTAGGACCATCCACTTCCCTTTGTAGGTGTTTAGAACAAAAGACTTGTGTGATCAGAGTGTAATATGCTTTAGGAAGGTAGACCTTTTTGCTGCTAGTTCATTATTTTATGACTAATGAATGTTGAGATATACAGACTCTTTAACTTCCCAATTTGGGCTGTATTCTTTCAAGGTATCAATTCCAGATTAGCACAGAAACTTGGTCTGCAATGAACATTTGCTAAGCAAGTTGCAGTTCATTCAGTGTGAGCATGCTTGTGGAATTATGAAACATCAGACTCTGTTGCTACTGGAGACAGGGGGTGGGGTTGTCTGAAGATTTTACTTAAGGTTAAATGAAGTGTTTGGACTTTCAGATAATTATTCGAATCAGAGATAAAGATATCAGCTAGAGAACCTTGTGTGCCTCCTTGTACACTGTTGAAAGAGAAGTCTGAAGAAATGTGAGCTTTTCAGCTAAGGTGCCAAAGATTAGTCAAGGAAATCAGGAGGTATGGGGGAAAATGCATGGACTTTTGAATCAGACGAATGTGGATGTTATTACTGGGCTTTATCCCCTGCAGGCCATGTTTTCGTTTTGGACACTTCAACTTTTCAGCCTCAGTGTTCTTAATATCTGCTTACAAAGATCTTTGTAAAAATTAAAGGACAATATATGGAAAGCCCTTTACATATAGTAGCAATGAAATAGATGCTAATTCCTTTATTTTTTTATAGGTCAGTATTTAAAATATTGAAACAGTATATTCACCGTTTTGTGAAAATTACTTTTAAAAAGCCAGATTTTTTTTGACAGATCATTTTTCTTCTATATATGTTGTTATTTAAGCAGCATTCTTAGTCTCTCTCTCTAGACCGGAAGCTCCAGGAAGACAACAAACTTGTTTATGTGGCTTATGGTTTTATTCCCAGATATTAGCAGAGAAACTTGTACATCATAAGCAATAATGTTTATTCCCTGAGTGATGAAATGTTTGCAAGTCATTCCTGTACAACTGTTGGTCTCTAGAAAGCTTCTTAATTGCTTATTTTTCCCCAAGATTGTCCAAGATACCAGAGTGCATTGCAATCAGCAAAGGCTACAAAAATGAAAAAACACACAGATGACCAGAGGTGGTCCAACTCATTCTTCTTCACTCCAAAAAATAACTCCCCAAATAGAATATTTTTTAAATTTAGGGATAGGGATATTTTGCCTTCTGGGGTGGCTAATAGTTAAGCCAAAAAAAAAAAAAAGTCTTAGTTATGAATGTTGTGGCTATCAACTTTTTTTTTTATTTGCTTGACAAAGGAATTCCTTTCTTTGCTATACATTTCTTGAGGTTAGTGTGTTTAACTTTATAAAAATACCTGATGTACAATACAATTAAAGCTAAAGCCCCTACTGAAAAGTTAAGAGCTGTTGAGATTCTGACTATTTAAAACATTCAAAAGAGGCTTTAAATGATCACATGTAAATTAGATCTCTACAGGGGTGACACGAGAATAAAAAACTCTCATGTACAGTGACTGAAACCCAGCAGTCTCCTTTGAGAGGCACAGAGGGCTGATGATGGTGGTTAGTGTAGCTAGCTGGCTTCTTGACTAGCATGTTAAGCCAATTAATAAAGGTACACCTGGCATCTGAGTATTTTCCTTCCCATTTTTTTTTCTTTCGAGAACAGTATGTTTAAGAAAGTTAGAAAGAAAGGAAAAAAAAAGGGAAAGAAAAAGCAAGGCAGCGCATTTTATTTTTTTTCATGATTTGTTCTTAAAGTTTTCTTTTTAGAAAATAAATGCAAGAATGTTTTTGGAACCATCTGAAAAATGTATGTTTCTGTTTCCAGTAGGACTTGAACCAGGTCTGAGATAATTTTAAGTTTAATTGACAGCTCTTAAGCAGAAATGTGAAACCTTCAAATCCTCAGTCCTCTCTGCAAGTGGAGTTTTCTTTAAGATTGTCAAATAAATATGTTTGGGGAAGATGGTAATTAAGTGTGAACAGATGGTTGTTTTTAGCTGAGATATTAAGTCTCGGTGTTTAATAGAATGATTTGCCCTGTTGGAATCAGTGGGTGTGATGTAGTTTACTGGTTGGCAAGACACCAAGTTTGTCAAAGCTAATTGGGAACCATGATAGAGATTCAAATTCCTTATATGGTCTTTAGGACTGGGGAAGTGTTAGAGGAAGATTACGACACCGCTACTCCATGCCAAAACGTTACACTGTGGCTGTGCAGACTGAAGATTGTCTCACAAGCAGAAATACACTATTTCCAACAAACACTGTGGTGGAATGAAAACGACACTGGATGCCTGCTTCCAGTTACTGCTTGCCCTTCCCTGACTTTGTGACCTGAGGCAAGTCCCCAAATCCCTCTGGGTCCCAGTATCCTCATTTTTCAAATGGTGGAGGGTTAGCATGAAGATGCAATCCATTTTTTTTTTTTCCAAAGCATTGTCCAGCTAGGGAGGTGGTAGCACGTGGTGACTCAGCTTCCCGGATCCTTTTAGATCAAAGAACACTTCTATGCCTTCGTGTGGGACTGGTGTGCTGTGGGTACCGGTACTTTTACATCCTCTAGTTGATGAGTGCAAAGTACTCCTGGAAACTCCTAAGCACTCAGGGTTTCAGTCTGCCTTCTTCTCCTTTATATGCACTTTATATTTCAGGTTTTATAGTTTGAGGGTTTGAAAGGTAAGAAAGGTGTGAGCTACAGATTTTGGAAGAATCCAGGAGCTGAGCTCATAGCTAAGAACATGTTATGAGTGTTAAGCAGTTCTGAGGTATGTAACAAAGGCCAGTTAGGTCGCAGGAGGCTGCAACCATTTCCCCGCCCCTCCAGCCCATGCCAGCCAGGTGGGGACAGGTGGAAAGATGGACATGTGGACAGCATCAGAAATTTTTCAGCTTTCATATGCCATCTACTCACACTATGTTTACACACACACACACACATGCACACACACAATTTAAATAAAGTTTCTCTCTGAAAATCCTGTGGTTAGAATGCACCTTAAAGTTTTTGGTTAGCCCAAGGGATGGGTGCTGTTGGGAGGGAAATTTCATAGCAAAGAAAATATTTAATGAAACTCATTACCTGGGGAGCCCATAGATAGAAGGAGATATGTCCTCGATGCACTAAAATATAAAACTTTACTATTCAGAAACAATTATCTAATTTCACTGATGGAGAAGGCAGGCCATGTCTTCACAAGCCCAGGGTTTGCCAAGTGGATAAATTACCTGACAAAATGGTGCTTCGGATCATTTTTGTCCCCAATGTCTGAGGCTCTTTCTTGTGAAGTATACATTCCCTGCAAGCCTTGTCAGGAGCTAGGTCTGTTGTTTAATGAATGAACACTCATGGACTTGGAGGCAGATGGCAGCTCCCCTGAGAGGAAGCGAGAGACTTGGGAGAGGACAGCAGCACAGCCTCACTCACAATCCCTTATTTTGGCAGAGAAAAGTGAGGGCTCTTCAGGGTATGTTTCTACCTTCTCGTGGCTGAAATCAGATGAGGCATTGGACCTCCTCACCCGGAGTCTTTGGATGCTTCTGTCTGAGCCTGAGCAGTGGGCCAGATGGACTATGGGTCAGCCTTGGGTGGTGTTTCTTATGGTTTCAATTAGACCTGAATCTATCAAGTGCATGGCAAATGCCCAGAATGGGGCAAGGACAAGTCGCCTTTCCAGGAGGCATTTTCTGTCCTCATGATCAATGTCAAAACACTTCTTGCTCTGTATACAATCCATCTGACTAGTAACTGAGCCCAAAACGTAGAAGTTCCTCTCAGTTTACCTTAGACCAAGACTTCTCCATTCCACACTCTGTTAGCCTGTCCGTGGGCTGCACAGTAGCTTAGGTTACGGGAGGGATTGCAAAGATTTTCCATTTGGAAATCTGAGATGATTGGAAAAACGAATGGAAAAAAATCAGGCTTCCAGAATTTCGTTTCTACCAAACAATCATCTATATAAATTATTCCCTGTGACTATGTGTCCAATGTATCAAAAGCATCCAGATATGGTATAGAAACAGGATTGACAATCTTACCAGTTAAAAATAGGTATAAATAAAATGTATGTTTTATCCATATATCTCATGATGTGCTCTTTTATTAAGCTTGTCTTAAATAATTACATATTATAATGATTAAAAAACAAAACCAAAAGCTGGGTGTGGTGGAAAGCACCTATAATCCTGGCTATTTGGGAGATTGAAGCGGGAGGATTGTTTGAGTTCAGGAGCTCGAGACCAGCCTGAGCAATATAGCAAGACCTCCATCTAAAGATAAATAAATAAAATGAAATAAAAGAAAAGAAAGTAAAAATAAATTTAAAAATAAAAAAAAATTAAAACTTTAGTTTGAAACATACACAGGTCCACTGTCGTCTCTACTCATGGTTGCTGATGTTTTAATTTTCACATATATTCCATGACTGCATCTTTTGTGTCTTTCAATCTCATATCAAATGTCCCTCCTCAGAGGTCTTTCTGACTAGTTTAACCAAACCCCCATCTAAAAAATCTTCACCTCTAGTCTAGAGTACAACTGGACAATTATGGCAGAAGACCACAGTGTGTGTCTTTTATTCCTTTATTATTAAAATAACAGAATGCCTCAATTTGTAGCCAGATGCCCAACTGCTCAAATAGATACTACACTTCCCAGGTGGCCTTGTAATTGTTGTGGTCACGTGACTAAGTTTGGGCCAATGGGAAGTGAGAGGAATGAAAACACAACATTTGTAGTCATCTTATTGATGCACCCTGTGTCCTGGTCATCCTCTCTTGCTTTCCCACAGGCTGGAATGTAGACATGGTGCATGTGAATTGCTCTGGATGAGTGCACTGGATGAGTACACCACTCTGGGAGATGAACAGGGAGATGGATGGTACCTTGGTCCTTGGGGACCCTTGTAGTTGCAGCATCTTCCACCCCTGGACAGGTCACCTTTGGGAGCAAAAAAATACACTTTTATTTTCTTTAAGCACCGTATTTTCAATTTCTCTGTTACCGAAATTCAGGTGTACCCTAAACAATACATTCTCTATCACATCTATTTCATTTTCTTCATAATAGTTACCCCTATCTTTATTTCTCTAATTGATCTGTTTGTTTATTGTCTATCATCATTCACCGAAATAGTTTCCACTAGGACAGAAATTTTATGTTAACTTCTGCATTTCCAGCAGCTAGAATAGTGCCTGACATGTAATAGGTGCTCAATAAATAGTTATGAATTAATGAATGACTTAGTAATTAGGTAAAGCATATCTGTTATGGCTTATGAGATAGACCATGAGACTTCTTTGAGTAGATTCTCAGCAGGTTTATTAACCATGGGAGGTTTATTAACCTCTGGGAGGCCACAGGAGCAAGATGCCATGGTAACTCTTATTTACTCATCACGCCTGTTCTGGGAGCTTTTTATATTCTAATGGTCTACCTGGTCATTATTTTATTTTTATCTGGTTTGTTCTAAGAATTACCTCCAGTGTTTACGTGGTGAGATACCAGAGCAGTGGTATCCAGCTGCTCATTCATTCCACACATATTTATCAAGGGCCTATTATCTGCCAGGTGAACTGGTTAGGGGAAATGTACCATTTTATTCTAATGTCAGGATCAAAGTCAGCACCTTAAATGTACGAAAAGAGGGTTCATATTAGTTCACACTTGACAAATCACAGAGTCATACGAATGAGGAACTTAGCCAAGAATGATATTTACAACTAAATCTGTAACAAGGGGAGTCCACAGAGGAGCAGGATGCCATGGTAACTCTTATTTACCCATTACGCCTGTTCTGGAAGCTTTTTATATTCTAGGGAGAGATGCATTCTCTCTTACAAATGAATCAGGGACACAATCTGACTCCTATAAGGGCCATATTCAAAAAGTGCTGAGATATTTTATATCTGGACTTTACTGACTAGTGGAAGTAAATCTTTTAAACTGAGTTTCACCATAATTGGTGAGGGGAATAATTAAGCAGGCAAGAGTTTATTCAACTCTGTTTTTTTTTTTTTTTTTTTTTTTTTGAGATAGGGTCTCCAGGCTCGAATATGGTGGTGTGATCATTGCACTGCTCACTGCAGCCTCGACTCAGGTGATCCACCTCAGCCTCCTGAGTAGCTGGGACTACAGGCACGTGCCACCAAGCCCAGCTAATTTTTGTATTTTTTGTAGAGACGGGGTTTCACCATGTTTCCTAGGCTGGGCTCAAGCAATCTGCTTCTCTTGGCCTCCTAAAGTGCTGGGATTACAGGCACGAGCCACCAACTTTGAATAAAAAATATTGCTGGGAGAAAATTAGGAAAGGCAGACTGAGGTTTCTGGTTGAGGAAAATTCCACTTGATTTTAGGGAAAATGATTCATTTTAGAGTAGTTCTAGATTATAGTGTTCCTCAAATCTTGCTGTGCATAAGAATGTGCTTAACTCCAGAAAGTAATAATTGCATCATAGCATTTATTTTTTAAACTTAAAAGCCTAGAATTTTCCTAGGAAGAAAATAGGAGACATTTCAGGGTAATTTGGTGTGGGTATATATACTCTCAACAGAAAACCAGTGTTTGTGAATAGCATGCCTCAGCACCGTCACTTTAAAAACCTGTCCAGATGTCACTATAAACTTGGAAATGGGCAGTTCTGAGTTTTCAAGTTTGAAATGTAAAATGTAAACTTTGGTCAATATCCAGTCCTATTGTTTTCTACTATTCTAATAATGAGAGAAGGAATGGCAAGGCCTGTACTTTCAGGAAAGGATAGAACTACAGGTTAACAACTAGAAAGTCTTGATATCTTTAGCCCAAAGTTTACTTTTGAATGAAAGTCTTTACACTGACTGGTTGTGTTTGGTTTATTTAGTTAGCTTTATATGGTGTGTGTAAGTTAGGTTGAGGCATTGTTAACCACCTCCTTAATGGTCTGCTTTTACTCCATGTGTCTCCTGTCACAGGTAATGGAAAACAACTAGAATAGGTGACCTCTTAATTTTGAATTTTTTCATTAGAAGTGTTTGCAGAGTTATTACCTAAGTTTATAATCTACGTGGTCATTATTTTATTTTTATCTGGTTTGTTCTAAGAACTGCCTCCAATGTTTATATATTCATACTTAAACACACTGAGAGTGAGACACCATAAAAGTTGGTCAAATTTTTGCAGAGTCCTTATTTTACGTGTTTTATGCACCTCTACTTTAGGTAATTATAGGGATTGCATTTACAGAGTCTGGTATAATACCATGAAAACAGGCTTATTTCAAACACTAGCCATGCCAGTTGGAAAGCCAGCATCATTTGCCTTGAAAAAGCTTTTTGATAACACATAGGCATTCTTTTAAAACCAGACCAAAGCATTTTATTTCAGAGACTTATGTTGTGTTTTGTGTTTCTGAAATCTAGCACTTCTGCGTATTTGAAAATAATGGGACATCTTTTATTGGATTTTGGAAAATTGTTCCCCATGGGATTCCAACCTCACTACCAAATGAGTGAAAGCTTGGTTAAGGACTCTTCCATATATTATCCTCCTTTAGAAGCGATCAGATGGTGATGAGAAGGACAGAAAGCACTATTTTAAAATTGGACTGAAGGAGAAAAAGACAAGTTCGTTAGTTTCATTCCCCATTCTAGTTATTAGAGCCAAGTTAAACACCCACAATCTTAAAGAAAATCCTTAAAGTTTTTAATTAAATATTTTACACATTTAAAGTCTTGTAATGGTACTTTAAGTGTCAATGTAGCATGTGAAAGGCTTTGTATAGAGAGGTAAAATTTCCATTTTTGAGTGATGAAATGTGATATCACCCCAATCGTCTATAACTTGAAGTTAAAACTATCAGATTTTATTTTATTTTTTATGATTTAAGGAAGGTAAAGTTAGGGGACTAGAAGACTTCTAAATTGTCTTCTACAGAGTCAGGGATTTAAATGTAACTAGTTTGTTGTGATTTTACAGTTAAAATTATATTTGTGTGTATATATAACTTAACTAATCTGTAAAGTGTAATAAATACATTTGCAAGTAAAAAAAAAAAAAGAATGTGTTTAAAATGCAGATGTTTGCACCCACCCCTGGAGACTCAAATTTAGTGAGTTCAGGGCTGGGGATAGACAACTGTATTTTAAATAAGCTTCCCAGGTGATCTCTGAGCAAGTCATTCTTGGATTACACCTTGAGAAACAGTGTCCTAGAAAAACCTCCCCATTAGCTGAAAGCCTCTGATAGGACTGCAGAGACCCACGGCAGGGTTTTAGAAGCTTCCTGGCACAAGCTCTCAGAGGACAAGCAGCTGCTTTAGTTTTCCATCCCTCATTAATAGAATCTGGAGCCTGCAGTAGCTGGCATGCGATTTAGAACTATTTTAAACAAAAGAAAACAAATGATGTGCAGCTGGAAACTGCTACCTTGCAACATAAATTCTGCTGCAATTTGTTTTCAATTTCTTGCAGATGTGGCACAGCAATGTGATCACACTTTCTAAAGTCCATAGTGCTAGAGTGGTGACCTACAAGAATCTGACAAGGCCAACCTGCTCTGGGGCATATGTGACCATATAATTTTTTTCTTAAAGTTATGACCATGTAGATATTCAAGATGACCAAAGCTGAGTGTTTCAGCATTTTATTTCAGTAGAGCCTTTATATTTCTCTGACTGTAGGACAAAATCATCCCTGAATAGACTATGTGTTTTTATTTCTCTTCATAGGCAGTATTATAGCCACCATGTTGTATTAAAATTACATCACAGCAACTTTACCTTTCTGACGCTTGTTTGCTATATAGTGACACATGCATGTGCAGAAATCTGCAGAGAATGGCTGTGGCTGATTTGTAAAGCCTTTGGAGCCTCCAATCTTTATCTTTGCTTTACCTGTGGAGCTGCTGAATATGCCCCCGTGGACATATTTATGGAGTGTATCCATAAATATCTCTGCCCTCATGGATGAGATTAATACCCTTATAAAAGAAGATTGAGGAGGCCTGCTTGCCCCTTCTGCCATGTGAAGACACATAGAAGTTGCCATCTATGAGAAATGGGCTTCGCTAGACATTACATTTGCTGATAACTTGATCTTGGACTTGCCAGCCTCCAGAACTGTGAGCAATAAATTTCTATCATTTTTCAATTACCTAAAGTATTTTGTTACAGCAGCCTGAGCGAACTAAGGCAGGCTGTGTTTATTTATAGTGCAGCTTTCTGGGCCTCACATGTAGACATTTTGTTGCAGGCATAGAGTGGGGTTAAAGAATGAGCATGTTGGCTGGACATGGTGGCTCATGCCTGTAATCCCAGCACTTTGGGAGGCCGAGGTGGGTGGATCACCTGAGGTCAGGAGTTTGAGACCAGCCTGAACAATATGGTGAAACCCTGTCTCTACTTAAAAAAAAAAAAAAGTACAAAAATTAGCTGGGCATGGTGGTGTGCACCTGTAGTCCCAGCTACTGGGGAGGCTGAGACAGGAGAATTTCTTGACCTGGGAGGCAGAGGTTGCAGTGAGCCGAGATCGTGCCACTGCACTCCAGCCTGGGCAACAGAGTAAGACTCTGTCTCAAAAAAAGAAAAAAAAAAAAATGAGCTTGTTAAACAAGGCCCATAGATGATTCTGAGACAAATAGTTCACGGATCCCACTTTGAGTTGACTACTAGATTAGCACAATAGGGAAATGCAAAGAAGTAGGAATTGTAGTTTCTGCAATTGGCACACACAAACAGAGGCAAGAAGGCAAAGACATTCATCACACGCAAGTGATTGAAGAACCCCTAATAATGGCTAACATTCACTGGATGCATGTATTAACTCATTTAATTCTTAGAGCTAGGTTCTGTTACTATCTCCATTTATAATGAAGCCATTGAGGCAGAGAGATGTTAATTATCTTGTATAGACTCACAGAGCTATTAAGTAACAGGGTGACATTTATTTAGGCAGGTCTGCCCCCAAAGTACTGATCTAACTCCAACACCACATAGCTTCCAGCTAGTGTGCTTTGCTTTCAAAATCCAAATGTGTCAAGTATATACGTTGGTGTTTGTTTAGTGTATGTGTGTGTATATATGTATGATAATTCATGTGGCAAAAGCATTTTCTCAGAGTTTTCCTTTAAAAAATGAATTATTTTTTAATCCAAAGAATCACTTTATAATAATGCATTTGTATTTTAAAAAGCAAACATATGCTATAGTAAATTCCAGCCAGGTGGGAATTTAGAGATAAAGACCCTTGGGGTGCTTACAGTGTAATGGGAAAGAGAGCTGATGACAGTTCAGGACAATAGACTGGGCAGTCTACAGTTTGGTATTGGTGACTGGTATGGTGGAGAGCAGCACAGCTTTGGCAGAAGTGCAGGGCAGTGGAGAGAGGTGTGTGGGTGGGAAGGGGTCATGAAGCCCAACCACGACTGGACTCAGATTGAAATGATTTAGGGGCCTTCAAGGAAGAAGTAAAACCCATGTGGCCTTTGAAGAATGTATTCGAGAGTCCATGAAAATCGAAGTGGCTGTCACGTGCTCCATCCTCCTATCCATCCTCCTTGGATGGCACTTAGATTTCCACACAGCCTTTCCATGCTTCATGCCACATGACTTTGTAACCCTGGCCACAACTGCCTAGACCAGGGATTACTGCCAAACTCAAAGGCAACTGTTTAGAAAGGAAGTGAAAATCAATCCATTTGTTTGGGGAGTGGGAGTGGAAGATGTACCTTGGAAGCAACAGCCAACTGTGTTTGAGGCAGCAAGATGTTAAGAGCACTGCTGTCCGAAGCATGATCCATGAGTCTGGGCCAAACCAGGAACTGTTTGTTACAGGTATTTGGGAAGGCAAGTACTGAAACGGAAATGAAGAGTTTAGAAATTTTTGTAGTGATTGAGCATTGTCAGAATGTCCAAGCACATGGCTAATAGCTGTATTAGGGATCTATTGATGCAAAACAAATTATCCCAAAATGTAGCGGCTTTAAACAACAGTAAACTTATGATTTCACACAATTTCTATAGTTCAGGAATTCAGGATCTTCGTAGTTGGTTGTTTCTGGCTAAGGATCTCTTCTGAGATTTCAGTCAAGTCACTGGCTGGGGCTGCAGCCATCTGAAGGGTAGGTTGAGGTGGGGGGCTGGGGCAGAGGGGATGTTCACTTTCAAGGTGACTGATTCATATGCCAGGTGGTTGGAGACCTCAGTGCTTTTCCACATAGACCCTTCCATTAAGGTGCGTGAGTATTCTCACAACACGATGGCTTGCACAATGAGACACGTGGTATGACTATGAAGTAGTCATGGGCATATGGACCACTTATTACTCTACAAAAGTTGAGAAAATTTAAGAAGTGGTCCCTAAAAAACAAAAACAAATGAAAAAAAGAGAAATGTCCTTCATCAGGGAGTGGTTTAGAAGCACTAGCGTTGAATCCTTAAGCCATAGTCTCCTACATTTTTACTCCGAAACCCAAAGAATTTTGAAAATCTGTGCACCCTCCCTTGAACATTTTAAAGTTAACATCAAAAAAATTGTACTATAAGTTTAAAACATATTAAAGAATATAATTCTGATATATAACAAATATTGGCATTTGAAAGCAAATGATTACACTTCTCTTTTAAATGTATTCAGTGGAATCTAAGTAACATAATTATTTGATATTCATTATCTCCAGTTAAAAACACATGAATGAGCCTTTTTAACATTTGGAAATTGTATCTTTTTTCTCTTTTAACTTAGTTTTCAACTTCACCCAGAAAAGATTATCTTATTGAAAACTATTTTTTACTGAAAACCTTTTCCCTATCACCCTATCATAGTTCTATGCTAGTAAAATATGTATATAAATTGAAATCATAATAAGATTACTTTTATTTTCTGTAGTTCAAAGCTCTCCATGTTAAAATTTTGGTCTGAATTCAGTTATCATAACAAGTATTATTAGTTTATAGTTGATCAAAATATTATAAACATAAATACTCATAAATAGCTACTAAAGAAAGAGCAAAGTTTTATTGGAATTGCATATGTAAATGAGATGAGTAGTGCTTTTACTCTTTTTAGCTTGTGATTTCATTGGATGAAAATGATTTACTGCCAGAGAGTTTAGCATTAATTTTGTACCTATTTTTCATTTTTATGAATGTCTGTGCTAAGAAATCTTTTTCTCATAAACAGGTAGGTGTTACTATAAGTTTTCTTATTGTAGTGTCACCCAAATCTTTTGACTACTTCTGGTTTATATAACCAAAATTACATAAGGATACATCCCCATGTATCTATAAAATTAAAAATTGTTTTTAATGACCTAGTAGCCAATAATGCAGGTTTAATTTTGTTGAAAGGGAAAATTTAAAACAAAACTGCCTATCAAAGGGATGTGTTATGCAGTCATTAGAATTATTTACTTTTTGGTTTCTGGGAAAATATTAAAAAATCATTCTTACCCTTGAAAAATCTTCATTTAGTATGAAATGACTATTAATTTTATCTGGTACTCTTAAACTTAAAGGCACTCCTTTTAATCCAACATGTTTAGAAAGTGTTGGAAAATAGAAATATTGTTCATTTCAACACAATTTTACCAATATAGTATTTTTTCAAATGCTTTTGACTTCTCACATGTTTTAGAAATATACAATGAAAACATTTAGCTTATTCAATTTATGAAACACATCTTCCATTTGCCCTAATTGCCAAAGCTAGTTCCCTTTGTTAAATAAATTAACCAATTTGGACTTACTTTATGTTAGAAAAAGTTATATTTCATTTTTATTATAATAAATATAGTGATGAATTTATTGTATTTCTTATAATTTTATAAAATACACCAAAAATAAATTATATATTTATCATGTAGATGACAAATATCATGTCAAGATTGAACCGCTATAGGTCATTATAATTAGTTTTTATCTTTTAAGAAAAAGACAAATCAATATTCTGTTTCATGTTATTTCATTTATTAGAAAGCAATATAATGTTTAGCAAAATTTATTACATTTTTAAGGAGGTGATGAATATGATAGAAAGCAGGAAATTCCTTCTGTGTGTGGATATGTATCGAAGCTTTTTCTCATATTTTTAATTCCCTCTTATTTTTGAAATATTAAAACCATATTTATATGTTGTATTATAATTCCACTAGATAATGAATTTGAATATCTCATCCTGTTTTATTTTTCTCTGACTCTTACTCATGGTATCTTACTTCTATTTCTGTTTTGTGATTTTTTATTTTGAGCTCATATTGGCTGTAATTCTATCAGTGAGAAAGTTTTGAGGCTGAATTTGGGCATACATTCTCCTCGGAAGGATTTTTGTTGCTTCTACAAGGCACCTACGGGCATTAACTCTGAGTTCATTTTAAGTTAGGCATTGGAGCATGGTCCATCTTAAATTGTAAGTCTCTATTTTTAATTTTCAGAATTATTGCAAATAGTATAGATCTAATACGTATATGAAGGCTGGCTTGTGGCCATGTATTCACAGGGGATTAGAAAAAACAAAACAAAATTCCCCCCACCTCCAGGTCCCAGGCAATATTCCTTATTGTCTGCTTGTGCATGAAGGGGTTTTCCACCTTGTTCCACCTTTCTCTGAAGGCATATTTCTTCCTGGGTCTCACTTTTTGTGTATAGTAATCTTACTTCTGGCGCCTCTTCCTGCCCCGTTTGAAGGCTTTTTTTTTACAGCGCCCTCTACAGGCCAAATACCTAATTTCTCTGAATTCACACATTAACCCAGACTGCCCATAGTTTCAATTCTCGTCTATCTGGTCTGTTGTTCCTGATCTCAGTGAATTTTCCTTTCATTCTTACAGGTTTGTGTAACAATTTGGAATACACTTTAAAAAATTATTTTATAGAAAATATATATTATCTAGCACCCTTGTATGTCAGGATCCCTAGTATGCCATATTGCCAGAACCAGAAATCTTAGATGTAAATTTTGTCCATGTTTAGACAGTAGCAAGTGTTACCATGAGTAGTTTGACTCATGGATTTTATTCTGCATTTTTAGATTTTTATGTACAACTTTCCTCAATAACCTGGTTAAAAAAACCTTAGGAAGAAAACAGAAGAATTAAGATTTCTGGAAGTACAAAATGATGAGTTGAAAACTTTCTGATTTGGACGTAGGCCAATTATTTTAGTCCTAATTTCCTATCTGCAGTGAATGGTTCAGGGATGAGGATGTGATTTAAGCAGGCCAAGCCGAATCCTTCTGTGGGATTTTAGAAAGAACACTAGGAAAGAGAAAAATAGTCTCCTTTTCTTGCATCTTGAACTGCAAGGACGGGCTTTTCAATCTGCAGGTGATTGCATTCTTTGAAAGCCTGTTTGCATAGCAGACAATGAAGCTGAGCAGAGAAAAACAAGATGAGAGACAGGTGGAGAAGGAGACCTGACAAGATGGCTTGAGTCCGTGAATTCTAGTGTTCCCTAGGCCACATTTGCCCCCATCCTTCCCAGGTATGTGAATCAATAATAACTTCCTCCATTTATTTGTTTATAATTTTTTTTTCACTTAAGCTATTTTGAATTGAATTCCTGTGACTTGTAATAAAAAAAGTCCTAACCAGTAGAGCTGGTCAGATCTAGCAACTCACAGAATCACATATCATCATTATTCATGTTACTTTACTCAGTTGTTCTCCCTTCTCATGTTTGTTAGGTGTTTTTATCCATAACTAGGCGAATATATTCATTTATTTGAAAATTACTGAGCACTAATTATGTCCTTCAATCATGCTAGATGGTAGTGTTATGAAGAAGAGATAAAATACAGTTTCTGTCCTTGTGGAGCTCACAGTCAAAATATAGAAAGGGGCATCTGCCTGTAGTCCCAGCTACTTGGGAGCCTGAGGTGGGAGGATTGGCTGAGCCTGGGAGGTTGAGGCTGCAGTGAGCTATGATCGCAGTACTGCACTCCAGCCTGAGCGACAGAGTGAGACTCTGTCTTTATAAAAATCACCAAGAAAAGAAAAAGAAAAAGAAAAAGAACCAGATAGAGTGATATGCAATGGTGGGTTAAGTGCTAACAGAGGTATTGGGAAAGGCCTGTGGAAACAACTAGCCAGGCGAGAGATCGGGGCTGGTGATACCATTTGATATAGTCTTGAAAGAAGACTCAGAGAGCTCCATACAGAATGCAAGGGTAGACTCTGAAGGCAGAGAAAACAGTTGGGACAAAGGACTCAAAATGTAGAATGGTATGGTATATAAAAGATAGCACTGGTGGAGCATGGAATATTTAGTATTTAGATTAGTTGCATATCAGAACTTTTGATATCAAACAATTGCTACTAGGAGAACCCAAAGTTGTCCTGAAGTATAAAGAGTTTTCTCCACTCTGCTTCATGTTCTTTAAGGGGAGTATTTTTGGCAATAAAGCAACTATGCAGAGTTGGCACTAGGAGCTATACAGATGCCTTTTCAAACTGTAGGTGTTTGGGGCCTTGTTTAAGAGTATCTTGGAACACAATAGAAATCTAGTTAATTTCAAGGATTGTACAGGGGAAAATGAATTATTGTGGAGCCACTTGGAACTTGTCCTAATCAGCCTTAGTATTTTCCTGTATTCACCTTGAAATATCAAAGCAAAACAAGATGTGGCTTTATAACTGGTTGATTGAGAAATTGCACCTCAGTGGAATATAAATAAAACATGATTTTGTTCATGCTCCACTGAATTTCTTTTCCCATCATTTGATGATATCTTAGGCAAATTCTGTAACTTTCCAGTTATCTTTTGTAAAAGCTCCAATCTCAGTCCTGTGAAAGTCTCCCCTTGTTGCCTCCTCCCAGTGCAGGCTTTGCACATGGTTCCTAGGGCTGGCCTGGATATGGAGCATGCTCTGTTCACTCCCTCCTCGTGGCATTCCAGCATTGGCCCAATCTCTTTCAGGGCCACCTCCTCCACCTCCCTCTTCTAGGCTACAATAGCTCAGCTCTTATGTGAAGAGAGAAGACTAGAATAAAAGGGAAAATGTTGTTTTTCTTTTCCCCTGGATAATGTGGATACCATCTTCTCTCTGATGGTTTTGATAATAGGGGAACTTGTTCCAAAGCTGGTTTTCCATGGAGATCATGGCTGGGGCCCCCACAGTCACAATTTCTTGAGAGGGGGGATCCAGCTTTTGCTTGAGCTTTTAAGCCTTCCTCAACCCACTTGGTTGTATTCCCCAAAGTCTCTTTGGTGTCTCTTTCCTCTCTGAAGTCCTTGAGAAGAAGGGGTGAGGGAGACTTGTTATTGGATGCTTATATTTGGTAACTCTAGAATGGGGTACTCTTGTTTTCAGTTATGAGTTCCAGTCAACAGTTTTAGCACAACACAACAAAAAGTCCAATTAAACATACTTTCAACTGTTTTATTTCAGAGCATATTATCCTTGGGTTATGTGAATGGGATTCTCCAATTTAACTGGGTTGTTGTTGTCAGTTCTGGTGCTGTGTTTTAAAGGCAGTATTACAAAGGCTTAATTCCCCAACTCAATAAAATTAGAGAAACTAGTTAGGGTTGCTAGATAAACTAATGATAAGATTAGAAGCTTCATCATGAATGAGACATTTAGTAGAGTATTGAATATGCTTAGCCTGGAGAATAAAATATTCAAATGTATGATGCATTTTTAGGTAGCATAAGGATTAGAATTTGTTTCCTGGTCAATGGTTTGGCTGTGTCCCCACCCAAATCTCATCTTAATTATAACTCCCATAATTCCCAGATGTCATAGGAGGGACTCGGTTGGGGGGTAATTGGATCGTGGGGGTGGGTTTTTCCCCATGCTGTTCTCCAGATAGTGAATAACTGTCTCAAGAACTGATGGTTTTATAAAAGGGCAGCTCCCCTGCATACGCTCTCTTGCCGGCCACCATGTAAGACATGACTTTGCTCCTCATTTGCCTTCTGCCATGATTGTGAGACCTCCCCAGTCATGTGGAACTGTGACATACCCCAGTCTCGGGTATGTCTTTATTAGCGGTGTGAGAACACAATAATACACCTGGGAAGTTACAGGACATTAATTTTGTTCTATGTAAGAATTTCTAAAAATCAGAGCTTTCTAAAACCAACAATCTCAGGAGGTAGTGAGCTTTCTATTATTATATTAAGCATTATCTAAATGCCACTTGATAGGGATATTGTCAAGGAGCTTCAGTGATAGGATGAATTGTAAATCATGAGTTGAACGTTAAATATCTTTTTCAATCTTTTGGTTCTTTTACTCCAGAGAATAACACAGAATAGCTAACTACTTTAGGCCATACTTAAAATTTGGAAGGTTGGTGGGATCAACACTGATTAAGGATCTGATTCTCAGCTTTTTACAGAGTCTTGCTGTGTTGCCAGGATGGAGTGCAGTGGCATGATCTTGGCTCACTGCAACCTCCACCTCCCGGGTTCAAGTGATTCTCCTGCCTCAGCCTCCTGGGTAGCTGGGACTACAGGTGCGTGCCACCACGCCCAGCTAATTTTTGTATTTTTAGTAGAGACGGGGTTTCACCATGTTGGCCAGGATGGTCTCGATCTCTTGACCTCGTGATCCACCTGGCTCGGACTCCCAAAGTGCTGGGATTACAGGTGTGAGCCACCACACCCAGCCGATTCTCAGCTTTTTATCTTTTCTCTTAAGAAAAAACAATATTTGATGGTTTTCTTATTTGGTAAAAAGACAATATTTTGATTAGCTAGAATGTATATGTATTTATTTTTAATAGGCAAGACATTTTTTCAGGAGGTACGCTCACTTAGGTCTACTTTTTAGAGCATCATTTTACTAACATCAAGGCATTTTGGAAATTAGTTCATAATCAAAAGTTTTTATTGGACACAGCCTCAAAACCAAGGTAATTTGATGGTTTCAGGAAGAGCACTGAGCATTATTTTTCTTCCAATATATACTATTCCTGGCTATTGGTATTTCAATGCTAATTCTTATGAAGCAGAGTACAATTAATATTCCATTTGGAGTTTTTGAACCTGAAGTTATTTCAAAGGTTAATTAGAATAATAACCTAGAGACAATAAACAAACTTTTTGAAAATGGAGAGTTTATAGCCCTATTTATTTATATTTTATTAAAATACTCTAATAATTAAAACAGTATAAGGCCAATATAAAGTAAATTGAAAGATGGGCAGGAAAAAATAGCTAGCTCCCTTTTGTCTGTTATGCAGAAGAACTGAATATATTCTTAAGGAAACATCACAAATCATAAAGGAGAAGAGGACTTATTTGTAAATGCTATTTGCATATACCTACATTGCTAAAAATACAAGAAAGTACAAAAAAAAGATTCAGATCTACATTTCATACCATGTCTCAAAATACATCCTATGTGAATTCATTATTATTTTAAAAACCATAGCAAATCTAGACTAAAATAGAATATTTTAAATCCGAAGATTAGGAAAGCTTTTAAATTAAAAAGTCATAGAAGAGGTAACATGGGAAAAGAAAAATGTTTTTATTATGTAGAAATATAAAACATAAAAAGCTTATGCAATTAAGAGGAAAAACTGGTAAAAATAATTGGCAATATGTGTGACAAATAAGCACTTAATTTCTTTACCAAATAGAGATCATTTAAATTCATAAGAACAATTACTAAAACTAACTAAACAGAAGGCATAAACACGCAATTCACAAAAGAGAAAAATCAAATGGCAAATAAACATGGAAAAATGTTGAGCCTCATTAAGTGATATGAAGTAAAATGAGGCATAATTTTACCTTCTAAATTATCAAAAATTTAATCATTTTGAAGACGAATGATACTGATGAGAGAGAGAGAGCAGAGGAAAGCAGTTAGGTAGTATTTGTCAGGAGCTTTAAAATGTCAGAATCCGTTGGCCCTGTAATTCGATTTCCAGAAATTATCCTGATAAAATAATATGAAGCGAGCAAATGTTTTGCATTTTTTGCAGAATATTGGCAATCATAAAAAAATTACAAACGACTAAGAAATTAGGTAGTAGTGGAATAAATTATAGCATCTCCACATGAAGGAATATTATGATGCCAATATGATTCTTTCTGTGAGCAGTGTTTAATAATATGGGAAAATGCTTATATTATAAGGCTAAGCAAAAGGATAATATTATGTAAGGATTTCAATATGCTTTACAAAAAAGACTAGAGGGAGAATCATCAAAATATTATCAAAAAATTGTCATCAGTGCCAGAGACAATATCGCTCCATTTTGGACCATGTTGGATAAACCCAGCCAAATCCTTATTCTCTGGCTCTGTTTTCTCTCGACACCATGTGGCTTGCCACCCTTCTGTTAACTCATAATTTCCTCCTTCAGATGATAATAAATTTAATTTGATTACCTCTTTCTTTCCATTAGTGATATCAGCAGGTAACCTTGATTATGTGTGAGACATTTTGGCTTCTTAATCAGTTCTGAGACTCTCTTTAGATTTTATTTTTAAAAAACACATTTGCAAACTGTATTTGGATGAAGTTCTTCAGCAGATGACATTTTATTTATTTTTTATTTTTATTTTTATTTTTTTTAAATTTATTTATTATTATTATACTGTAAGTTGTAGGGTACATGTGCATAACGTGCAGGTTTGTTACATATGTATACTTGTGCCTTGTTGGTGTGCTGCACCCATCAACTCGTCATTTACATCAGGTATAACTCCCAATGCAATCCCTCCCCCCTCCCCCCTCCCCATGATAGGCCCCGGTGTGTGATGTTCCCCTTCCCGAGTCCAAGTGATCTCATTGTTCAGTTCCCACCTATGAGTGAGAACATGCGGTGTTTGGTTTTCTGTTCTTGTGATAGTTTGCTAAGAATGATGGATTCCAGCTGCATCCATGTCCCTACAAAGGACACAAACTCATCCTTTTTTATGGCTGCATAGTATTCCATGGTGTATATGTGCCACATTTTCTTAATCCAATCTGTCACTGATGGACATTTGGGTTGATTCCAAGTCTTTGTGATTGTGAATAGTGCTGCAATAAACATACGTGTGCATGTGTCTTTAGAGCAGCATAATTTATAATCCTTTGGGTATATACCCAGTAATGGGATGGCTGGGTCATATGGTACATCTAGTTCTAGATCCTTGAGGAATCGCCATACTGTTTTCCATAATGGTTGAACTAGTTTACAATCCCACCAACAGTGTAAAAGTGTTCCTATTTCTCCACATCCTCTCCAGCACCTGTTGTTTCCTGACTTTTGAATGATCGCCATTCTAACTGGTGTGAGATGGTATCTCATTGTGGTTTTGATTTGCATTTCTCTGATGGCCAGTGATGATGAGCATTTTTTCATGTGTTTGTTGGCTGTATGAATGTCTTCTTTTGAGAAATGTCTATTCATATCCTTTGCCCAATTTTTGATGGGGTTGTTTGTTTTTTTCTTGTAAATTTGTTTGAGTTCTTTGTAGGTTCTGGATATTAGCCCTTTGTCAGATGAGTAGATTGCAAAAATTTTCTCCCATTCTGTAGGTTGCCTGTTCACTCTGATGGTAGTTTCTTTTGCTGTGCAGAAGCTCTTTAGTTTAATGAGATCCCATTTGTCAATTTTGGCTTTTGCTGCCGTTGCTTTTGGTGTTTTAGACATGAAGTCTTTGCCCATGCCTATGTCCTGAATGGTACTACCTAGGTTTTCCTCTAGGATTTTTATGGTATTAGGTCTAACATTTAAGTCTCTAATCCATCTTGAATTAATTTTCGTATAAGGAGTAAGGAAAGGATCCAGTTTCAGCTTTCTACTTATGGCTAGCCAATTTTCCCAGCACCATTTATTAAATAGGGAATCCTTTCCTCATTTCTTGTTTTTCTCAGGTTTGTCAAAAATCAGATGGCTGTAGATGTGTGGTATTATTTCTGAGGACTCTGTTCTGTTCCATTGGTCTATATCTCTGTTTTGGTACCAGTACCATGCTGTTTTGGTTACTGTAGCCTTGTAGTATAGTTTGAAGTCAGGTAGCGTGATGCCTCCAGCTTTGTTCTTTTGACTTAGGATTGTCTTGGAGATGCGGGCTCTTTTTTGGTTCCATATGAACTTTAAAGCAGTTTTTTCCAATTCTGTGAAGAAACTCATTGGTAGCTTGATGGGGATGGCATTGAATCTATAAATTACCTTGGGCAGTATGGCCATTTTCACGATATTGATTCTTCCTATCCATGAGCATGGTATGTTCTTCCATTTGTTTGTGTCCTCTTTTATTTCAGTGAGCAGTGGTTTGTAGTTCTCCTTGAAGAGGTCCTTTACATCCCTTGTAAGTTGGATTCCTAGGTATTTGATTCTCTTTGAAGCAATTGTGAATGGAAGTTCATTCATGATTTGGCTCTCTGTTTGTCTGTTACTGGTGTATAAGAATGCTTGTGATTTTTGCACATTAATTTTGTATCCTGAGACTTTGCTGAAGTTGCTTATCAGCTTAAGGAGATTTTGGGCTGAGACAATGGGGTTTTCTAAATATACAATCATGTCATCTGCAAACAGGGACAATTTGACTTCTTCTTTTCCTAACTGAATACCCTTGATTTCTTTCTCTTGCCTGATTGCCCTAGCCAGAACTTCCAACACTATGTTGAATAGGAGTGGTGAGAGAGGGCATCCCTGTCTTGTGCCAGTTTTCAAAGGGAATTTTTCCAGTTTTTGCCCATTCAGTATGATATTGGCTGTGGGTTTGTCATAAATAGCTCTTATTATTTTGAGGTACGTTCCATCAATACCGAATTTATTGAGCGTTTTTAGCATGAAGGGCTGTTGAATTTTGTCAAAAGCCTTTTCTGCATCTATTGAGATAACCATGTGGTTCTTGTCTTTGGTTCTGTTTATATGCTGGATTATGTTTATTGATTTGCGAATGTTGAACCAGCCTTGCATCCCAGGGATGAAGCCCACTTGATCATGGTGGATAAGCTTTTTGATGTGTTGCTGAATCCGGTTTGCCAGTATTTTATTGAGGATTTTTGCATCGATGTTCATCAGGGATATTGGTCTAAAATTCTCTTTTTTTGTTGTATCTCTGCCAGGCTTTGGTATCAGGATGATGTTGGCCTCATAAAATGAGTTAGGGAGGATTCCCTCTTTTTCTATTGATTGGAATAGTTTCAGAAGGAATGGTACCAACTCCTCCTTGTACCTCTGGTAGAATTCAGCTGTGAATCCATCTGGTCCTGGACTTTTTTTGGTTGATAGGCTATTAATTGTTGCCTCAATTTCAGAGCCTGCTATTGGTCTATTCAGGGATTCAACTTCTTCCTGGTTTAGTCTTGGAAGAGTGTAAGTGTCCAGGAAATTATCCATTTCTTCTAGATTTTCCAGTTTATTTGCGTAGAGGTGTTTATAGTATTCTCTGATGGTAGTTTGTATTTCTGTGGGGTCGGTGGTGATATCCCCTTTATCATTTTTAATTGCGTCAATTTGATTCTTCTCTCTTTTCTTCTTTATTAGTCTTGCTAGTGGTCTGTCAATTTTGTTGATCTTTTCAAAAAACCAACTCCTGGATTCATTGATTTTTTGGAGGGTTTTTTGTGTCTCTACCTCCTTCAGTTCTGCTCTGATCTTAGTTATTTCTAGCCTTCTGCTAGCTTTCGAATGTGTTTGCTCTTGCTTCTCTAATTCTTTTAATTGCGATGTTAGAGTGTCAATTTTAGACCTTTCCTGCTTTCTCTTGTGGGCATTTAGTGCTATAAATTTCCCTCTACACACTGCTTTAAATGTGTCCCAGAGATTCTGGTATGTTGTATCTTTGTTCTCATTGGTTTCAAAGAACATCTTTATTTCTGCCTTCATTTCGTTATGTACCCAGTAGTCATTCAGGAGCAGGTTGTTCAGTTTCCATGTAGTTGAGCGGTTTTGATTGAGTTTCTTAGTCCTGAGTTCTAGTTTGATTGCACTGTGGTCTGAGAGACAGTTTGTAATAATTTCTGTTCTTGTACATTTGCTGAGGAGTGCTTTACTTCCAATTACGTGGTCAATTTTGGAATAAGTACGATGTGGTGCTGAGAAGAATGTATATTCTGTTGATTTGGGGTGGAGAGTTCTATAGATGTCTATTAGGTCTGCTTGCTGCAGAGATGAGTTCAATTCCTGGATATCCTTGTTAACTTTCTGTCTCGTTGATCTGTCTAATGTTGACAGTGGAGTGTTGAAGTCTCCCATTATTATTGTATGGGAGTCTAAGTCTCTTTGTAAGTCTCTAAGGACTTGCTTTATGAATCTGGGTGCTCCTGTATTGGGTGCATATATATTTAGGATAGTTAGCTCTTCCTGTTGAATTGATCCCTT